>NC_135500.1:133705589-134052971 GCF_052857255.1 Amblyomma americanum
GTTGCAATCTGACGTTTATTTTCAAACAGAAACAGTTGTTTGGAGCTTTTTCTAGCAAAGGCTTAGGCTATTGCGTATGGAAGGCTCGAAAGCAGTTCTTTGCTGCAGATAAGCAAAGGTGCACATTGCACTTTTTACACTTCACCTTGGGCTTGCCTTTGCATCCTTCAAGCTTGCATCGCTGCTGCTCTTCCTCTACTGAAGGCCAGTGACCAGTTTGGTCATACCGAATGTCTTGGATTGGCCTCACTTCAATCAAGTTCGGCCTCTTCAGCGGCTGAAGTGGAGAGGAAAATGGCCGTCCGCGCTTCCGTGGCAACCCGGCAGAGCAAGCTTTTGCCAAGCTCTCTATTACATTCAGAGTGAACTCTAGAAAATCCATTTGATCCTTCATCTTGATTTTTTGGTGCTCGGCATGGCGCCTGTATTCCAACCACGAGTTTCTGACGCACAAATTGAAAAAGTGCGTTATTACACGCAGTGTCCATTTCTTCGATCGAATTGAGGTTTTGTAGAGGGACACTAAAAAATCTGTCTTGTCTACTCCCCCCATGCTTTCGTTGTACTGCTGCACAACTGCTGTGCGTTTCACATTTATGAAAGCCCCGTCTGCTTTGCTCCACCTTGTGACATCGCCTAGATCATCAACGCCAACAAAATTCGATGCCAGGTTTACTGCTCGATTGTCCATCCATCGTGTGATCACAATTTTTCCGTCGCTGCTCACGAGGTAGTCTGATGACCCTCTTCCTTCTTTTTTCAGTTGTTTTTCCGTCTTCAAAGGGTATTTTTCAGTTCTGTTCTGGCGAATAGTGCCAGCAGCATAAATTGTTTTCTCAAGCAGCACACGGAGCACAGGCAGGGAGGTGAAATAGTTATCAAAAAACAACTTGTGCCCGATGCCATCAGGTATCCTGGATGCTAAATGGAGAACAAAGGCGCCTGTTACTCCGAACGTTTTCTTGATTTCTGAGCTAAGTTCTGTTGTGGAGCCTTGGTAAACGAGAAAATCATAAATTATTCCCGACGCACCACACAACATGAACACTTTGACGCCCCAGGGGTTTGGCTTGCCTTTGATGTATTGCTTGATACCAAGCTTCCCTTTGAACGGAATGATCTGTTCATCAATGCATAGGCGCTCCTCCAAAGGAAGATTATGGCATCTTTCTTGAAATGAATTCAGAAGTGGCCTCACTTTCCACAAGCGGTCATTATTGTTGTGATCTCCATTTACATCTACAATATGAAGACAGTTCCTGAGCTTTTCAAAGCGATTCCTGCACATGTTTACAGATGCCAAAAGTTATGTTTTCATTGAAGGCTTCCAATACATGCGCAGCCGTGGATAGCGCAGAACACCCATTGTCAAATGAAGTGCAATAAGTTTTCTGATTTCTTCTTCATTTGTCAGCACTGATTTTCCATCTTGGAAAACTGAGTATGTGTTGGTCTTGTCGGCTAACTCAATAAACACGCTTTTGGGCACATACTTTGAAAAATACTCGTAAGGCGTGAGAAGAGGATCGCGATAGCTTTCGTTCTCGTCAGCTACCGGCTTGAATTCAGCAGCTGGCTTTTCAAATGGTTTCCTGCAGCAGGAGCCGTACTCTCGAGCGCTCTCTTTATCCGGCTCTTCCTCGTCAGACGAGTCAGATAGCTCCTGCTGGTTGTCCCAGTCGCCATCCACTGCATCGTCTAGCTCACCTGCTTCGTCTACCTCTTCTTCGTCATCGACGATGTCCTATATATCGCCGTTGCCCAGTGCAGCAAAGATAATATCCGGATCTTCGAGACGTGGCCTTCTTGAGCGAGGCAATCTCCTTGCCGAGTAGAACAACGCAGTAGGTATTGTCGCACCTACATAAAAAACAACGCGAAATTATTGCTCCCGTAAAAGTAAACACCGAACGCCCCGCAGTGAAACCTCCCGCTGATCGCTAACCCTTGAGCCCTGGTGTCCTTTATATAGGACACGTCATTCGTGGCCTCTTGTGACCGACATACAGCCCAATGTAGAAGCTGCTCTATGATTTTAGCATCTCGAAGGTCTTAAAAAGAACGTATATAATTCTCAGGGGCAGCATGCAAATTAGGCGCGGAGTAAACCAATCGCAAAATCTCGCTTACCTTCACTGCCGTCGCCCGCGCCGTCCGCCATTTTCGTCGTCGTCTCCCGTCGTTGCAAACGCCACAACATCGGCAATGATGCCCATGTCAACAGCGATGTCCGAAGTTCTGTTTCGGTTCTTGTTTCGGTAGTTTTGGTTGGTTTCTAGCCTCATGTCGCGTGTTTTGCTATGTGTCCTATATTTAGGACACCAGGGCCGAAAGGGTTAAAATATAGCAGAGAGAAAGAATTTGTCGTATTTAAGCAATGCCCACAGAACTGCTTAAAATACTGCCAGAATAATAAAGATAAAGTATGGGAGGCAGAGCGAGAATGCCCATTCGAGGGACAAAGAGAAAATACCTGCGCCTGCTTTTTTTTGGCACTGTTCGATGCCGGTCACAGCTGCAATATAAGAGCGAAAAGGCATCACGTAATCTTGCAATATGCTGCGGAGATTACAGTAGGGTACTTGTGCGTTGTTTGGAAATATAATATAAAAATAATTTGAACCGATTAGAGTACGCACACCCGAAGTAATTCCGGAATTGGGATGTTGAAGGAACCGCTACTGTGAATCAGTTAAGTGGAAATCTCATTCCCCCTTAATGATTTTTCATTTCTGGCATGATGGAAGCCAGCATCCACCGCCGCTATGGACGAGGGTGGCGCAGGTGGACAGTCTAATGGTTCCGTTACACTACGCATAAATACTGCGAAAGCAGAATATTGAACAGCCGTCGCCGTAGTTCAGTTTGTAGAGCACCGGACGAAAAATTCGGAGGTCATTGCTGTAGATCCCACCGACAACGTGTGGTTGATTTTTTCTGCTGAGTAATTAATGGCCTTTGGAATAGTTACCCTATTAGCTCCCATTGTTGAGCGCCACAAGTTATTTTAAAACTTCCCCTCTGCTCCTTAGTTTCGTTGACTACTGGCTTCCATCATGTATGACATAAGAAGCCCCTCTTTTCCCTTGCCTTCTTCGTTCATATGTGGAATGTGTATGATCGTACAGACTTTAAATCAGACCATCACTTTGTCCTGGCGGGGTTCTCAGCATTGCCCCCCTCTAGTGCTCAGTTGTTTTTTTACGCTTTTTTAGATGTATGCGATAAGGAGTCCTAAAATCTTGGTAAAAAGTTCATCTGCACGCAACAATATTTTGTTTCAACAAAAACCAGTTTAAGAAAAAAATGCAGCAGTGGACGGGTGCCCTAAAGTCGGATGAAGCGAAGTTGATCTCTTTGCGCAACCGCCGGTTCCAATCTCGCTCGTTGATCACTTTTCTTCTGCTCCTTTGCATTTCGTCTGCTAATTCACTTCTTTCTTTCCTTCCTTCTTATTTCTTTCTTTCTGTCTTTCTTCCTTTCTTTCTTTCTTACTTTCTTTCTTTCTTTCTTTCTTTCTTTACTTCTTTCTTTCTTTCTTTCTTCCTTTCTTTCTTGCTTTCTCTTTCTTTCTTTCTTTCTTTCTTACCTTCTTTTCTTTCCTGTTATTTATGAATTTTTTCGTTCAATTTGGTAAAATTAGGAGGGTGAGTTAAAAGCCGCTAACAAGCGGCTTGCCAGCCGTCAACCCCTGTCGGCATAACAACACATTAGAAGTCGCCAACCAGGCACCGCAAAAAAAAAAACGCATTGCATTAGAAATTTATACCTAGAAGGAAAGCAATTGTGACAATAAAAATTACAAAGGTAATAGAAAAATTTTCAACTTCAAATGCACACAAAAGCTCACATGTAATGCTTATTTCACTTTGCACAGATTACAAGGTACAAAATTTTGCAGCAAATATATTATTATTGGGCACTGAGATATTCTGTCGCGGACAGGTGTCTCAATTGGGAGGTGCGTGGCAATGCCGTCGTTCAGCATAGGGTTAAGTAACCTTGGCACTGTACTTTTCAGCATCTCTGATCCATAGTTGATCCGGGATCTAGGTATATTCCAAAATGCCGACCTTCTGGCGTGGTGCATGCGAACGTTTTTCTCTAGATCTGCTAAATTTTATCCAGTAGTGATGTTACCATAAATGCTCAGGCTGTAATTACGTAGACGACTACGGGTGTGTATGTGCTTTGTACTGAGTATGTTAAATTTCGTAAATAAGTTAGAAGTGTGTTCTGTAGGCGAGACATTAGTTATTACGCGTAGTATTCTTTTCTGCATTACAAATAGCTTATTCAGGTTTTGAATCCGACGTTGCGAGAAATTCGATAACCTCAGGGTTCAGCTAGAAACTGCATTGCAAAAAAGAAATCTTTCACTGTTAGTGTTGAAAACGTACTGAGTTTAAAAAAATGTGGATATAAAATTTGATCTGACACTAGCCTACAAAACGCCTGAATCTCAACAACATCTTCAAGGAGCAGTAGAAATGCACAGGCGTAACTCGCTGCCTCCCCTTCCTTGCCGACCAGAATGCCTTCTCTCGAAGTTCAACCTGGCACATGGACGGTTTGATAAGAAGCATAAAAAACTCTGGCTTCAGTTCAAATGTTTTCTTATTGAGAGTCTGGGTGTAAGTTCTACATCTAACCAGAATTTAAAAAAAACCCTGGCAACAAAGTTAGAGCTTACACTAGGAGAACAAAATCCCGAAGCGATAGCAAAATTTTGCTGCTGCTCCTCTGCAGCTTGCCCTTCCTTGCCAGGAAACACTGGTCTTGATTGCACTATTACATAAATATTACATTACTATTACATAACTGGAACTTTTTTGCTCAAGGTTTTAACACGGACCTAACATCGTCGTAATGGCTTTGCGATAATTCCACCACTGCTTAGCCACACCAGTGTATCCAGATAAGCTGGGAAATACTTATTTCTATCGCTGTTCATAACTGTATGTTACATATTATTCCTGCGCATTTTATCTCAGTCCATGCCTTTCCTGTTATGGGTTTCGCAACGGTCGGATTTATAAGCCATAAATTTCTCAATAACGCCACGAAACTCTGCGGGTCTCTGAAGGAGAGTGGTCTAATCTAACCGTATCGTAAACTCTTACTGGTCTTGTTTCCTCTACAGCACCCGTTACAAGATGACTTTGTTCTTTCCCAGCTATTTGTCTTGAAGGAGAGTTATGAAAAAAATAATGGAAGGCAAGTAGAAAGTCTGATGTGGCTGCATCCTCGTTCATCTAATGTCCTTGGTCATTACGATGCGTCTCTGGCGAAATTCGCGTCTTCTCTTTTAGGCGCGTCACGATAGCACCGTTACCATTACATATCTCGTGAGGGTTTTCGCACAACCGGAGAACAGCTGTTCTCTGAAACTTCTCTCATCTACGTTACCCAATTCCAGTAAAGTTGCGGTTGAACCGTATAAGGAAGACCCTCCTTTCGTGCAAGCCATTCTTTTTTTTTTACGGTTTTGCGGTCTGACTTCAGAGCCCTTCACGCTACTGTTTGTCTTTATTTCGCTAGAGGACGAGGTAAAATGTCATCAGTTTTGCCGTGGTGGTGCTAGTCGAGCTAGAAACACGCTTCAGGTGAACGCCGGCGACAGGGCCAGAAGCCAGCTGCAATAAGCCACAGGACAACAAATTTCTATAACTTAAAAAAGGAAGCAGAAGAGGCTCCAAAGTTGAGAACTGTAGTGAAATTTTTTAGAACTAAATGCAAAGAAAAATAAAATCAAGGAGCTAAAATTGTCAATTCGCAAATGTTAGTCTGCACCAATTATAAGAAAAAAACTAATAACAAAACATAGGCAAACATTGACTACAATAAATACTGAACATTTTGGAGACAGCAAAAAACGTGAAGATATAGCACGGCTTAAACGGTTGCAATGCAATATAAACGGTTAAAAATGTACGCGCGAAGCATTGTTTTAAATGAGAACTGAAATGAAGCGGTTTGGATATAAGTAAAAAATTATAAAAATTGATTAAAGAGAACCAAACCGTTTGAATTTCATGGTTGCTTTGAACTTTTGGTAGTGCGAAGATGGCCAACAGAACAAATCTCAGAGCAGTATATTTGGAAAATTCTGGAATGTGCATGTTCTGGAGAAAGCTAATGGCTATTTTATACATGACATGCAAATAGGCCGTTGTGGCAACGCACAGGCTAACTCAAACCCGGGCTCCGTTTGGTAGCGTGTCCGACCCTTCGGGCTGAGGAAAGATGGAACTTGAAGTTTGGGAAAACGAAAACAAGTGGGTTTAATGGCAGGCACTTTGGAGAAACTTACTTACATTTTTAAGAAAGAGCAAACAGTCAACATCCAAGAGTTCATGGGTCGAGCGACTGGATGAGGCTTGTCGCCAGGGCCCAGAGCGTCTTTTCTCACTCTGCACGCTTCTTAAGTCCCATGGCGTTCTGCCCCTTCATCAGGCGGTAGCCAATCCAACACGAGGCACATTTCTCCACGATGGGAAAAGTTGCACAGGACGTAGCATGTGGAGTCACTCGTGGCAATGGGTGAGGAGAAATCAGAAGTCCGCTGATATTTCCTACAGAGGTGCAAGTGTTTGGCAAGCGGCTCCCCGTCTCCGAAAAACACAGGTAATGCGTGCGGCGCCGTGGGCTTCAACTGCAGCGAGTTCTTTATAATGAGGCTGACTCCAGTCGGGCACGGCTAATTACTTGAAAGCACCGTTCCCCTGATCCCATATTGTCTGTTCATCGTCGGTAGCTGCACCAGGCGTCCTTCCTGCTTGGAACCAATCAAATGGAAGGCCTTTCCCACCGAGCCAAGCATTAGAAAACTCCGCAGGTAGTTTCCCAGCTAGGCATTCTTTTTTTTTAGTGGTGGGGGGGAGGGGGGTCATCGAATACTTTAACGTCGTGTCACCAGCAGGGTCGTACAACGCCAACACTGAATAGTATGAGGTATGAATTCCTGATGGCCTGAAGTTGGAAGAAGAATGGGGCGCTGGAACTATAACGACTACACCACTGATAGCACAAACCGCTGAGTTCTGGTAAGCTGAAGTGAAGAGTAATGAGAATGGTACTTTCGAACGCAAGAGGTCTTACGATAATTTAAAAGGCAATGAATGAAGGCGCAGTGTTCCTTTCTCAAGCTGTTTGCTCTGTATATTTATTTTATAAATATGCTGTTCTTCGCCATGAAAAGATACAAGATCACATGGATATATAGTCTGTGAGCTTCTCGAAAGAAGACCTGTGATAGTTGCACGCTTCGGACTAAGCTTAAAATAGGCAAGACCTTACTTTTAATCGACTGTCGTGATAAGACACCAGGCTTAAAAATAAAACTGACCATATGTACGAGTGCATCCGCAATAACATCTTGAATTCTAATATTATTAGCGTTTATATTAGCGTTTATATTATCTGGTCAAGTGGAAAAGGCTTTATATTTAAAATAGTATTTTAGTTAAGTAGGAGACATGAAGGAGAGGAAGTATGAATGCTCAAAATATGCAGGGAAATCTGGATAGGCCATAATAGGAGTTTCAAGGGGGTCTAACAAGAAATCACCAGATACATTGACAATTTTCAGAGGGTTATCAGCGGTTATTCTATATTGAAGGATATCTGATATAGAATAGTTGAAGTTCGTATTGTGAAACAGAGTTAATTTGGCTCCACTTTTTATTAGATCAGAAGCCGTAGTTTTAAGAGCTTCATCTTCATAGTTACAATTTCAGGCATATTTTAACAGTAGATTCAGTGTATTAAAATGATTTTATAGGGTTGATATAAACCTGTGAAAGATGGTTGTCTTTCAGTATTCCTGTATAAACTCTTCTTCGTAGGCTCTTATGCCGGCCTTGTGTTATTCAAGACTTGTTTGGAGCTGAACAGCTGTTGCAGCATATAATATTTGTCGAACAGGAGGCCAAGCAATTAGCAGTTATGGACAAGAATACACTATACACAAGCTGAGCGTCTGTTAGCTAATACATCTTTGACATATAGTTGAAAGACATCAATTGCAGGATAAACGTTGCGCCATGAGTATCAGATTGCAGAGAACCAGTACTTGACTTCCTTATCGGGTTTTCTCGTCACAGCAAGTACATGGCCTAAGACGCGATGGGTAAATTGAGCCGACTATCTTTTTCTGAATTTACTGTGTTTCGAGTGTAATTGGTTTGCTGCTTTCGAGCCAGGAAACTAACAATCCGTCTCTTTGCCACTTTGAACAAAATGCTCATGTCTTCAACCAGACATCACTTAAGAGAAGAAAAAAACGCTTTGCTGAAACTGTTCATTTTTAATAACTCCTATTGTTAATGCCTTAAAAAAAAGTTCTTAGAATTCGTGTGTTTTTGAAATTTATTGGCCTGTTCTTTGTTCACTGCGTTTTTAGTAGCCTCTACATTTTTAAGTAGAACACTGCTGAGCTCTACATCTTTATCATAAGCAGAAAATGCCGTGAATATGTGCCATCCTCGCATGAAGCTTATCTCAAGCGGCTCTAAAGTTTGTCGAGGTCTCGGACACAAACACTACCTCATCAGGAGCAAGCGCCAAGGCTCCTGCATGGAGTGTGTACAAAAACTTCCGGAATAACCGATAAAAGGTGTGCCGCCTTGCATAACGAGCACTCTTCATCTAGACAGCATACGGGTCTACCTTTACGCTAGAGGCTGTCTCCAGAGGGTGGGGTAAGCAGAGAGTCTTTTCTAGCTAGGACTTCCATCTACGGCTGTTTCCTCCGCCCAGAACGACACTCGTTTCCTGTGGCGGCAGTAAGAAGAAAACACGCGAAGAACATAATGATGGTGACCGCTGCCTCCTGCACCGAGTGTGCCACGGTCGTGATGGCCCCGGAGTCCCGGAAGGTTTAAATTAGGGGCCCTCCCAAATCTCTTCCGGTCGCTGCACCCACAGAATCTGTCAAGGAATCCGACGCACACCCGAAGCCGGCTCTCTGTTGCCCTTTCGGCGGACTTAAATAAAGTTTCTGGCGTCCTAATGCAACTGCGTTGTACTGTAAAAGCGGTAGGTGAGAGAAAAATGCAGATAGTGGAAATTTGCGCTGAACGGGTTTGGTAAAAGGGCGCTGTCATTTTAGTTGTGCGGTGGAGAGTACGGCTGGCGCTAGATTTCTAGGCCTGAAATTAGCAAAACGTTTTGGGAATCCGGAAGATGACTGCAGTTCTATACATTTTCAGAGCTCTCTTTGCTATGATGACACTACCGTGTTTAGAATAGAACACATGACTGTGCAAGTCAGGCGAATGTTATCAATCTCTTTAATATTTAAAAGTGGAATTGCTTTGAGATCTCCAATAGAAACATTTATGCATGCGTACCAGAGAAAGTGAGCAGCACAACGCGAAGTTGATTCTTTGTACGTTTATTCTTTGTATATTTTTTAATGCACCTAACTTTTTTATGTTGACAACAGCCAAATTTGTTTTCATGCTTTTCCGACCCATAGCGACCACAAGTATATTCTCCTTACTTGCGGATTTCATTAGCGCCATGGTCATTCAACGGGTCGTCAAAGCGAGGCATTGTCTCCTATATAAATACAAATCTATGTACCCTCATCTGAGCGATTGCGACTGCTTCCATCGTCTATATTTTTAACGCGAAGCCTGCTGCGAAGAATTTTTTCATGACTAGACGTGCCTCCTGTCAAGCGGCCTACAGCATACTCACCATGGAGAGATAAGATTCGGGAAAGTTCAAAATATTATTAAGGGAAGAAAAGCAACAAAAAATGGAATTAAAATAAGATACAAGAACAACAGATGAACAAGAGGCTGGAAGGAGGGATAGGTGCTTAAGCAGGATTGATTGCAGAAAGAAAAAATACGTCGTAGGCAACATTCTTTGCTTACTCAGTCAACCTTGGTGAGAGGAGAATTTGAGAAAACATAAAGAAGCACATGGAGGGAATTATTACGCTAACAACAGAAATTCTTTCCGTACGTCAACGGTTGCTTGAAATCAGGCATACGCGACAGTAGTAAGTATTTTCCGCAGGGGGACGTCTGCAGCATGCAAACGTTTTGGTGATTGGCAACACCACGGGTTCCTGAGAATCTGCAGGGACATCCCCACAGGGGCATAACGGTGAGCAGTGCGTCACCACGGCCCCGAGCACCCACGCTTAGCCGTGTGTGGCATCGCCGTGTCCGAGAAAAATGGATCCTGGTGGCTGACCCAATTCCGAATGTTTGGACCTTTAAAGCCGCTCGGCGGAGGCAACGCACCACTTTAGCCCAAGCTTCCTATAGATGGCACCTCCGGCCTGACCCGACCTTGGCAAATCCGAAGGAAGGGCTCTCCGACCAAAATGTCACAGATGTATACCGAATCAGAATCCGCAAGGACAACAAAGAAATAGTTACTAAACACTTGGCCCTCACTTTCAACACAAGCACATTACCTGAAACCATGAGGTTGGATACATTTAAGTAAATGACAGACACTACATCCCTAACCCTTGAAGATAGCTAAATTGTTAGATGTTTGGCCACGGCTCACAGAGTTCGCGCGGCCGCAAACCTTGCCCGAAATGCGCTTCAAAGGACCACCATTCTGTGGAGTGCGACGCCGCCCTGCGCTGCGCTAACTGCGAAGGAGACCACGCTGCATACTTCAGGGCGGGTCCATCCTGGAAGAAGAAAAAATAACCAGCATAAACACAAAGTAAAACATTTCATTTAAAGAAGTGAGAAGGCGAGCTGCTCTTACCAACACATTCTCTTTCAAAGCAAAATCCAACTTAGCTGATGTGGTGCGCAGGGGCGGTGCACCACATATCACTCCGGCACCTGCCCAGGCCGCTTTCACCGAGCCGATGGCAGGGACAGAGAAAGCTGGTCTGCCAGCCCTAAAGCAGGAAGCGCCAATCCATGGGTCGGCATCCCGCAGGACTTTCCCCCGTCAGAAGAAGTCTGGAACGCACACACCTGCGGTTTCTCCGCGGTTCTCTAGCACCTCTCGTGAGGTGATGGACACAACTCCTCCCTCGCTCCCGCTCCAGCGGCGGAAAACCTCTCTAGAGCGCGAAAGAAGGAATAAAGTCCCTATAATAGGTCCAAAATACCCACTAACCTAGTTTTTATACCTTATTGCCTTCTAGTCTATAATCATGTAATTTCTAGTTCATGAACAGTTGTGGACATTTAATATTGACATAACAGATATTTTAAATTCATTCTCCCCGCTAGCACTGTGCCTCACGGAGACTAACCTAGATCCACAGAAAAAAAGATTTTTAAAAAGTACCAAGCGTTTCTCAGTGACCGAGACAGCTTAAGCAGGCTCTCTGGAGGCGCTGCTATTGTGGTCCAGGGTGGTGTTGCAACTCAGAAAATCAACCTAAAAACCTCATATCAGGCAGTTCCTATCACCGTTCTTCAGCTTCAAACCATAATATGTTACATATAGACTGAACCTCAGCTAAGCGCCACACTTCACGATTTGGAAAAGCTTTTAATACAACTTTCCGGGGCCATACCTTTTATTTGGGGATTTTAGTGCTCACTACTCTTTTTGGGGAAGTGAACAAACGGATGTCAGAGGCCGTATATTATAAGATTTTATTCACTGCAACAATGTCTGCCTCCTGAACACGAGCAAACCTACTTACTGCTCTCCAAGCAGTCGGAAAATAAGCTGCCTATATTTATCTTTCTGTTCACCAAATTTTCTCACTCATTTTAAATGAGATGTTCTTGACAACCCATGCGGGAGAGGATAGCTTCCTGTCATAATAAGCCTTTCATCCTCGCCAGCAGTCTTCCCGACAAAATCACGGCGTTGGAAACTACATTTAGCTCACTTGGAATTGTTTAGAGGAGAGGCCAGTATAGAGAATATTGCGTTAAAAAAACCTCAGCATAGACGAAATAAATGAAACGTTCACAACATGCATCCTTACAGCTGCACACCTACCAATCCCAAAAACATCATGAGTGGTTCGTCAGAAACACAATGTAACCCTCTCACTACACGTAACTCGAAAAAGTAGCGAAAGTAACTGCGTTTTGGAAATTCTAAAAAAGTGATATGGATATTACTTTGAATGGGCTACATGACTGAATAAATAAGAAGACTAACGGTAATAGATAAAATGTTAGCTGCTCATTATTAGTTAACCAGCATACTAGCTAGCAAGTTTTAACTGCATTCTGATGAGCTTCACCGTGAACATTGATATGCCAATTAAAACGCTCTTCTAGCTTAAAGAGCCTACTTTTAAAATTTGCTGACTATCTTAGGTGAAACATCCGGAATACAGACTCCTCTTTTCCAGACAGAGCAAGCGGTAACTTGGCCCAAGCGCGCTTCCTGCCCAAGCTGCGCAAAAGGCGCCATGGGTTTGCGCTCGAAACTATGCTTTCATGCGTTGCTGACGGTGAATCCCGACACGCCCGACCACAGCACGGTTGCATGCCCAGCGGACGAGATAAGGGTGATGCCCGCGGCCTCTTCCGCCGAAAGCGGTGTGGACACCATAGCAGCATAGCCGCCAGAGATAACAATTAAGCGCTCCACCTGAATCGCGTCCGGCCTCTCCTCCCGGAAGGTCTTGCAGGGAAGCCAGCGCACACCTGAAAGCGACCCCATGCAGCCTTTGTTTCCGGTTTTGGATGAATCCCGTGCCGGTGAGTACGAATGCGCAGAGCGACTTAGGCGCAAACGCAGGGCTTATCTCAGCAAGTAGAGATTCGCTTCAGAAGGATGGTAGAGGAGATGCTGTCCCACCAGGTCCTGTAACAAAGGGAAGGCTCGAGGAATATCTGTGCACTTGCGGTAGATGCAACGATCTGGGAGCATGTAAGGTTTTTGAACATGACGCTTGTTTCACGTCGAGTGAAACATATATCATCTTTAAATCGGCTATCGAATTAACCGTGTCAGATGGTTTAAAATATCTCATTTGTGTCCAGCAAAAAACCGTTGTAGACAAAACATAATTATGTACTTCGCTGACCTCGCGAAATAGAAACGGCCCATCTGCTACTAGTAACGTACTCCAGAGCACCATGACATGAAGAAAAAGTTTTATATTTCCTTGGTTGAAGGAAACACTCACCCAAGGAGCGAAAAGTACTGCTTAGAAAAAATGTATACACAGGATGTTTCAAGCACATTACGCTTTCCACTGTAGCTTTTCCGGTTCTGCTTAGAAAAAATGTATACACAGGATGTTTCAAGCACATTACGCTTTCCACTGTAGTTTTTCCGGTTAAGCGAAAACATGAGTACTTAATATTTGCCCAGGGAATTATTTTAGTTCCCTTTTCTGAGATTCGCCTGAAGGAGGTGACTTCGAGTTGCAGCGTTTACTGCGATCTCTACGCACTGCAACTTGCTGTGCTGCAACTTGCACCTTCCACTTGCTTGCTTTGTTAATACTGCGATGTTATAATCTAAGGGGATGCTATAATATACTATACCCACCGCCGATTCACCTTTATGCCAGCGCATTTTTGCGAGCATTCAATATTAAAAATAAAATATTGCGGAAGAAAATACATGTCTGATTATGTATGAACTTTACTCTGTGATGAATACCATAACTGTAATGTAAATATTAATACTGTACCAACGAAGCAGCTGAAACATTTAGTCAATAATAATTTAAGATATAGCATGAAAACGATAAAAACTCTAGCTAATAGTTCACGGCGTCTGTGCAAGAATGCCGATCTCAGGATGTAAACGTCACCTACTTCCCTACTGACTTGAAGTCATGCACACATACTTTATTCACTTACTACACAAGGTTATTGGGAGGGCTGCGAGACTGTTTTCTCATATTTTCCTTGTATATCGGCACTTATCCTCTCGCGAAATGTTATGACAACAAATTATACACATATTTGGCTCCCAGAAAATTGAGGAAGGATTTTTGAAGCTGCAGCTACCTCTGACATGTTTTCACCAGCACAGCCTTCGCCAGAAACCTGTATTCCTCGTGAACTTCAATTGGAAATTTCTGCGTAGGTAGGAAGCTTCAAAGAAGTCCTCCCACTCATATGTCTGCAAAATCATAAAGGACAGCGAATCAATACTCACCTAAAACAACCTCATAAAAATATTAAATTATAGGGTTTTACTTTTAGAATAGAGACATTGGTTATGACGGGCGCATTAGTGGAGGGCGCCGGAATAACTTACACGCCTCGAGGTTATTTCATGTGCGCTCTTATCGCGCAGCTAACGGGCGCAGTTTACGGCAAGGCAACCTAGCAGTGAAGGCCGAGACCTTCCTTTATTCGTGGTAAGCCCCTTAGCATACCAAAAAAAACTGTATGGTCTGCACTTTTTTATCTCTATTTCATATGTGTGGTTCTAAGGCACTGCTTTTTTTGCTACAGATTAATTTTGAGCACATAATATTGTAAACACGCGCCAAGATTGTGGGAAGCGATACTTTATCTCCCTTTCGTTTATATCAAAATGCGCTTCATGGGATGAGCAAATTTTTTCATCTTTATCGGAAATTCTCACGTTTCGTATTTTCCTTTTCGAACGCGGGAATAATTTGATGCCTTTCAAAGGCATTCAATAGTACGACGCTAAATTAACTGCCATGTGTTAAATTCGCACTAATAAAAGCGCGATTAGCCAAAATGATATTTGATATTAATATTATACACTGTAATAGTATAATATTTCACATTAGCCAAAATTTCTCTAACCTTTCCGACCAGCCACGTGGCCGTCCTACCTTGCGGGACTTTTTCTCATCGTAGCTATGTCCGACAAGACTTAAGAATGACAAGCTTCCGTATCTGAATATTCAAGTCTGTCATCTCACCTGACGGTGAACTTTTGTTTCATTACTGCCAAAAATTCACTATGTCAAACCTGCTCCAAGGTATTTTGGATCACAAGCAGCTTTTCCGCTCCAGCTGTCTGCAGAATTAACAATATGGAAAGACTACACAAACATGCTGGTATAGAAGAGAGGTTCAGGAAATAACCGAAAAAAAAGCCACAAAGAAGGGGGAGAAGGAAATGGAAAAAACATGCAAAAAAAGAAGACAAGCGGGAGTGGTGATGGGTGATGGACGGTTGTTTACTCCAGTAAGAAGGGCTGCCAGGTGGAAAAAGCGCATCGGTGGGCAATATTATACCCTAACTGCACTGCAGCAAAATAAACCCTGGTAGGGGAGAAGAGAAGCGAAATAAATATTAAAGAGAGGTAAATGCTCCACCAAGCCGGATAGTATGCCAGTGTGATCACGGTAGCGCGATGCAAGGCACACATTTATTTATTTATTTATTTATTTGTTTGTTTATTTCTTTATTTATTTATTTATTTATTTATTTATTTATTTATTTATTTACCCTAAAGACCCAAACCAAAAGAGGGCATTACATAGGGGGGGGGGGGGGGGGACGATGAAAAGAAAGCACACATAACAAATCAACTCATAACAAATGATGGTAAATATACAGAGGGCAGAGTTTGGGTAACATTTGGTTAATATAACATATTGAAACCACAAAATTCAACACGTTCAAACAAGTGAGTAATAATTAGGGCAAAATAAGTAACTAAAAATACAATGGCACATAAAAGAGGCTCCGGAGCTGATCAGCACACAAGAAATGGCAAAGCAAAAAAGGACCGCCAAAAAGTCACGGACACGGTAAATCATTCAGCACTCTATGACGCATTTTTCGTGTTCAGAAATGTTAGTAAAGCTGTTTGAAAAGATAATAATTCAGTATGGCCGACAATTCTGGGTGGCAATGAGTTCCATTCATTTATTGACAAAACCAGCGGTGGCTTCTGATATTTTAGTGTACGAGCGAAAATCGGACGTACCTTATGCGCATGATCCAGGCGAGCCGAACAATGAGGTGCAGGAAAGATATGATTTCGGGAGAATGGCGTTTCGCTATAGTATAAGGTGTGAAATGATGACAACCGGGCGAACTTTCTACGTGTAGCAAGAGGTTGAAGATTCATGGCTTGCTTCATTGCTGATACGCTTTGATGACGTGAGTAGGATGACAGTATGAATCTGACGGCTTTATTTTGTACTGCTTCTAGAGCATTTGTAAGAATCGCGAGGGAGGGGTTCCATATAAAAGAAGCGTTTTCAACAGATGATCTGATAAGCGTTGTATAAGCGCTGTGCCGTGTTTCAGCGTTCGCAAGGGGTAAACGGCGTTTCAAGAGACCAATTTTTTTAAAGGATTTATTAGTTATGTATTCAATGTGAGCATCCCAGGTTAAGTTCTGACTGAAAAACACTCCCAGATATTTTATACACGACACGGAGTCAATTCCACTATTATTTAATCGGTAATTATTCTGTGATGTTTCTGCTACGCTAGAGAATCTTACATGCTTAGTTTTACTGACATTAATATCCATCTGCCACGTTGAACACCATTCAGTTAGTTCTGTTAGATCTGATTGGAGAGCTAGTGCATCAGTCGGGGTGGTTATCTGCCTGTATATTACGCAGTCGTCTGCGAAAGGCCGTATTGATGAAGTAATATTAGAGGCTATGTCGTTTATATAAATTAGAAAAAGTAATGGCCCTAATACTGAGCCCTGTGGGACACCGGATAATACGCGAGTGGGCTTAGAAATGAGGTTCTCAATTTTGACCGACTGGTAACGATCGGTTAGGAATTGCTCGATCCATGTAGTTGTTTTGTCGTCGAGCTGTAAATTTCGGGTGTTTAGCAGTAAGCGTTTGTGGGCAACACGGTCAAAAGCTTTTGTAATGTCAATGAAAATGGCGTCTGTGAGATGAGACATGTGTAGGGATTGATGAAGGTCAGTCACAAGCTCAAAGAGTTGCGACTGGCATGATCGGTTTTGCCGGAATCCGTGCTGGTTCTCGAGTTAAGTTATTTAGGTTCAGATGGTTCATGATGTGGGAAAAGTAGATATGCTCTAGTAGTTTGCAGCAGATACAAGTAAGTGAGATAGGCCTGAAGTTGTTTGGATCGGTGTTACTTCCTGATTTGTGTACGGGAAGGATGTGTGCTTGTTTCCAGTCGTCCGGGAGCTGTCCTGTATCCAGATATTGTTGAAATATCAGCGCGAGCAAACCAGATGATTCGTGACATGTTAGTTTCAGAATCTTTGTACTGATCCCATCGGGTCCTGGGGCCTTTTTCAGTTCTAGCTTGTCGATTGCGCGGGCGACGCCATTTGTTGTGATAGTAATAGGTGCAAATTGAAACCGTATGTATGTTGGAGAAATGGGCGGTAAATTATCAGTGGGGATTTCATTTGTGAACATGTCACTAAAAGATTTGTTGAAGATTTCGGCGCACTCGTCTAACGGTAAGGGCGAGCCCTCTCCTGTAGTTAGTGCTGGTAAAATGTTGCTGCTTTTAGGATTTACAGTGCGCCAAAACGTTTTGGGATCACTTTTTAATAGTTTCGGAAGTGTGTCGTTATAGTATTTTTGTTTCTCTTCTTCGAGTTTTCTTTCAGTAAGCGCAGCAATTTCCTTATATTTCATCCAGTCGAGTGGTGCATTGGTTCTTGAAGCTCTTCTGTATACCCTCTTTTTTCTGTTTAAGTACCTTTTGCATTCGTTAGTGAACCAGGGATCATTTATTCGGTTTGAGATTGTGAATTTGGGAACGCATATCTTCTCAAGTTCTTTTAATTTATCACGAAATAAGCACCAGTTTTCATTCGTAGTACGTTTAGTGAAGTCTTGGCGGAAATCAGCTGCAAAGCTTGTTAGAATGCTATTCATTTTAGGTATATCTCCACGTGCGTAATCCAGTATCTCTTTGCTGATCCTTGCGTTATCAGGGCGAGGCAAGCTGAAGCGGCAATGAATAATCTTGTGGTCGCTGATTTCCTCCAGCACAGAAGCAGACGCATGGTCAGGATGGTTGGTGAAAACTAGATCTAAGGTATTATCGCCGCGTGTGGGTTCACGAACCAGCTGAGTTAGTTGATAAAGTTGCAACAGATTGAGAAAGCAAATACATTAGGCTCGGTTATTATGATGGCTGACGGAATAATCCAACCAGTTTATAGAAGGATAGTTGAAATCTCCGCACAGGACAAGAATTGATTTGGGATGTTTAAGTGTTATCTGCTCTAAGGCTTCATTCAGGGAATCAGTAAAATCAGATGCAGAGTCAGAAGGTCTGTAAAGAACTCCTAAGGTAATTTTTCTAGTTCCAACATATGCCGAGGCCCAAATCATTTCCAGTCCTGTGTCAATAGGTACAACGGTCGGGCGGAATTCCTTTTTTATTGGCGCGTAAAATAATGCCGATGAAGCAACTTCTATACGTTGCTCGACTCGTTAGTTACGCGAGCTGTAACTATATCTAAGCCTAACTGCGAGTCCAGGAGGCTGTGCTTGCGCTTTCCGACACGTTCATGCCTTTTCTATACTAGGGGCTGGTTTGTTTTTTAGACCGATGCTCTATTCAACATTGCAGTTTTACTCGGCTTGATTCTGTGCAGTAATCTGCAATGGTTAAACACGGTAAACCACGCTGTGAACTGTGGGGACCAAATTTGCACCGTCCGGTTAACCTTTCTTAGGGACAGCCACAATTAGGCCGTGTAAATCACGCTTTCCGGTGCAGAGACGATTAAGCAGCGTCCATCCAGCTAACGGTGCACAGATGCGGTGCAGCTTTGCCCCGGACAGAGTAGAAACTAATGCAGCGCTGAAGCAGAAAGAATTTACACTTCATCTATCTCTCGGGATTTTCATGTGGTTTTCTTTAGGCGACACCAAAATTTTCTTCCATTCTTATTTTGTCTCCACAGCTTATCATAATGCGCTTCGAATTGGGTGGTTGCAGAAGACCTTAATTCTACCTCTGAAAGCAGGATTATCTCTACGTGATTATAGTGTGTGCTGTTTAACGCATCGAAGCGACGCATAGGCTATCCGGGACGCTGTAGTGGAGAGCTCAGTATTAATTTACAACACCGAGAGTCCTTTAACCTGCGCAGACATTGTAAAGCACATGGGCATTTTTGCATTAGCACTTCACTTCCACCAAAAGCGCCTGCCGCGCCTGGGCTCACCTCCGCGACCTTCGGAACAGCAGTGGAACTCTCAAGCCACTGAAGGTATTGACTTTACCGAGTTTCGTGGTTATTCCTGCAATGGAGTGGTTTTTGCGTCAATAAAACTGAGAAATGTCGAAACAGTCATATTGTGGTAATCGGCCCACTACCAAACAGTCCAAGTTGTTTTTGTATTGAGTAGTCGTACAAAGGCGAAAAGCTAAAGCTTTTGTCTATAAAATGGTAATGAAATAGTAAGCGATACGGTTTGTGATGAGCACGGTAGACTAATAAATTTTCTTTGATGTCTTAAGGGAATCACAGCTGTGACGCCTTTAAACAAATATCAGAAATATATTTAGGTTCTGAAGCTCGCTTCTTCCAGGTTCGAGGTGCTTGAACACAGTAGCACGCTTCACAAGCCCCAAGCTTCCAGGATTGTTTTATTAAAAAAACAGGATTAATAAAGAACTTGTTCCCGTGCTAGCGAATTGTTCAGTTTTATTCCTGTGAAGAAGAAAAAAAAAGAGCTATGGGCTTGGCGCGGGGACCGAGGGAGGGGGGATGGGGGGGCTTGGTTTAAGAAGTGGAAAGAATCAGTTGTGATGGAGATACTTTTCACAATTTCGGGGTGCTCTCATGGCATTTCCGTAATCCGTTCTTTTCCTGGAGCGTCAACCGGAGTGCAGTATTCTTTAGCGCTCTTTTTTTCTGGTAGAAGCTATATTTCTGGGCAGTGCATTTGCTCTTCATGGCGATATAAGTGGTGTTTGTGAGCATCATAGCTATTAAAACTTCAAGTCCTATTGTCAGGGCTCAGGTAGGATATGTCTAGCGTACTACGAGATAAATGGAGGAGCACCGGCTTCGTACAATCTTAGCGTCCATGCTTCACATTTTCGGTGACCTTTGATTCGTTTATATTGAATGTTTAAAGTTCAGAAATGGTATAGAGGACTGCCTACCATTAAAAAATTAAGCCTTCCATCCTAATAAGTGGCTCAAAGCTGGATTATAAATGCTTCTCTTGACTCCTAATAAAATGTTGCTGGTTTGAGTGTCACTTCTGTCCGCTTTTCGTCTTCGCTTCCCGCTGCCTTCCCTCGCTATGGAACCAGGCCAACAAGGCCAAAACAAACTCTATTTTATTCAAACGCCCAGCAATCTACGCGCCGTGATATTTTGATATATTAATGTAAGTTTGCCCGGGTCATACAGAACTGTGGCGATTTTTATTTCACTGGTGCAGGTGATGAAGGTTCGAGCCACGTTGGCTGTGGTACCTCCTTTAGCAGGCACTGAGTTCTTCCGACACTGGGGCTTCGTTCGCCCGCGAGGGGCGCAGCGGGGATTACGGAGCTTCTCCCAAGCGAACACCCCTAATGAAAGCCGGGCGCCAGGCCGGGGGACGCTTGTGCCCATTTTTACCGGTGGGTGTCCGGCGGTGGGTATCGAACCGACCACCTTCCGCAGCCGAGACGGGCGCCCAACCCACTAGTCCACGGCTGCGGTCTAGTTGGCTGCTGCTGAAGTGAACGCTACATTTTTCATATACTTGTTTAATATCTCCAAACCATTTCCGTGTCCAGCACTAGTACTCTTCCGAAGGATCACATATCGTGTGCAAACTTTGCACTAATGATGCAGCGCCTTGCTAATTTTGTCTAGTGCCTCGATACATAAACAAATTTTTAGGCGTCATAATTGGTGCCCATTCTGAAGCAAAAATAACTATTTTTTTTTCTGTGCGCACGTGTGCAGAGGAGTCCGGACTGAAGCCCAGCCAGCACACTTTATCTGCGTTTCTCCGGTGTTTCGCATATGTAGTCTCGGCACGGATGACAAAAATATGAGGATGAGGGCAGCAACAAGCTCTTGCATATAGCGCCCGTACGCAAGGGACTAAGGGGCCTGACATAAAATGCCAGTATACACAGAGGCGAAGCAAGACGCTGTACAAAAGGAGAGCAGCAACGGCTGCGATCAGCGACATTAACCGTAGGAATTGGGCGCGGTACGCTATTATGGTGCACCGAAAACCGAAATGTAACAAAAAAAACGAGTAGAGGTGGATCTGACAGGACTGAAGTGCGCAGTACGCATCGCATGCATCCACATGCGTAAACGTATAATACAGGCCTCGCATAACGTATGCAATGCTGCAGCAATTATAGAAATGACTGTGAGAGAAGCAGAAGCCTGATGCCGCCTCTGAGGTATGTAGAGGGACGTAACTGTTTTCGCTCTTTCACGACATTATCTGGGTCGCTCGAGCCACGCTTTACCCGGCACAACCAGTAGGCAAAGTTGCGTTCAGCCAGCACTTAAACTTTTTTTTTTCAATCCTATTCGTGATGCAGAACCGGAGCAACAAGAAAAGCGAATGACGTAGCAATGTTTAGACTACCGCATTCTGGGCTAGGAAGCTGCGGGGATATTCGTTTTTTTTTCACGCGCTGAAAGTACACGGTAACCACGCTTGAAAACACAGGTCTGCCATCCGCTAATGTAGTTATGTGGTGTATACGTAAATGTATACGTGGTCGTAAAGAAACTCTGTCGGCCCATACAAACACGTTGCACGTCCGGACTGCTCCCCGCATATAGTGTTAAGGCGGATGATTGCGCAAGTTGATAAACATTCATTGTGAATAACGCAAGTGCTAAAGCTAAACCTTTTGCCTGTGTTCCCCCTCTGTGTCCCCCTTTGTGTCTGTGTTTTTAGCGCTTATGTTATTCACAATGAATATAGTAGGAACCAACATATTTTTTCAAATACTAGGCAAAGCACCTCGTCTACTTTTTTTATGTATGAAAGCCAAATAAGCAATCTACTAATCCTGCACGTGGTTCAATATTTTTTTGTATGCTCAAACAACAGAGCCTCAGATGCTCTTGTTGCTTGCAGTGGCGAGTCGCTTGCCTCTTCAATTTCGGCTGCAGCAGCCACATTTCGAAACAGGCGAAGCAATCAAATGACCGCTTACTGCACTATTGCCACTGTCGCCCCATGCCAATGAAGAACGGCTGGCCAACCCTAATCTGGAGCCTTCGATACCCCGCCCTCCTTAGCCAGAGTTGTAGTTTCGGCGCTTAATATCAGCAACTACCGTTAGTTCATTTAAGTTTCGTAGGACGATTAGACAACTCAGTTATATTTAAAGTTCTCGTGTCATGCTTCTGGGCCTAGATTTGACATATTGACTAGTGTCTTTTACTACAACACGTAATATCGCAGTCTTTTATGTATTCATTTGACAGTACCATTTATGGGTGCAGCGCTTTAGAATCACATTACCAGCAATTTTGGACAAGCGCTTCTAGTTACCTTTGTTGCCACTAAATGCTATTCTGAGCTAACTGCCATTTCGGCTTCCCTACCGGACTTGAGGATACATTATTTTTTATTGAGAAAGAACACTCGGGTCGGCTGTCAGACTGCACATACCACAGCTACCAGTTTGAATTCAGCGACATGTGAAGCGTGCAGTGCTTACTTTTTCTACACTTCTGCACATTCTCCCCATGTAATGACATCTTAATGCTGCTTCTCATCATTTGGTAGGCATCCAAATGCTGCCGCGGAATATTCTTGTTTCGATGCTTTGAAGGTTAAGGTTGGGTTTGGTTATGAGGTCTGACGTTCTAAAACGACTCAGGCTACCAGGTACGCCTTCCATACGGTTTTGAGGGGCCGCGGCGTTCGCAGACATCGCCACCGACGGAAGAGACGATGACGATACGATTTTGCAGATCGATATCAATACGGCCCTCACTATGAAGCTGAAATCCATCGCTTCTCAAAAGCACTGTAGTGTGAAATGTACGGTTCCCTGCTGCCTACTAAACCAGCGTGTATGTAAATGACAGTAAAGGAAAAGAGCTGTATGGGCGACAGAAGGCAAACATTGCATGCTCGTGCCCAACGGCAGCGGCCGGCACAGACGTGAGGGAGAGGAGCTCTCCAAGGCATTCTCGGCCCAGATAGCGGTCGCTCCAGCGATGGCAATAACTCAATCTGTCGCTTGCGGGGCGCCGTAGCGTATGCTGCTAGCCGCAGACACCGCTATCCGGTGACCGCCGAGAACAAACGGCGCATGTAGTGTGATCCGGGGCAAGATAGATACGAGCGATTGTGGCCATGTTCGTGGGTGTACAGAGAATGCATGAAGATGCAAGAGCCCCCCGGAATACATCTTTTGTATATTCATTTTGGCATTTTTTGTTATGGCTGCTCAGAGTGCAGCCTCTTCCACGCCGAGATATATGCCATCGTGGGTGCTTCTGTCCTTCCTGAGTAGTGGGTTTTCATTTTGCGCCGACTCTTTGATATTGGTCACCTTGCGAATACAGATTTTTGAAACTA
Source organism: Amblyomma americanum (assembly GCF_052857255.1). Classification (NCBI taxonomy): domain Eukaryota; kingdom Metazoa; phylum Arthropoda; class Arachnida; order Ixodida; family Ixodidae; genus Amblyomma; species Amblyomma americanum. Next base: position 133,728,992 of record NC_135500.1, read on the forward strand.
GGAATAAATATGCGCGCATGTCCGGCCGAGAGTCTACTTTTTGCTATACCGCCAGGCTGCGAACCATTGTTTCTGCAACTTAAACTTCTAACTGCCTACCAAAACGCGCGGTCCTCTAGTAAAGAATTCCTGCCACAGCAACAAAGTTTCAGCTTGGCCCTGTCCGCAAACCTACCTTCGTCGAAGGCTTCGTCACACGTTTACGGCAGCTGTGCAGTGATGCTGCCTCACTGCTTCTTCATGTAATACTTTCAGCAGGCGGGTGGACTTGATTATCTGCATTATCAGCCCTATTTACCTCTTTCCTTGAACTCCTTTTCTTTTCGGCTTATTGTAATTTGGACGTGATAGCGTTGAGGAGTTCGTGTCGCAGAAATGCCGGCGATATCGTTGGCGTGGTTATGTGTCAGCTAAAGGTCCTCGAAAAAGTCCCCAGAGAAATAACCTAGGTGGCAGACAGGCCAAATAGGTCACGTGAACTTGTGGCGTCACAATCTAGCAAATGCATTTTGAGAAAATTGGCCGCCGTGGCAGGTAGCAGTTAAATTAACGATTGGTCACGCCAGTTTGCTCTGCTAGAGCATCGCGGTTTGTAGAGTCCCCTACGGCCGCAGCACCTCCCATCACACGGCAGTGGTGCACAGCTTAACCGCTGCGCTACTGTGACGGGACTAGACATCAGGACTTTCTGGGATCTCTAAATGTAAAGTAGAGAAGAACCGACTCCGCATTTTGCGATCGCTTCATACCCTTGAAGTGGAACCTAAGTGCTAAATCTACCTTTTGGTCAAACGCAGCTTCGCTTTAAAGGAGTCTATTCCAGTTTCTAATGCGAAAATATCGTGATTGCTTTTCTTTTTGAGGAGTTTGTACTCCTCAAATGTTCTCATTACTTCGAACTTTATCACCTTTGTGCGATAATATCCAATGAAGGCTGAGGCCTGTATCAAATTGAGTGAACAACGGAGGCTGTGATTGCTTCAGAGAGCCCTTTCTATATATTTCCTTGAAAATAAAGAAAAAGTGATTGCACATGCAGAGGGCATGTGATTGCTTCAGAGAGCCCTTTCTATATATTTTCTTGAAAATAAAGAAAAGTTATCGCACACGCAGAGGGCATCACGCCACTTCATTTGAACATGTGCGCAAGGGGCCTATTAACTGGCACAGCACACATTCATTGTTTTAGAGCGGCTATAGCAGATATTAAGCGCAACATGCCTGCAGCTCAGTGAAGTAGGATCGATATAAAAGTCATGCTGATGATAATTATTGCGGCGCGAAATGCAACTACACACACGCAGGTGACGAAAATGGACTTCTGAAGCTCATGTTCTCTGCAGATACCGTTTAGAGACAGTTGTTACGTGGACCTGAAATATTTGACTTCAGAATTGTCATACTCTTATGCCATAGATTTATTAAAATGCATATACTTGCCGCAGTGAGTAATTAGCCCTCGAACTGTGCAAAAGTGATTATTTCTATTGCCCGAAAAATACAATACCAAACAGCAGCATAAACTTCCCGGCGGTCGGAGTACACGTAGTTAAAGGTGCTGACTCACTTCGACGGTGCTTTCAATAAGTTGAACCATTTCTCTTAATGAATATTGATTCTATCATAGTCTTGACGAGATGACGTCCACAGCCCTAGGTGCAGAAAAAAGCAGACTCGACAAATATGTTTTTGTTTTTCTGGTACTTCCTCGGAATATTGTTTCGCATCAAACTGGGCAGTTCTGACGAAAATAACACGCATCGTTTCTTTGTAACAGGAAAATGAACGCTAAATGTTTGCGAAATTGCACTCATTTTGGATTCAAAGTCCTTTTCTAAGCGCTTTTAAAGTTCGCTCGTCGCCGCTTTCGGTCCTATGTTTTACAATAATCGTCTTTTTTTCTCCCCATCATTCTCTGTGCGAGAAGGCTTTGTCGGCATTTTGAGCTTCGCGTACTTTGCCCCCTAGTTTTACACGCCCGGCCTCAAAATGAGAGACCGGGAGAGGGCGTTCAGAGTCAAACGATGTCGTTAGCCGCGGCGACTGCATCTTTTGTCCATGAAGCACACTGCATCCCAATTCAAATCTCATCTCCAGACTTTTCAGCCTAATGCTGTGCAGCGAAATGTAAGAGATAAACAGACGACAGGCGCGCGCTTTTCCCCAGAAAAGCACCTATTGAAAATGGCACCTGTTCATTATGGCTACTCGTGTTGATACTTTGTTCTCAAATTTCGAAGGAAATTCGGAATAAACGGATACAAAAAGCGCTTAAAAATTGAAATGCAAATTTTAGCTCGCCTATGATGAGGCTCTTGGAGGTGAGGAAAGAGCGACAATATATGAGGACGATCGTGAAGCAATTGTCCCCTACAAAGCGAAATGGTTGAATTCCGCACGCGCGTGCTGTTCACTGATAGTATAAAGGCGCAATTGAACAAAAGGCGTCAGGAAAGGGGAGGTCGAAAGGCACGGAGAGAGTAAATGGAACTCAGCCGAAATGCCGTAGCGGGCGCTCATGAACACTTCGAAGCGTTCGCGTTGCTTGGCGGGCAATCAACCCCGAGTAACTGCAGCAACAGCCACCGCACTGCGAGTGCCAGAACAGCAGCGACTGCGCACAGGAGAAACGTAAAATAATAGAGAAGGAAAAAAGAAAACTGGTGATGGAGAAAAAATAAAAGGAGCGTGCAAATCGGCGTCCTCTTTGCGCAGTCCTCGCACTGTTTTGAGCAGCTGAAGGGCGGAAGAAGAGAATACACGATTGAAGGGCGGAAGAAGAGAATACACGATTAGCGAGTGTGAGTGAAACTGGAAGAGCGATCAAGGCGAACGCGCGTGTCATGGGCATAATTTCAGGTGGCGGAAATTTCGCTTATATTTTTAATGCCATAGCACAACACTTGTTGTCACACCAAAATCTGCCGATGTCCGGTTTCACAAAATTCACTGATTGGTCGAGAGAGGTCACGTGACCTTGTAACTCCATCACAAACTACTCACCGTGGCAGGTGGCAGTTAAATTAATGATCAGTCGAGAGAAATCGCGTGACCTTGTAACATCATCACAACCTGACCACCGGATTGTGAGCAACCTGGTTTCTAGATATCCTGTATCGAACAGCGCGAATAAAGATATACACGAGACGAGGAAACATACAAGCACATCGCTGTGTTCTAGCTCGCTGAAACGTTCTAGATATCAAAGGTGATAGAGAAATAAAAGCAAAAATGAGAAAAGAAAACAAGACCTGCAAATGTCGGCAGCGTCGCATATAGAGCATATCTACTACTGCAGTTAGCACTTCTGATATCCCCGTTAAGGTACCGCCAATTGCACGGAAACTGGCGCAAACACCCACAACAGTTGCAACACAGGATGCGACATATGTGAAATCAAATGCTATCGCAGACCTCTGTTAAGGTGACTTAGGCGCCACTATAGATTTATTTTTTTGTTTTACCGTAGCTCCACCGCAAATGTCAGACCTTCTCTATTTTCTTCACCTTCCATTAAGTTTGGCTTCGTTTCACTTGGCTTCTTTCAGGTTACCACCGAACGTCGTTTCACGACTGCAGCTACGGGTTCGAAGGGGCTTGTCCGGAATGGAAAAAGGTAACATGTGTTGGAAGGATCCTTTTCCAGCAGCCCCTTTTTGCTCTTCTGCGTTTTTAGGGGCACCTGGCAGGTCGTACGTTTTGCAGTTTTCAGCATACTGTAAGTATGCCTTTTACTCACACTGTACGTCTAGTTGGGGAAGGAAAAAAAAGTTTTTATGTTCTCTACTACTCTTTGCAGCATCGCATTTCTTTGTTTCATTTAATTACTCTTTTCAAGCGCTGTACGCTTTGTTTCAGTCTACAGTCAGGCCGGTGCCGCTGCAGCACAGCCCTCTGTCGCATTATAGCCGTATTGCCACTGAAGCAAATCCGGAAATCTGAGAGCGCGCCGTTGGCTTTTCACGCTTCCTTCAGTATAGCCACCTCTTGCGACCGTACTTTTTTATTGGCTCATTTTTTTCGCCTGCATAGAGAAAAGTGATCCAGATGTGGTGGGAATCTTATTCGAATAAACGTGCAATACAGCCTGGCTTTCTAAGCCTGTGTTCGAGCGCAGTTTTGGCGAACGCGGTATTGCGTTGACAAACATGAATGTCTACACGCCGCTCTGTCGGGTACAAGTCACTTACTGGGAGCTTATGAAAGTGTCAAGAAAGGCAATGCATAGGGGTCATTTCGAAACCAATTATGAGATCTCCATATAAGAGTTGCTACGTACGACATTTGTCTTAATAGATTTCATAGCCTGGGAACATCTAATCATTTTAGCGATTACGTATATTAATAGCTTTCGCGATGAAGGCGCTTTACGATTCTTGCGATTCATTTTTTTTTCGTAGTAGCGCCAGGGTGGCTCACTGTTTTCTTCATTCAAGTGCCCTTTCTTTTCTTTCACAATAGAGGTGGGCCACGGAAAGATTGTTTGTTTTGTATCTTCGATGACCACATTATATGACGGAGAATCGCGCAAAACATGCAGCTGCCTGCTACCGATGCAGGAAGTGGTGTCACCTTCTTGCATTCCGAGCATAAAGATGTGTTCGTTGTTCACACAACACGCTTACACGTGCCAAAAATGACCAGAAGTGAGATGGATGCAACCAAAAAAAAATACTTCCCCGAACGCTGTAACATAGGATGCAATAAAAGGAAGAATAGAAGGCGTTAACGTTGGTCGGAAACTTATACAAACAGCGCACTATCTTAAAGAGACACTGGAACAAAATTTGAATATTTAAGGAAACGCTGAAAACGAACCCTAAACTTGCGGTTATTTGGATATGTAGTCATCACTGTGTGTGGGTTTCAGCTTTTGAGCCAAAGTTTTCATTTTTCAAGTTTTAGAATGCACGCCAAGCTGATTCGCCAAACTCGCGGCAAATAGTGTAACGTAATAACACCCTTATCCCACACGAAGCCAATTGTGGTATTCAAGGCACGACGTCGCAGAAATTATTTGACGTGATACCTCGTTTTGCTCACGGAAAATATGTTAATATCAAGCTAAAGATACGACTCTGATGATTGAGTGTTTTTGCATTATTAGAAAAAAAAAAGGCTCCTAGATCCCTGCCGTTACAGGCGACAAACAAGCAAGGGTAGTCGACGGACCATTCATTCAAGTTGTGGCCAGAAACATATTCACCTTTTCTGTCTCATGCTTAAACTGCTGTGGCGCCAAGAGTTAAAATAATGCTACGTCAGGCAGTATGCACATGCTTTGAGGCGCAAAGTTGAGACAGGCTGGCAGCTAATGCGGCTCTAGAAGGCGTCATTAGACCGCTCGTTGCATTGTGTTGTCCGACGCGATTTGAAGATTGGCCTAGCGTTTACCATCTCTCAACAAGCGGAATGTGAAGCCACTGTAATCTTTTTCTGCTTAGAAAACGAGGACGGGCGACAATGCAAATGCAAGCGCAGCAGTAATTCTGCCCAGCACTGTACAAGCTAGAGCTAAGCCCTGAACGGTACTCAGCAAATGCGAACGCACACAACCCAACGCAAGTGTGAATTAAACATTGCGGTAACCTCAGATTGTGCTTTCTCTCGGTCATAATTCATCACTCTAGATGCGGAAACGAAGCACACATACTTCTAAAGTTGTCATTATTTAAGCTTAGTCTTTTTATGCGCCATGTCTAAGGCGGACGACGACACGAAACTTCTCGTGCTGTTTAGTAACGCGATCTATCCGCTTGTGCGTGGTAGAAAACTGCGTAATGTAGCACAAAAGCGACGCTCCGAAAAACCCTTCGCTACCTCCTTTATGGTGAAGTCAAATTTGTTTGGATGAAATGCTCATAACACTTCATTTTTCATTTATCTCTGCGAACAGAAAATTTCAATTTCCTCGCACACCGGAGGAAATACCAAGTTCAAGAGCGAAACTATTATAATTAGGGCGGCTATTACACATTAGTTGGCCTCCGTGCTTTCCCCAGTAGCCAGCGCAGGTGCTGACAAAAATGTACACAAAGAGAAGTCTTCAGCACGAAAAAACTTAGAAGAAAAAGTTGAAAGACACTCGAGGTTACGGCTGTGAAATTTTGGCAGCATTTTTCTGTTCGATTTGCTACAAAGGGCCCACGAGTTTAGTGCTTTGAAACGAAGGAATTGAGTTATCCCCTTTACTATTCTCCTTATTTGCTTTTTTCAACCGCACCATTTGGTGTTTCATTTTCAATTTCTTTCTTCCTAAAGGCACCTGGAACATACCGGTCTCTTTTCAGGAAGCTGAAGGTTGGTGGTTCAAAAAGGATGTATTGGCCAGGCGTGTTCGTTGTGTGCTGTATTTTTATGCGCTCGGATACGCTCCCTCATAGTCAGCACAAATAAAGCGAGAGCGACTGCAGCCTTGCAGAAAGTCTTCAGTCAACAAAACAGAGACGGCAGACTCTGCGACTAAACAGGGGACTAACTGATTGACAAAGGAACATGATTTTTGTCCCGAACACAACCGGCGTCTGTTCTTGTTTAACCAAAGCTACCTCCTCGGCAAGTTCATTGTAAACCTCTACAATGGCAACTGTTACGCACTGTTCATTCGTTTTTCTCAGCGATGTCTTATTATTATATTGATTTCACTGCACTGACGTGATGTTTCAACTATATCGTAACGGGTTTATAAACAGCAAGAAAGATCGACTCGCATTCTAATTTCTACCTAAATGGTTCAATATTAATGTATTATATTTTGAGTCAAAGGACGAACAACTATGAAACATACGGAGCGGCGCGCGAAACTGATGTCGTCGACAAGTGAAAGACAGGCAGAGCTCTGTGAAACAGGTATTCCGCTTCACTTTCTACTTTCACTAGACCATCCTTTCCAGTTTTGTGCTCAGGTTATCAGTGATAGACGGCCCTGGCTTCTGGCTGCATAGAGAGTCACTAGATGAATTTTCAGTGAGTCTATAATCATATGGCTCCTCGAAAGCCGCTTCTTTGTGACGATATATAAGCGGAGACTGTTGGCCGCTGCTTTGTGAAATTAGAACGTTTTCTTGTTTCTTGCCTTAACTTTGCGCGTTTCACGTGATCCAAAAGGAAAGAGAGATATCCTTAAGTAGGGGCATGTGGCTGATATAATGTGAAGTATCCTGGTTACCTCTGTATTTCCTTCAGTTTTATATTAACGCGGTAAATTACTTAACAGTGCAAATAAATGTAACTCGCCCTGACCAGCTTCAACGTCTGTTTAAGAGAAGGAACAAATGGCTTGAAGTGGTCTAATAAAAAGTGGAGTAAATTTATCTTTCTGTCGGGTGTCTTCCTGCTTCAATATAAACAGTGTCCGCGACAGATTGTCAGCACATTGGTGAAATAAAGGCTGACAGATCATGGACACAAAGGGACCCCTCGACCATCTTTTTAAACATTTATTCAAGCCAAGCCATCGTTGTGTTTTACGTCAAAGCTGTGGAATAAAAAGGCTAACACAGCCTAACGTTCTTCCATCACCGAAGGCATAGAAGAAGTCAGAACGTCTTCTCTTAACTGAATAAGATCTAATTAGGCGTAACAATAGATTCTTCATTGTTTCTAAGGAAAACTAATGATGAATATCAAGTGGCAGAGAATGTAGCACTTGGCATCAGCCGAAAATAATAATAGCCTAAACGTTGAACTAGCACCAACTACATTTGTCATTGCTCAGAACAAGAACACAATTTCAATTCCTAGCGGTCAGTTGCTACTCTGATTTCATTTTGCGATGTGATGTGCGAACTATTAGAATCGCAAAGGTACTAACGCTCTTTTCTCTGAAATATTGAGAGTTATATAAGTACCTCTATTTGTGTTGCGAAAGAGAGGGTGCACCAGTCAATATAGTTCACACTAAACAAGAAAACAAGGCACCCACACGACACTGCTGGACTTACAACGGATATCCGCAGTAAGTTCAGCGGTGGTGTCCGTGAGCCTTTTTGTCTTTTCCGGCGTCTGTTTCGCTGGTTCCATCATCTGTGCATAATTAAACTAGTTTTACACATGCTGGCCTGAAATGATTAGGCACAAGCCAAAAATTACCGTTGAAGTCAAGAAGTTGCAACCGGGACTCATAACACGTTTTCAGGTGCGGACATAAGCACGTATAATTGTTTACAGGCGAATAAAGCGGAAAGAAATTGATGTGCATTGTTGCATATTACCTACGGTAAACGCCTGTACTCGTTCTTTTGTTTAAAATTTTTTCTTAGTTTTCGTATTGTCGCTTAGTTTCGCCAATGAAGTCTTTATAAGCGTTAGCAGTTCAGTGTCATTCCACTCTAAAGGAGACACAGGGATACACTCGTGCACGTACACCTCTGATAATTCGTGTTTTCGTCGCTGACAGAGAGACCGCAAGCTTCACTCGCACCTCAATCATTTTAGGTTAAGCTTCAACAGCTACGCGTAACACCCGATGTGTCCCGTTAGAACTCATAATGAGTACATTCCTTAAAAGGAAACACGCATAACATTATACGTACATTGTGTAAGTTTACACAGTCTAAACGTGTCTTACGGCGCTTTTTATCTAAAAAGTGTCAGCTATGCGCTGATAATATGTATGCTGCATTGATGTTCTTTTCACCCCACAGAAGAGAAGCGCCACTTCACGCCTTATTAGAGACGCACTTATAATCACATTATAAAGGAAAGGCTTTTCCTCTCTCTTGAGTAAACATCAAACAACCAGCATTGCTGCCTATTGCAATTGCTTGCGTTGACAGTGTTCGTTGGCGGAATGTCCTGTTACATCGCAAATGCCACCTGGAACATGTTGAACATTGAGGGAAGCGGCAGAACGCTTCCTGTGGCACCAACACTGCCAGAAAATAGTTTGTTGTTATGCTAATTAGCAGACATGGATAGGAATTTGGTAGGGGGAGGGGATGTCGCGAGGACACACACATAAAGAAAGCCAACAGTAATTGAAACCAGGGAGATCATGTTGCAATGCTCTGTTTTCTCATTCGTGGTGTTAATCATTTTAAAATTAGTAGCGAATTATTTTTCACTGTCTCTTCACTTTTCTACTTCCGTGAAGAGCAAGATGGCGACGGCATTAAGCGTTATAACATGAGCACTACGTACCGGGACCGTACAAAGAGCAGGGCACGAAGTGTTCCCCGCATACCAAGCCAGAGACGCATTAGTTAACCAGCGTGCGCGAAACTACTTAACGCACTCGAAATAAAGGGGCGAAGGCACGAACAAAATGCATCTAATTGCTACCGCTCGGCAGTGCTCGTTCAATGACTCTGCCATACCCGAAATATGTGCTGCTGGCGAAGGGAATTCGGATGACGCGAGAAAACAAAGATGGTAAAAGGCAAGGACGTGGCTAACAGCAGAAGGCGGATCTACAGAACATTATTAGCGGATGAAACACCTTAAGGGTAGCAAAATAATTTAAGAAGCTACTCGAGAAAGCTGCGGCGACCTGACTGCAGTAGAGCCTCGTGGAAAATTATCAACATCGGCTCGTACAAAAAGAAAGAGTAAAGGCGTCATCCTATGGCTGTGTTCGGCTTACCTTTTTCGAAACCTCCAAGGATATCAAAAGTCATGCAGGCAGAGATAAGGGTTTTGGAGGGCGAATCTTGTCCTAACACAAAACAGAGAAAAGGGAAGTATTTTCGAAGATGAAACATCATGAAGTGAATAGGATCACTTGTGCATCCTCGGTGCTTGTTTTTTTTCGTTACCTTGTTTTTTTCTTCTATTTACACTTGACTGATGCCTTTTTTTTCGCCTTCTTCTCTCTTCTCCGACGAGGGCGCCCCTAATTAAGTGGGTGAAGCCCGGCCCCTCTTGCGCGAAAGGAAGCCTTAGCAGAGGAGAGGTGAACAGTGCTGTGACGCGTCCTTACCACGACAAGGGGTGTGCCGAAGATTCTGTCGTTCGTTTTCTTTGTCAACACGGATAACCTGATCTTAGAGAGAGCTTTCCAATTTCCTTACCGTCTTCTTCTCCACTCTCTCTTTTTCTCTCTCTCTCGTACGCCAGCGTCTCGTTAAAGGTCTGGCAAACGAATGCCCCGTTAGCAACCTCGCTAGTTGCCCCGAAACGCGTGTTGTCTCTGCGAATTGAAACTAACTCTCCAACTAGAATCGAGCCTGCAGCTTGATTCTTGCTTTAGGAGCCCCCATTTTCTTTGTTTAATATTGTATTTGGTTAAGTTTGAACGCTTCGCGTGCGTAAGCATGTGAGTGCTTTGGGAGTGAGCAAGCAAAGAGAGCCAGGAAGACTGCCGACCTCCTCTCGCACACATCGCAACTCCTCCTCTCCGAAGAGTGCCGCAGTAGGAACAGTTTACACAGTGCCTGACCACCCGACTTTTGCCGCAAATGGTGCGTCAACAACGCGCCGCGTTTCTCCTTGGCGTCTGTTAGCGTTCTTTTGTCTGTTTGGTTTGTTCACTTCGAAGTTTCCCGTCCCGTACTCGTGTTCTCTTAGTGCAGAACTAGCGAAAGAAACTAAAGCGATCAATCGTGTTTTCTTGAGGCAGGTTTGCCGCTGTGAGCCCGAGGGCATGCTTGCATACTTTTAAGTGCTAGCTTGCGATTCTAATAGTTCAAGCTCTAATTCCGGATGCACTGTGCCAGTTTTGAGAAAAAGGGTTGAAAAAGCTGCGGATATGAGATCTTCTTTTTTCGAAAATATTACCGCGTTGCCTCCGGTCAAAATTTTGAAGGTATAGCAGATTTTTATTGTTTTATTGATTCTTTTTTATCTTACTTGGCACATTGCGTGGATTTCTACAACAGGCCGACGGCATGCAGGTTTACAATTTCTTGGTAAGCTGCAGAAGCAGGACTTTAGAAACAACTAAATATAGAAGCCTACACACATGATGCAGAAAGGTGCGAACCGTGGTTCTGCCATGCTATTTTATCTTGTCTTTCATTTCTTGGGCAAATTTTAGAACCTTAGTTTATTTAAGGCAGTTGACGTGTTATCTTCATTAAAGCTTTTCGGTACACTTAGGACAAAACAATTCCGGCGTGTATGAAACATCGGGTCATTCGACGAAGGGTGAAGGAAAGCCTTTTTATGATTCACTGCAACGACACATGGTTTTCCTCAAATAAGGTTTATTCTCTCTCTGTATAATCTGTGTTTCATTCTTCCCGTCTCCTTTTTTTTTTAATTTATCGGACCCCTTAAGCATGACCACCATTGATCACTTTAACGCGCGTTCTTTAACAAATTTTTTTTCAGAAGTTCGTCTGAATTTTCGTTCCTTAGGTTGCTGTTGTTTTGTACTTGGATGCAATCCTCACTCAAGTGAATCTACATTCTTCTTCCAAGCTGAGTTCTGTGCTCTGTCTGCGATTTACTCTTTTTTGAACATTCCTATTCCTTGCCGTTAAAATGCGAGGAAGTGAAGTTCTTCAGAAGAGTGGAGAATTGGGCTTGTTGGTTTACGATCAGTTCTTCCCCCACTCTCTCATCGTAACGCCCAGCCATATCTCCAATTTTTCTGAGTTCGTACGCCCTCACTTGTGCTCCGTCGGACGGAAGCCGATGAACTTGTTCCCACGTTTTAGTAAACTGTTCTGGCTGCCACGACGAGTGGCTTTAAAGACAGTGGGGAATAGAAGTATAGTGAAGATTCCTTTTATGTTCCTTAGTAAAAACCAACCTAAATATACAGTTCTCGACTTGCTGTATAATTTTGCGCAGTTAATTTTGCGCTAACGTTGCACATAAAAATGTACCTTTTTATGTTTTGCATTTTTATTTATTTATTTTATTTTTACATACTGCAGTTCTATTCGCAGCTATAGTACATTCGGAGCATTTAAAACATACGCTCAACAGGTCAGGGAGACTGCTTAACGCTATGTTCTGTTGGGATGTTTGTAGTGCTCGTCATTGTTTTTTTAAAGCATGGCGCAATTGAGCTGAGACCCCACGTACGTCGCGTATACCGCGATCGAACCAGTTGCCTGGAATATGTATGCGGCTTATGCACGGCACACTCCGATTTAGCGCTGATAGGCGTATCACATAGGTTGAGCGAAGTATACATGCGTCGTAGGAATAGCCCCTGAACATAAATCTTAACAGAATGCTCTATCATCTATGCACTCCAGAGTCAGGTTGCCTTCGCATAACCAGCCAAAATAGAGAAATGTTTAGTCATGCTTTGCTCTGTGGTTATATTTCATGTGTGCTCGGTCATGTTAACCATAATGGGTTCTGTGAGGTTGCAGAGTTTGTGTTAGTTTCTTCGCCCTGGAAACTGTGGAAATTATGGGAGGTGAACACTTACCTTCAGTCCTACTCAAGGCGAGTATATGCTGATTGTGGAACTGTTTTCTAACATAACTACACAAGCGAACTTCGGATACCGAAGATATAGCAGCTTTGGAGGTTTTGTAGAAGCTCCGCAAATGATGATCTGTTCATCATCATCATCATCATCATCATCATCATCATCATCATCATCATCATCATCATCATCAGTTACATTTGTTAAGGAAGGAAGCACACAACTCTCCTGCAGAAATTCTCAAAGCTCTAGCAATTGGTAGCAGTTAACGATTCAGAGCTTATATGACAAAAACATGCATATCAGAGCACTAGAAAAGAATAAACGCTGCCTGATATGGTCATTCCCAGTTTGCTACATGCGATGACTTCGCATTCTGTTCGCGATCTCCTAGGACAACTAGTCTAAAAAAGTTAGGTTCTTAAGTTAATCATTCATGAGCCATCGGACACATTGTCAACAATTTTACATTTTTCTGAACTGTTAAAAATTCTACAGCGTGCAATAATTTAAGGATGTTATTTTCAGCGGCATTTCAAGGCACCTCACGCCATCTTGTTGCAATCGTGGGCCCCGTCTCATAACGTTGAAATAAACGCGAGGAGTGAGGCATGGGCTTGAGTAAAAGTGTTAGCGACGTAATCGCGCAGGCTGCATGCTAATAACTCTTCTGAACACTAATGCTGCGACGATACCGGCAGCCTTGATTTGACCGCTACCGCTATAAAATTGTCTTCTGCTGATAGTCCGCGTTAGCGAGTCACTCCGCCCAGCTAGCGAATATATCGCAGCACTTCATAGTTGGTCAGAGAATACGAAAGCGCTCACTTCGATATGGACACCGACTGTGGAAAAGCAGTGTGATAAAATCATACAGCTTATGTTGTCCCACCCTATGTTTCGCAGAACGTTTCCGTATCCTGTTTCGTAAAGTACTCTTTTTTCGTTTTTATAGAAAGCGAACATTGGCCATCAGAACCATCGATAGGCGTCACAAATCAGGAATCTTCGTCAAAGTTTCTAGCGATTATCGCACACTTCACTCACTGGTCAGCGACAGCAATCGCTAGTTGCGCATGGTTTTATTCAACAATGCCCGGTTAATTCAGGCATCATTTTTTCTTATTCCTGGCGGCGCACAAGCTGCAAGTCTGTGGGACGCCTATTTCGGCAAAAAGTCGTTTTTTCGGCCCCTTCTTGTTGATTTCACGGCGATTTCTGTGAGTGTTTTCAGAAGTGAATTATGCTGCGCAAGATATCCGTTCGCGGAATAAAAACATGTTATCCTGTGTTCCGCTTCAGGCTTCATAACCATTTAGCTGGTGCAACCCACACTGCCGACGTGTGATCACTATCGTTTCAAGCTTAGGTTTCTCTACTAGAAATGTCTGCTGTGTTTATAGCATAGCATCCCATACTGCGAATGTAACGCTTAATAAAAATAAAATTCTTGAAAAGCCTTCATTTCAAACACACTAAACGAAACAGAAATGAATTCAGTTTTAAAACGAGGGGTACGGGAGAACACAACTTCAAATATACATTACCTCAGAGCATCTCAGCTTTTTCTCAAAGCTGCAAGTCTGTTCTTTTCGTTCTGACCTTGAGAATGACCTTGAGAACTTCGGTAAATTTTGGCTCTACGCCGGATGCGCATGTGCTGAGTTCTGTTTGCGAGATTTGAAAACGCTCTATTGCCGTCTCTTTCTTTTCCTTCTTATTTCGTTTCACCTATCCTTTTAAAACTGAACATCTCAAACAAACCTTGAAGTAACAAGGAACGTTAATGTGTGCGTTATAAATGTTGTGGTTTGGTCGGACCTATTTACAGAGCAATAATATATAGCTGCCATGCTGTTGCTATTGACGAACTTTGGGGGTCCTCTCTGGAAATAATCGTCCGCAATGCTTTTGAACGCAGCTCTCGCACTGCGGAGCTTGTTTGTGGAGAAATTAGATTTAGCTTTAAACTAGGTTAATTTTCTCACCTCGCAAAACAGCACGCCTGTGAGCCACTGTTTACAGCACAAAATGCAGCGTGGCGAAAAAAAAGCTCGAGTGGCCCGATGTGCTGCGAGATTAGCATAAAACCACGTGTTAGAAAATCAAGCTGAGCGACTGGAAAATCACTGGCCTGCTCTGTAAACAAAGCAAGCGGGAGCAGAAGACCATCATTTGTGCCACCACGCAAAATTCGCAGAGTATTTCTGGCACAGGAACAATTATCGATATTATGTGCCAAATCGAAAGTTAAGCCAACCAGTATGAGAAGAAGCGTAATTTGGTTTTAGTGTTGTGCCCTGTGTGCCGACACCTGCTTTTGAAATCATTAAAATTTAAAAATAACGAGATTATCTTTAAACCAGGGTTGAGAACAAGTTTCATAAATTTTGATCACTCCTAATTTTCATCTAGCATACGTAACATAGCACTAGTCTTATTGTCGCTTACAGGGCACTACGCTAATAGTATTGCGAAATGAAAAAGTATTTTCATCGTTTTCGTAAATAAGCATTTCTGGGCTTTGCCCCCGCACCTTATACCAATGGCCTTTCTTATTCCTCATATGCTCGGCCGGCACGCAAAGGGTGGTTACTTCCGAGATGAGTCAAGTCGGCAGGTTTGCCATTCCAAGTTGACGGCAAGTTACATTCCAAGAATTTCAAAATGACAAAATTTGTTAAAAAGAAATGGTAGTCTTGAAATATATCAGAGGATGGGAAATTTTTTGGCACGGAGAACAAGAGTTTAGATCTTTCTTTGCAATACTCAGTGCAGAAGCAATATGCCGCTTGAAACAAACAAAATCTTGTAATTATTCGCCCACCAAGGAAAGGGTTTTGCCTCCCTGGCTTTAAGACAGCTTTTCACACGGGAACATCGCAAAGGTCTTGCAGAAGCTTGAGAGACCAGCGCGTTACGCAACCCCGCTTGTGTTCGTTTGATTAACGATGTAGTTTCGCAGCTGCTTCGCTAGAATTGGGGGGGCATATAACATTAGAGAAAGTAACTATTTATGTAAACAGCTATAAACCTTGGAAGATAAAGCGTGACTAAATGCCGAGCTCTGTGAGTAGGGACTTCCATTGCAAGCGGAGCATCTCCTACTAGTGTGTTCGCTTTGTAATTCTGCAGCTGGAGGCCGTCTTAAAGAGAAAATAAAGGAGAGAACAAAGTGCGAGTGAAGTTTCAAAACAAGAGCATTCTTCGTCTAAGTTTATCGCAGTGCGTCGCAGAGGCTTAGCTTAAGCTTAAAAACAAAATTCTGCACGCGCTGTGGTCGGTTCAGCTTTGTTTATAGAGTCCAAAATAAGTTCCGATCTGTATTTTGGAGCTAACTACTTTGTTTTCTTTTTCTGTATCGTTGCAGACGTGCACAGCAAGCAACTTCTCGCGGCTATGCCACTGCAGAGCGGCAATCGTGAGTAAGAATCAGAGAAAAAAATAATGGAAGGAAATTCGCCCAAAAGAGAATGTAAGAAGAAAATTGATAAAGGACAAAAAGAAATACGGAAGGCTGAAATGCTAGCTTCACAAGAGATAAAATAACAAAAAGGCTGGAACAAGTACTCTAACTCCTGGCACAATAAACAAGAATGCGTACGTGGACTACCGTTGATGCGAGGTTTCCGCTCCTCGTCGGCGTGGTCGTGTTTTTTTTTGCGGAACACTGGCAGCAGTCACGTAGAAAGGCAACGCCCATAACTCCCCTAAGCTATGACTGCGCCGAGCACGTCGTCTTGTAGTGGGAACTTGCTACATTCCACGCATGTGCATGCCAGGACCGAAATTTGTGTGAAACGAAACACGAGATACGAAGGCAAGTAGGGATGGACAACCGAAATTTGAGTTGACGGACTAGCGTGCACTGAGCTGTAAAGTATTCTTATATCAGTCGTTTGCAACGGGGAGATGGATAGGGGATACGAGGAAGCCAGTCTGACCACAATGGAAAAGCTGAATCCTTCGCCTCTTTTTGCGGGCCCACCTCCTACTATGGTTTTCAAGTTACATGTGTCAGTTGTGGCGTGCGAGTCGCAGAGCCTTTCACGCCCATGCTTAATACTGTGGAATGGAACACAGCCCAGCATAGCGCGCATGTGACAATTCCTTCTTACAAGGGGCGTGTTTTGTTTTGGAAGATAAATACAAAAACGAAGAAGAAAGAACAACTCACAATCCTAAGATGAAAGTTACGCTTAGCGATGTTCTTGCTCCTTATCGTGCAGCAGTTTTCTTGATTTATTTTTGTTGATTTTACTTGTTTACTCATGCACTCATTTCAAAATCAATATGGCGAAACGATGTACCAAGAAATAAAATGTTAATCTAGCTAGATTGAGTTTGCAGTCTATCATTTGAAGATATTTTGAGAGATGTTTCACAGATGATCAATCTCATCATGATTCAATTTTCGATGTCCGCATCAAAGTTGATTCGCGATCGCATACCTCTGGACGCTGACGCCATTTCTTTATATGCTCCTGAACACAAACCTTTCTTCGTGAGGATACAAATGGCATGTATGTAGCACCAGCTCAATTAATCGCTTAAGCACTCATGCATGCATCTTTGTCTCGTTTCTATTTTGAGCCCTGCATTAAAAAACATTAAAGTGCGCTACCACGGTTTTTCTGTAGATAATCAATTGCATGACAATCTGCGAAGCGGAACTCTTTCGATGGTTGCACAGGAAGCTGTCTGAAAGAATGGCAAATTTAGTTGGACAGTAATAATTAGGAACCAGTAGTAATGAAAGGTAATTAAATATCTACACTGTCGGGGACGAGGCAGGTTTTATTGCCGCATCCTTCTGGTACCAAAGAAAACAAGCTGAGATCTGCAGTAGGAACTTCCACGGAGAATTTCATTGTCTGGATTTAAAGATACTTCCAACAGCGCATTCGGCAACCGTTTTGGAAGCACTTTGCGTCCGCTCTCACAAATTATATACCTCCTACTAAAATAACGAGTACCGTTCCCTGACGACTAGTGCTTATTCAACATGAGAGCACCAAAATATTCGAGTCAAAGAAATAAATACACAAATTTCTTTCAAACTGCTAACAAGCGAAGAGAGGGAGAGAAAGTTAGGCAGAGAGAAAATTTTTCATGAAAGATGAGATATTATCTTCGAGGTATTAGGGTTGAAAACATTATAGTAACAACAAATAAGGCTTTGTTTTTCATCACTACAGGTCAGACTGATGGATTGTCATGTTGGAAATTTACAATAAGCTTCCTAATAATGAGCTGGCCTGCTGTGTTTGTTTTTCCGCTCGCGCCTAAATAAATCTCCAGTTACCTTGATGTGCTAAGTTGGACTTTTGCTCAGGCTCACTACCGCTATCACCGCAATAATTAGAGCCCATAAGAAGATGCTTAATTTCCTTCCAACGAGTAAGCGATGTTTAAGAACAGCTCGCACTGGAGACAGCATGCGAAAAAGTAGGAAGAACCAGGCGTCAGTTTTTAGATGGATGGATGGAAGCAACTTTTATTAGACGAGAAAAAAAACAAATCTTCCAGAGCGGTCCCCTACTGGTCCAGTAGTTCACGGGCTTGTGCTTCACACAAAGGCCGATCCACCAGCCATTTCTGGCCGGCGGGCTCAGCGGTCCGTAAAGCAGCCTCCCAGGAAGAATGAGTGGGATTGGGGATGGGGGGTACTCATTTTGTTTACCAGGCGTCTCGTAAGAGTAAAAAAAAAATGGTACAATATCATACAAGGATTGGATGCGCATCACGCTGCGTAGAGCCTCAGATAATCGATCATCTCTTAGTTCAATAACCCTGCCGCAAAGAAATCTGTAAGAAGCAGAGTCGAGAGTTTTGCTCCTCCTTACAACGTGAGTAGAACTCATCCCGCCTTCATTTATCCTGTGTTGTGCGCTGCACGGCTCAGAGATGATTAATTGAAATTAAATGATACATGTTGGTTTAGAGGGCTGTCAACGAAGAGGCGCCACAAGTTCCGCGTCATTAGCAAGGTGCCTAGCTCCGGCCTCATATAATTACAGTACTTCGCAAGCAATTTACCCTCTCTTTTAGTCGCGATTTAATGTAATGCCGGTCTATGACAAGTCTGGTGGGATTAATTTTTGTAAAACATGTTTTCAATATCAAACAAGTTTGTAATTATATCTGCTGTCCTCCGCTCAAAAGCTACTCTTACATATTCTAAGCACTCTGCTTTCATGACTGATTAGGATATTTTTGACGGGACTGTTGAAACGAAGGAGTATTGTCGAGAGCAAGGCGTCGGGCTAATTAGTAATGCATGCCTAAAAAAACAGCGGTGTGAGCAATACTAATGGAAAGACACAGGCTCTGGAAGGGCTATGACTGGGGTGTACGGGACGGGATTGTGCCACCATTGACATAGTAATCACAATCCGTAAACTTCTCGTTGCAATCGTTGATTAATAGGATATTATAATGAGAGCATATTTGCCACCGCCTTTTGTTGCGAAAGCAACACTACGCCAGCCAGGCAGCCAGCCCGGCTCGTCGCGTGGTCGCACTTCAGCCGTATGCCGTGGTGTTGCCAAACAACGCCGCAGCCGCTCTCCAACAGATGGCGCCGCAGTCGACGCCCCTGCCGTCGCCGCTCGCTCTACCAGATGTGTTCCGCTGGGGTAGAAGGAGAGGAGGCGTTGTCGCGCGGGGTATATATATATATATATATATATATATATATATATATATATATATATATATATATATATATATATATATATATATATATATATATATATATATATATATATATATATATATATATATATATATATATATATATATATATATATATATATATATATATATATATATATATACGTGTGTGTGTGTGTGTGCGTGTGTGCGCGTGTGCGCGCGCGCGCTTCGCCTCAGTGGATTCTAGCCGTTATTGAGAGCGCGAAAGAGAGGCAACAGAGAAATAACGAAGCGAGGAAGAAACAAATCGCTCACGAGACGGCAGAAGAACGCGCCGCACGACTCGTATTGAAGATGCGGCACGAAGAAGTCGTGCCACGTCCCGGAGTGACTCTTCAACTGCGGAAAAGACCGGTTTGAGTTCTCGATAACGCCGGAATGAGACGCTGCGTAGACGACGTGCCAAGGAAACGAAGCTTTCACAATTCAACCAGGGTTAACCAGAGCTAAACCACGGCCAATTTTTTTTCCTTTTCCTTTAGTTTAGTCTACTTCCATTGTTCTCTTCTGCCTGTGACTCAAGCCGTGCGAGATATCACATTGGTGTTTGCAAAAGCATACCAATGATAGCACATATAAATGCACCCGACGTCTATGCCACACCGCCACACCAGCGCCAATGGCGACAAACCAGGGGGGCAAGGCGACGTGTTTGACATGTGCTACGAACGTTTCGGGAAAGAAAACGCACTATGTGACAAGGCATATCTGGATGCGGCAACGGTAGAGCGCCAGAACTGCCGCCCCGCCGAGGCCAACCACGCCATGGGTTAGTCGTTTTCCCATTGCCTGTTGGTTTCATCACGATGGACGTTAGGACCATAGGAAAATAAAATGAACGTAAATGTAGCAAATACGTACACAGACACCCTTTGGCACCACCAGCGCCATGAGTGGTGTTGCGTGAGTGCTATGAGAGAGAGGGTGTGGAAAAAAAAAGCGGCTCCAGGAGGCATACTATGTCTGGGCGCAAAGCATGAGCGCAAACCAGCGGAGCTCTTTTATTTGTCTTAGTGTGCCGTCTTGTTGTCTGCCGTCGAAACGGTGTGCGCGGCAGTGCATGTTCCTCAAGTGTTCCTCTTCCGAACTGTTGCACCAGTCATGCTCTCGGCGCTGAATCCTTGTAACCTACCAAACGCTTTATGCTCGCACATGTGAGAATCGCTTTTTTTAATAGCTAACGATTATGAATTGAAGGCGTGAAAAGCATTCATTCGGAGCATGTGAGTGAAAGTTAGGCGTTCGGTGAGAATTGTTTTGTTAGAAGTGAGCTGCTAGATTTGACATATGAGAGTTCAAACGTGAAAAGTTTTCGTTAAACTACGTCGTGTTGTAGTTGCTTTCCTGTCTTATTGTTTACTACTACCCGTCAAGTTGCATGTGCCAGGAATGCTATCTATTGTCTACGTTCCCGACCCGACTTTGTCTTAATGTCTAAAAACAGAACGTAGTTAAACTGGTTTCCTCTCACTGCTAAACGTTAATCACGGTAATCACACTGATACGCGTCTTCAAGTATGAACAATGTGTCCAAGGGGACATTGGGTGTGCCGTAACGCTGAAGTGAATGGTTGATGAACTCAAAACAAGCCAAAAATAACATAATTAGCATACACATATCGCAAACTTCCACCTTACAAACAGTATAACACTGGTTGCGCGTTTTTTCCGGAATTTGCAACTTTCAGAGCTCTATTACAAAAGCCGAATTATCCTAGAATTAGCTTTATACGCTGCGCTCAAGAACACTTGTGTAATCTTCAACGTCACTTTAAGATGCTTTGTCTTTGCGTACATGTGTCGGCGAAGTGTGGAGGAAGCTTTAATATGTTTCTCAACTGCCTGTTTATTGCTGATCCTGCTATCATAAGAAATAGCGAAGTTCATTTTCACGGCTTTTTTGGATAGAAACATAGTCTTTACGTTCATTCCCCAAATAATGCTGTCGTACCACAAAAACACACTGCTTAATTCACCTAATTTTTCAAAACCTTCCAATGCACTCGTACAAAGCCCCTCTGACTCACTATCTCATTAATTCATTGGATTACTCTCTAAGTTGACTTCTGAGTTACTTACCCCCTGCCTCAAAAAACTAGACCAGAGCGCAGCGGAAAATTCATTTGGTCGCCGTGCAAAACATACGCTTCCGCCGCGAGGATCCGAATTCATTTAGACTAAAATATGTAGCTTGCGCTATGGCCCGTAGCAAGAAACGTTCTCTCTGGTGTCACGGGACTTGTGGGCAATTGGCATCCTAAAGAAACGAACTCTGGTTCAGCCTTATTGCATATACAAACTCGAAATTCTCAAAAATGAGAGAGGCAAACAACTTTTTTTCCTCTGTCTGCATCTGACGTGACGTTCATTATTGATGTCTGCTTTACTCGAATAAAAACTTTCATAATGAACTTTGTCTGGTGCAACGCGGCCCAATATGTTCGCGCATATGAAAACGAAGATTGGCAACCACGCTGACGATGAATGAGGGGAACTGTATGGTCATCACGGCCAACATCGTTGGAGCGGTTTCTCTCGCTGCCATGAACAAACTGCTTGCCAAGCGAATGTATCGCTGGAGTGCCCGTGAAGTGGTAGCACGTTCTTTGCCGATTGATTTATGCCACCGCGCACAGTTCAGGAGCACGCAACTTGAATTTAGAGAAGGTTCTAAAAGCTGCTCTTTTTCGGGCTAGTTTATTCGCTTGATTCACAATATTCCATTCTAATTTGTTACTGCCATATTTCTATCCATGAATATTTGCAGCAAATGCTGCT
Source organism: Amblyomma americanum (assembly GCF_052857255.1). NCBI lineage: Eukaryota > Metazoa > Arthropoda > Arachnida > Ixodida > Ixodidae > Amblyomma > Amblyomma americanum. The sequence continues at coordinate 133,750,815 of NC_135500.1, forward strand.
AAAATAGCTATCCTGCCTATGGTGTTTCCTACTTGGCAAGATTGATAGCGTTATAAACAAGGATTGCTTAATACTGCCATTCGTCCCCACTGAGAGCTGCACGCAGTAAGCACATCCTGTAAAGGAATGTTGGCCTGATGAGTCTTCTCTATCGACAGGAAGGATCCTTGCCTCTGAGACACAGCAAATTTTGAAGGCTGATGTTTCTGTTTTGTTTGTCTTAACTGATAGAAATACCTATTAACAAAAAAACCTTTCTTTCAGATTTTTCCTCTTCTTCGCTATTGGCTGTGATTTAATTACACGCATGCAGTCAAATATTTGATAGAGCCCAAGAAACGAATGAAGCAGTACATAAAAGCAGGAAAAGTCTACTTAAATCGGTGACCAATAGATTCCTTCACCGTCAGGCTCCGGACGTCATTGTTCTCTGGACGCGGAGGAATAAATTTTTCCCTTTGTCAATTCTTGCGGCAGCTGCCGCTTCCCCAGACAGATCTCTTTTGAAACGCAATACCACTTTGCGCGTTAATGAAGCAATGCATTTGATGGCAGCATCTTCGTTGTTCTTTGTCCGCAAGATTTTCCGTCCGGTTCCCGTTCGTCCGTCTAAAATTGCTTTTCTATTACTTGCTTAAGCGCATAAGGCACTGCTTAAACAAAGTTCAAGTGTTCTCCTTTCCTGCTTATAGTAAAATGTTATTTAGAATCTTGTGTATCTCAGCTGGGCCAACTGCGCTGAATTTCTAATTGGCACTTGCAACAGCGACTTTGCGACGGCAGACACTCACGGAGTTCAAAGGAAATTTCCGTAACACGAGGTCGTGTGTGTGCATATGGGGTGGCACAAGCCTGCTGCGTCAGAACCACTCAGCAGGTGCGCACTGGCGCCGCGAAAGTCTGTCTCATCCGTTGTGTGCCTATGACATGTGTGCCTATGACCTGACACAGTGACGTTCTTACCGTCGGAACGCTCTATAAATAATGCTACCGATCACAGCGAACTCGATCGCCTTCGGAACCGACAGGCGAGACCTTTATCATAGGATAAGACTGACAGCACGTTCACCTAAGGAAGGAGCGAGAGGAAGAACACCTTCGAAAGGGAAAAGAGGAGTCAGCAGGCATGCATTCCTGCGGTGGGGCAGTTCAGCCGCAGCATGGATTACACCACAACTTCTTTTATCAAACAACCAATTAGCCTGTTTATATCAAGGCCCTCCAAGTAAACTAGTGAGTGGGCGTAAAGCGATGCTTAAGAGCTGGTTGGCAATCTTTCCCTCCTATAGCAAGCAGGTGTGAGCGTTGGCTTATATTAACGCGACAGTTCGTTGTCCAGAAATTCTGGTGTCGGCGTTGTCGGAATATGGGTCAGCGGTATCGGCGTCGGCGTTGGAAGCGAAAAAAAAAAGAAAATGACTTTAATAGTTGTTGCCCAGAGAGTAATCTAGGAGGCATGTGGGCCACCTGGGTCATGTTACCTCTCCGTGTCTTCACAACCTGCCCACCGGATAGTGAAAAAATTGCCCACCGTAGTAGGTGGCAGGTAAATTTGTGATTGGTCGCTCGGAAAAAGCAACCTGGGCCGCACAAGGTCCGCGGAGGGGAGCACCTGCCATCCCAGTGCAGTGTATCATTGCTTACCCGCTGCAGCACTTCGCAAGAAGTATAAGGATATGAGGACTCTTGGGGATTTACGAATCTAAAGTAGAGAATAACCTTCTACATATATAAGAATTAACCACTAGGCTATAGCGTCATATCCTAAAAGCGGAGATTAACTGTCGCCTGCAATTTTTTTTTTCATTTACTATCATAAGTACGCTTAAACAATTTTGCGCAAAAGGATCCGTGCGTTTCCTTCTTCCTTTCATAGTCATCAGATTTAGTGTAATTCGTATGGCCGACAAAAAATATTGAAAATTTTCGCAGCAGTTCACGATAGCCATAATGTGCTCTTACTATTCCAGTACCGGTTTTATACCAATAAAGTTTCAGATTTATATGCGTAAGCATGTGAGTCAGCAAGCGTTTGTTAGACAGCTTAAAACTGTTTCAATGCATTTTTCAAAAGATTTTGATCAGTACAAATAAAAACTGCCTAAACTGAGTGCCCAGTAAAGCGAAACAATTTAGAAGGCGCTGTTGTCTCATGTGCAGAAAATCATGCAAATGTTTTTCCACGGCTGTGTTCGCAGTCCATGACCATCATCAAAATGAATTGGCCAGCCATATGGTAGCCACATAACGCCGCAGTGCACAGTGTACAGTACATTTGCTTTACTTGTGTACCTAAATACCTATGCCAACAAAAACGACCCACAGAAATATTCACAGCATTCTTACCTTGGCTCCATCCGCCAGAACATTACTCCACACCACTTCATGAAAGTAGTGGAAGCTGCTCATTCACTTTGTCGTTATTGCTGTGTGCTTGTGAAGCGAACACGAGCGTATAGCAAATTGTCGCACCAAGTCACACCGTTTATTGGTTTTAGAAGCGCATTCCTTTAGTATCGTGTCTTCCTTTCTTCAACATGCCTTGAAATCCGAGAAAGAGGCGTTCAATGGCAAGTATGTGCCTGCATCGGTGTTACGTTTTGCGTCGCACACGCAAAGCTTTTATTCCTAGGCGACATTCTTTTCTCACATCACACCGCGGCTGAGTGTAGGAGAGGAATGAAAACAAGAAAAGATAATACCAACTATAAAGAGGCGGGAGAGGTGTTCTCAGAATGACGTGAAACTATGCTCTAGCATATGGCTTAAGCATCCCCGGCGAGATTTCTGAACGCGAAGTATCAGGATCCCGCCAATCTATACAAAGGCGGCTGCAGACTTTCACTGAACGGCTGTTCCGGAATTCAGAACAATCACAAAACGAAGAAACGAGACTGAAAGAAAGGCGAACGACTCTGATCAAACAAAGGACCGAAGGGAATGTTAAGCAAACGAATGGGGCGTACAGGAGGAGAAACATTAATAATAAAACAAGCATCAAAGCGCAGTAAACGGCGACAATTCTGGGCAGTCCAGAATCGCTGTTCGGTGCTTTTTGGATGCGTTCGTTAGCTATGTAACATGCACTGGAGCATTCAAAATATAGTTGCTGCGAAGTGAGGCAGACGCCTAATGACCGACGTCATTTCCTTGGTCGTCATTCAGCATTCCACCGTGGTTTGCTTTCTGCAACGTTACTCGTCGTATTTTCTTCTTTACCACTGTGTTTAGTCGTCCTACCTTTGGCACTTTCCCTCTTGGGATATCCGTGGGGATGCAATCGCTGCTGGATTCTCGGCTGAAAAAGACGGACCTCTATGAGCTTGCTAGTCCTTCTTTTCGTGTCATGTCTTACCCCACGTTATAATTTTCTATACAGCCCTGCCAGAGATTTTTGTGACAATATAAATGGAGTTCTCACAAAGCAAATCAACTACGATGTCATCGTCAAGGAATGAGACCTCACGTTGCATGACAGAGAGAGAGAGAGTAAACACTATTAGCGTTGCATGCACTTTGGCTTGTAATCTGAAGAAATGTGAAAGCAGCCGGTCTAGTGTGCAGTCAGGTCGACCAATTCTGTGCTATTCTAACAGGTAACAGAGCACGTTAAGTGCGCTTAAAATAGCCGGGGTTATTCAGTCCGTGTATTCAATAAGATGTGAAATGATATGCAACTCTGCTAAAGCAAAAAACAATTGGAACCTTTTCTTGCGCTTGAGGGTATTTTGAAGGTCGATCGATGATTTATGGAGGTTAAACATCCCAAAGCAACTGAGGCTATAAAGGACACCGTAGTAAAGAGCTCCGGAAATTTCGACCACCTGGGGTTTTTTAACGTGCACTGACATCTCGATCACAGCACACATGTCCAGGCAGGACTGGTCCGGAAAGCCTACCTTGCGGCAAGACTCAGTGGGGACCTGGACTAGGGGCTCCAACCCTGCCACAAGAGCCACAGACCACGTCAAAAGATGTGAGGAGTGGCTCGACACCGAGACCCACTCATAAATTTCTATCAATAAAGTTATTACCACCACCACCACCCCGTTTCAAAGGAGACGCTCCTACCTTCCTTCATTCCATCCATTCATCCACCCACCCATCAAACCACCCAATTACCCATACATTTACCCGTCCGTCCGTCCGTCCGTCCGTCCGTCCGTCCATGATGGCGGCCAACTGAAATATTCTATAGAGTAGAGCGCAGTTGGAAAGACACGAAGTCGAAGACCACGACGAATTCTCTACAACCATGCTTATTCAGTTCGGGCTAAGTCGCCTTCATAGCGCGTTCTGCGCGTGCTCGCCTCGCAAACATAAAGGCCTGGGTTCGATTCACGGTATATTGACAGCATATTTTATTTGGAGATTCTCGCGTTACAACGCAAACACCGCCAACACAGGATTTTATGTGACACGAGCGCCTTAACGTTGTCGTGTTAATAGGTAACCAGCTTGCCACTTAACACGATTCACCGGCTTTCTGCTGTCCGTGAACGCTGGTAATGCTATGCTGTAGAATCCATATTCTTTCCTCAAAAAATCTATTTTTGGGAATTAATTAGTCATCTCTGAAACATTCTGTATATGCTCCCTCTAAATTTTTAAACGCGCCCATTGGAAGATGGACAATGCATCATGCTGCGATGCATAACAAGCCATACAGCATGGCCGAGGAGCAAACCCCGCGACTATGTACTTTTGACAAAAGCTCTTAAAAAGCTGTCGCATTTGCAGACGCTGGGCGGCGCATCTGCAAATGCAATCCTTTTAATAGCCAATCTAACCCCGTGTATTCATTGAGACCATCCCCTTCTTCATCCTCTTCCAATCTGGGTGATTCGGAATGCTTATCCCTATACCGACGTGGCCAAGTATGCACTGTATGATACACATAGTACTGTATGCAGTGCACGCTTATAATGACATAGGGGATCTGATTGCTCATAGCCAAATATTTTGGCAGTAGAGACAGAACTCTTTGTTGTTGTTGCTGTTGCCACAATGCATCGCAAAACTTGTGCTGCATTGAGTTTCTTTCTTTTTCCTTGAGCTGTAACTTCTACTTTTCGTCCAATTGCTCCATTCATTCATTGCAAAGTCCCGCACGCAACGACCATACACAGTGAAATGTTTGTGTTGTTATAGGTGCCTTTCCTACTGTTTTGGCGTTGCGCGATGTCATTTGGAATGAGTACTTACCAATCTGACCAGATATCCATATAAGCGCTGGGACTTTTTTCCTATGAACGTTCGTGTTGAAGTCTCGCATCTGTTGGAAAGATCACTTTCTGTGCCGTAATTAGAACTACATATGTGGCATGAAAATAGGAACTTGACGTTCAAAAAGTTAAAAGGAGCTACTAGGCATCAAATCTCAGGGAAGTTTTTTTAGGGACATTTAGCCTGCACAGTGCTTTCTTCTGGCTTTTTTCTCTGTTTCTAATCTTCACCAGCAAATCCAATACGTAGCGTTCGTACTTCCTGCTGCTCTTTTCCGCGTTTGTTCTTTTTCGTTGCTGCCAACGAAAATGTATACTGCAACTGCACACGTCAAAAAAAAGAGAAAAAAATGCGAACAGCGGGCAGAACAAAAGAAAGGTTTGATGGACCCATCCTTTCGACGACAGTATGTTAAATTATGCAAATGTTGGCACAAACACAGTGCTTGAAAATTCTAACATTATTGTTTGGCATCTTGGTGCCCCTTAGTTTTTTTGAAACTTTGAAGTTATAGCCATTAACGGGCCTCTTTAAATGAGTGTCAGCGCTGTTGAGTGCAAGAACGAGTGATACCACAACTTGCTTCCCTAACTTGCAACGTTGCGACTGCTTGGCATAGTAGCCAAGCTCTTTCAGGGCCGGTAGTTGCTGAATCAAAGCGCGCTCTAGCGTGCATCTGAATAGGACACCACGGTCAGCAGTCCTCGGAAATGTGGAGGTTGCTTTCTCTAGAACATTATGCGCCCACAGTTTACGGCGACTTAGATGTGATCACTGACGTGTTCAAAGCTCGTGAATTCAAAGAGCTCGAGCTGCTCGCGCGCTGGCCCAGATGATTTTGAGGTAAGTTTATTTCTGTAGTTTCAAGCTACCAATCATGAAGCTTGATGAGCATGTGCTCCATACCGAGTCTCTGTGAACATTCCAACAAAAAAGGGGAAGCTGTAATGTTGGTCAGGTCATGCTTACTTATTCAAATGAATGAGACTGCGGAATTTATCACATCGTATCTTTTGAGCGGGGCTGTTCTGCACTTTCTTTTCTTTTCCTCTGTGGGCGGGTATCCGCTTCAGGAAATTTTTATTGCTAAAACACTGCATACCATATTTTCTTGTTTCACGAATTCTGAAATTTTAGGTTCGCGCCAAGCAGCGACTTTCGTTCAGTTTCAGTTCAGTTTATTTTTTTCTTGCTACAGAGAGCAGTGGGCCCCGGGAAAAAAAGCCGTAGCTTGGCAAGCTCTCGAGGCCCACAACATCCAGCAACAGTGGCGCCATTGGTCATGTGCAAACAAGAAAGGCATACATCAACCTAAGGCATGATTCACAAGCTGTGAATGAACAGCGGAAACACAAACTAAGCGCTCAATATAACATAAAGAACAAGTAATATATAAAATTCAAAGCATGCACTGAAAGCAATATTTAAACATTCTATTTGCGCAGAGATTATAGCACTTAATTTCACAGCAGTGAACACATTGACAACGCATGAAAGGACAATTTTCAACATACATGAATGAAGACAGCATGATATTGGCGTGCTGACGGGTTACGATAAGCATTCAACGAGCCTGAATATTTCTACCGTATACGTGAGAACCACAAACCATAAAAAAAGAGAATTATTTAGTGAAATAACGGCCGGAGGTCAGCATTGCTACATTTATTAATGTCAATGCCTGCATCAGAGAGACAATTGAGTAGTGCGGGAAGATAATATCTAAGCATCTGTATCCCGTAGTTAGTTCGTGGCGTGTTAAGGGTGTAGTGCCGCAGACGGCATAGCGGGTATGTAGGCACAAGGAGCTCAAGGTTAGCAATTTGAGATATTGTTGAAATTTTGTCCCGTGTTTCCTGTTTGTAGCGCAAGGACAGACGCATATCACAGAGACTAAATATTCTCGGCACGTTACTATTGTGAAAAAGGGCTGCGGAAGGATAATCGTAAGGTTGGTTAAAAATAATTCTTAAAGCCTTCGTTTGAAGGAGGTAAATATTTTGAACAGTGGTCTTTGTAGCAGCTCCCCAAACTAGGTTAACAGTTTCTATACTACTCGAGGCACATCAGAGTTGTCTGGAGGAACTTAATATTTTTCCTTTCGGACAAAAGAACATTGGCTTCGTTTTCGAAACATTTGTCTGTAGAGCATTACAGTTTACCCAGTGGACAAGCGTCGAAAGCATCCTATTTGCAAGGATAATGAGATCATCGGCGTTGTAACCAATGAAGAATATGCTTGTGTTGTCCGCGTATATTATAAAGTATGCATTCGTATTAATAGTGGTAATATCATTGATGTATAAATTAAACAGAAGTTGACCTAAGATACTCCCTTGCGGGACACCAGTTTTGATTTTAGTCATGCGCGAGGAGCAGTCATTGATGTCGACATATTGATATCTGTGCGAAAGATAAGAACGAATTAGCTCTAGCACATGGCCCCTGATACCATATCTGAATTTTCGCATGAAGAGTGTCATGACTAATGCTGTCGACGGCTTGTCGAAGATTGACCCGAGCGTAAGCCATGAATAAGAAGAATTTAAAATAAATGGAAACAGAAGGGAAGAAAATAAAATATGCGGACGGAGTCTCAAATTTGAGTAAACATCAATGCGACAGGCGATAGGCACATTGCATACTCCCAATCATGCATAGCACCTACGAGCCACTTGTCCGGGCTCCTCATAAAGTAGTAGAAACCACGCTACAACAAAAGAGGATCTAACTTCACCAGTGAGAAGGCATTTCGTCGTTTGCGACTATTTGGGAGAAATGGGTCTCATGTCCCTTGTTTCACGCAATATCTGTCCAAGAGATTGAATGTTATCAATTGCGCCCACGCGTCTGGAGCATAAACGTAATCAGTCATAGAATTAATGTTCATTGAGTCATGAACGTACAGCAGGAAATAGAATCGAGGAAAATTTTCATGTCAGGAATGGTGGCGAGCCCTGCCTTAGGAGCGTGGCTCTGGTTTCCTACTCTATACTTCGGGAAATTAAAAGGGCATGAGAGAAGAGAATGACATTGAGGTTGTAAATATGTAATGAGATAAACAAAAAGGCCAAATACATGGTGTCTAAGCATGACACGGCAACGACTAGTTCCAAAGGGTCGTCAGAACCCAACTGAACGTAAACAACAAACATGCCGTAGTTTTAGGGATGCACTGAAAGAAGTCGCCCGTTCTTCACAGGGAATGATACGGATGCCTTAAGGGGTGTCAGAGCTTCACCGAACATTGTCAGACGAAACTGTTAAGTTTTCTAAGAGGTGCTATGGGATTGTTGCCAAAAACTGTACTTGGAAATGTTGTTTTGTCAACCGCACAGTGCAAAATAAAGGGCATGATCAGGCGCATGGAAATGAGATTTGTTTTGAGGTCATACATACGAAAGATGAGTAAGTAACAACGCACTCATAATTCTGAACTGGAGGAAAATAGGAGACGCCGTTCTCGGATTATCTTATTTAACATATTCAGATTCGAATTATTTGTACACAAGTGAACTCCTCACTAAGTGTCATAATGCAGTTGGCTATTTTTACTTGTCTGTATTTTACCATTCTAATCATAACTGACAGTCAATCGATGGTCCTAATCCACGCATTGTTGCACGAGCCCTGACCTCACTTATTCCGCAATATTCCTCAAATCCTCCCATACATTTACAATCTTGTAAATCTAAAAGAGAACATTATAAGAACCATTCTTTTATTCAGTGTCGACAAAGTATTCATATTGGCATGTGTTGACGTCACTTTTTAATAGCATGCCTCTCACCTTTAAACTGTGAGCTTACTTTATTTCTTTTTCAATGATTGTGCCTTGGTCAACCGTATGAGTTGTCAAGGTGGCGAAAGAAAATATATTTTAATATATTTACAAATATTTTTAGAGTTTAAGCGACCACATATCTGTCGAATTGCCTGCGCAAGTTAAGAATAAAAGCACGGCTTCTGCGACGCTGCAAATACTAAACGCAAGAAATACGCTGGTTTGCACATTTTGTAAAAAACACTGCACACTAAAGGGGTGCGGACAAAAATTGCTTTGCCACATGGACACGACGCCCTCCATACTGGCTCAAGAAGCCCCTGGAAAAAAAAAAGTTATGAGCAAAAGCGATAAAACTGCGAAATAAAATGAAGACGCGGGCAAGCTTGATGTTGTATTGTTCGCTAAAGTTTGAAATTTGCTGGCGGAGCGATTTCGATGAGCTCCTATGAAGATACATGAATAAAATCAGATTTACAAGCAAATCCCAAAGCATCTGGGACATGACAGGAGAATGCAAATTCACAGACCGAACCTGAGCGAATGCGGTGTGAATTCTCCTTGCTTTTCGTCTCGTTCTCCTACTCTATATTCCTTTCGGTTGGCAGGGCCCGAGCGCGAGCTGCAAGAGGAGTTCGCGCTTGACTCAGAAGCGCCTTTGCGCAGATGTCTGTCAATATCTGCAAAGACAGCCGCGATAGCAGAACTAACGATCGGTTAAAAAATAAAAAAGTGAGGAGTAGGCGTTCTGAGGAGGCAGAAGAAAAATATGCGAACGCACCGGTTTTTGCGATTGCAACCGCTCCGCTTGCCATACTTTTCAGGTTTCTTTGGCGCCGAAGAGGTATAGGGAGGTGAAACAGGTGTAAAAAGAGAGCTAACCCAGAACTTGTAAAAGCGGAAACTTGAAGGTGAACAAAAAAAAATCGAGAAGGCTACAAGATGAGCACCAATATCTTGACAGCGTGGCAGAATTCCAACGCCTCGTTCGCTAAGCAACGTGGCACACCGCTGCGTAGTGAGGAGGCAGGTGCAATGTTTATCTGCGCTTCGCATCACTTACTTTCTTCCTCATTTCTATGTATAGCACTGTCTCAGTTCATGTCCTCATTTTTTTTCATTTGTATTTGAAATTGAGGGGCGAATGTAAGGTTCGAGAAAACAGTCTGTAAACAAATTTGGTGTGGCTTTATTTTCGAGAATATGGCTGATTTGCGCTATCTTTTCCTTCGAAAACCAATGTGAAGCGGGAATATACGCGGTGTCGATGTCGCAGAAATTTTTGTTCGCGGCAAGAAATAAACTTGCATCAAGGGCATAGCCTTGCTGACAGTTCCACAGCCATCTCAGCGTAATCTTCTTGTTTCATCTCTCGTTTTTTATTAACACGCACGCACGCGCACCAAATCTATTCACTAACGGCGCGAAATCAGGCCTAAAATCTAAGCTCAGGTACGTTGCCTTTGAATTTCAAAGCCTGAACATATTTGCCAAGGAGCCATTTACAATCTTTCTTTCACGAAAGCAAGAATAGATGCCAGAAGTAATCGAAATACCCGGTTTCTCCTGATACCTTGATTATAAAAATTTACGCATGATTCCATAAGCGTCCCGTTGTTCCCGTCGTTGCAGCCTCCTTTCAGTGTTAGGGAGGCAGACTCCACAGTCTGATAGCCATGTCAAGATAAAACTTTATGCCAGCAGGCACACTGTAGGAATAAACAAAAGGTGGGCGGGGTGACTGGGACTGGTAAGTTTCTAATTTTGGGCGGACATGCAGGTGACGTCGTGATGGAATTGATGGGAGTGGAAAAGGAGCCGAATAAATGGGCGCAGATCGATGCTCAGAACCACACATTGCGCTATCGTTCCTACGTGCTGTTGCAGCTCACCGGGTGCCTGCAGCATGCAGGTGCCACTACGGACAAAAGTGCTCAGATACTTTCATCATCCTGAAGTGTTAACGATAATGGCAGCCAGCGAGTTCTTTCTGTTCAAGAAACAGCTAATTATAATTTCAATCTACTTTCGAGAGGATGCACCTTTAACGTACAAAAGTGTGCCACGGATGACGCTTTTTGCCTGGCGATTGTTTGAAGTGCTGCTACGATAAATAGGTTGCCGGCAACGCCAATCGGCGCTAGTCCAGGAAGTGCAGGCAAATATAAAATAAGTGTCTTCTTTGTTCCCGTTACAAACTTCCGACGTCTTCTAGGGCCACATCCCAAGGATGCTCCTTCTACGTCAACCAATGTTGAGAAGAGAGGAAGAAGGTTGCTCCAGCTTTGGTGGAACTCTGCTCGCTATTGAAGTAGAGATTAGCTCCGTTTCACTGTCACCAGATTATAAAGCGCCATAAGCATCAAAGCCGCTTCCCTTCAATAGTTCCTCCACATAGTGGCTTAATTCTCGCTTCAACAGCTTGTTATTACGTGTTAGAAATGCGCACATTATATCATCATTTCGCTAGGACCACTGTAGAGCGTGCAATTTATTCCTCAAGTCAAAACAGCGCTTGCTTTTTTTTGTCTGTAATCTCTGCGTGGCGCTACAGATGCCGATGCAGAAGAAAAGAATCCAGAAAAAACTTGGAGAACTAAGTCCTAAGATGCATTTCGTATTCATTCCTCTACCAGTGTCTACTGCCTTCTAGGACGAAGCTGTCAGTTCGCTGCGGCGCGGCTCTTCTAAAATGCGTCGGTATTTCATTTCCGCGAAAACAACTGTCAGGAAAGAAGAGCGGCAGGGTCAATTGTTCCGCACTGTTACCGCTGCGACTCGCTTCTCTTTGCAGCGACAGCAATACTAGTGACACCTGGCGAAAATGCCGTCGTCTGCTCTGCGAAACCCACCCAGCTCCAACCTCCACAAGTCCTCCATCCAATTAAACAGCGGAACAAAAAAGGACAGCAAAAGTAAATTCAAAGACGCAACGGGAATGCCGATTGCAGTCCAATAGCACCACAAGCCTGCTACCCATCGCCACCCTCGACCCGCTTCCCATCCCACATCACCCAGTAGAAGCGCCATCCACCATCCTTCTCCGCTCACCTTTAACCTTAAAAAAAATTTGGTCGTGTGTTCGAAGCATTGACTTCAAGCAAAAGCGTTCTGTACAGTAAAAGCATCAAAGTAATCAATGAGGGCGAATTCAATTGCTATCTCAGCTTTCTCACATCAGCTTTCGCGTTCGACCTGTCAATTTCTTCAACTTTCCACTTCACACCGCTTCGAAAGTGCGTACTAGTAACAACACCCGACGATAGCCGCGCTTTCAGCCTTGTGTCACTTCACTTTATTACTTTCACTTCATGTATCTTGAAACATGTGTAATTAGCTCCCTTGTTACGTTTCTATAGCCATATTTCCCAGAACTTCGGCGTGTGTTCTTGTCCATACGCTTCAGGTACTACCTCATTAAAGCGAAACGTTTACGTTTATTCAATTTTTTTTCATTTGTAGACTTTTTTCATAGGTATACTGGCCTCTCGGGACCGGTGTTATTTGCTAGTTTACGAATGCGAATTGGTTCACAGCAAGGTACATTATTCAGTGGCCTCAGCTCAATTGCAAACATTACTCTAAAAAAGTCTTAGGAATACATCCGCCAATTTAAGCAATTCTCCAACGCTCTACTGGTTTTGGTCTGCCTGTCTTTCACCCCTTCTAATTTTAGCGCGTCTTCGCGTCCGTTCAGATGGTATGTGAAAACGCCATGCAAAAATAAAATGAGTGAATAAGAGTCACTAGCAGAGCGCTTTCGGAAAAATAGTCCCGGTCACAAATACGTAGGCCAGAAGCTCTGCTGTTGAGTATGCAACACGGCACTTCACTACTTTGCAGATCCAAAGCTCAGTATAAGTGAAAAGGTTACTTCAGTTCAATCTAACGGAGCCTGGAACTTAAGGCGTATCCCAGGTGCCCGCATTGCATTTCTAAACAAGCGCCTGATATATCTTGAAGACTTGTTACTTAGTATCTTGCGTTTCGTCGCCCTTCAGCCGCGGACAAGAAACATCAGGAGAGCGGTGTTGTTGGTTTTTGGCCTTCGTTCTTAGAAACTCAACCCGTCTGTACTCGGCATCACTAAAGCCAGCGTCAAAATTGTATCCCCACTTCCGGAAGCGCTTTACCTCTACCCACTGCTTGTTTCTGACAAAGGACGTTCTGGCGGGCTAGTTGGCTCATAATGAAGCGAATGAGTACAAACTGTCCTTTTGTGTACCATCTGTCCTTTTGTGTGCCTTACGTCCCGTCTTGTTTGTGACGTAAGCTTCTTAGCTACACTTTCCGAGGACGTCGTCGGGCACTTCACGAACACACCCACTTCGAGACAGCACTTGAATTCCAAACGTCGTAAGGACCTTTGTCGAGGGCTTTCCTTCTAAATTTCTGCTCAATATAGCTTGCGGTCTTCAGGGAGAGGTATAACGAGTGGTGTGGGAGAGGGGACTTAATTTCTCGACGGCAGAAGTTAATGCCAACCTCTATCGTCGCGTGCTCTTTTTGTTTTCTTTGCTTATTTTTTTTATCCTCCATTCATCTCAGATGTTTTAGCAGATAATTTCTTAAAGCAAAGTGGATGGTTTGTTGTTTTTGAGATGAACTTCACGCACGCCATTTAAGCCAACGACATTGGTCCCAAGAATAGAATCTACTTGAGTCTGCAGACCAAAAAGGAAAAGGGACATTTGCTTACTTTTACTCCTCAGAGCCGGAGTATCGTTTCGTTTAAACCGTGTATAGTTTATGAGCAGCGCTTTGGGAAGGCGCCTAAGAACTAAATATACTTCAACCTCTAAAATGGATCGGAGCGAGGTTTACACCTAGGCTGGGGTGTTCTAAGACCAACGAAAGGATAGCAAAACTACTGCATCATGTGACAGCCACTGTGGGTAGCCTTTTTAAAGACGACAGTTGTCGAGCAATGGAATATTAACAAACTGTGGTTAAGGCTAATTTCTTCAGTCCAAAAGTATCTTTAAGCAAGTGTGTTATCTTTCAGGGGACACTACCACAGTTATCGATACGTCGATTAGGGGATTTTACTACAGATAATATTCTTCTATCTATTTGCCCTACATGAAGGAGCTAGTCCATCGGGAGTGTCATCTCTGCACTCTCCACGGATACCTCAGCGTAGGAGGAATCATGGGCTTGAGAAGGTAAGCATAACAAGTAATTTATGTGCATGGCAGGAGAAAAAATTGATTTCCGTAGAAACACTTAGTTAAGAAAATTCATAATATTGTGACGATTGGTGCAGAATATAAGCGGCCTGCTCACTTTCTATTTTTTTCTGCTGCCTTTTTTCTTCCTTGCTGCCTCATGAATATAGAAAAAAAAAAGCCAATCAAACATTTAGTATCTGTTTTCATGTTGTCAGTTGGGAAAAGAGGGGACAATGCCTGTTCTGGAAGGGTAACTTGAAGAAATTTGCGGTGTTTAAGATGGCATTAGGGCTACCGCTAGGAACCACCACGTTCATTAGTTTATCGTAACTGTTGGTGATCGATCACCTTTCAATAGCGGTGGTGAAATCAACGTCAACACAGTGGAAGAACTGAAAAATAGAGGAAGAGAGCATTGCATCAGAGGTATAATGAATGAAGTCATAGCATACAAATAAGGCAGAAAACCTGAATGCCTACAGGCAATCGTGTGCTGCTATTACTGCCGTCGAGTCTTTGATACATACCACACTGCAGCCTTTTAGTCTGTTACGCTGGCGTGAAAAATGACCATGAACGGGGCCAAGCGATTTGGAATGTCCAGTGATTGCTTAAGACGTTTGATTTTGCTTGCTTGTGTTTTCTTTTGCTTTCACAAGGCGTAGCTAATAACTCAGAGGTAGCAATTCCTAAACCTTTGCAGCTCCCTCTTGTGATGTATGAGCAGAGCAGGGGCTTTGTCATTTGGTCTTGTCTCGTGAAAGGGTAAGTGCATTGGTCTGATTGCTTATTTCGGGTTGCCTAGCATCGTTAAGTCCTGGCTTGGATTGCAAGGCGTCAGTGTGTTCGAGTTAAAACGGAGAAGAATCGCCACTGCTCTAAGTGAAAGCTGTTTTGTTTAGTAAGTGGTTAAACAATGTCAATTGGCTTCACAGAAAAATAATAGAACTGAATGAATTCTAACTGTACTGATATGTTCGTTGGAAATGAAGTGAATAATAGGAGAAAAGGCTACAGCCCAAGGAATGCAGAACACTTGTGGCTCAGGGCTCCGGAAAATCGTAGCAATAGAGTTGATTTTATACCCTTATATACTTCAGACTGTAGAAATGGGCCACCTGCTCAATACCACGGATTTTCACAAGCGAAAAAGGAGACTGCTAAGAAAACTTGCCAGGAACCATCAATTATTAAGTCTTGTGAAATACACTCTTTAACTGAGAGTCTTTCTTCCTTTCTCTTTCTCTCTTTCTTTCTTTCGTTCTTCCTTTCTTTTTCTTTCCTTCTTTCCTTCTTTCTTTCTGCCTTTCTTTCTTCCTTTCTTTCGTTCTTTCTTTCTTTCTGCCTTTCTTTCTCTCTTTCTTTCTTTGCTTCCTTTTTCCTTACTTTCTATCTTTCTTTCTTTCTTCTTTCTCTCTTTCTCTCTTCCTTTCTATCTTCTTTCCCTATTTCTCTCTTTCTTTCTTCTTTCTTCATTTCTTACTTTTCCTTCTATCTTTCTTTCTCTCTTTCTTTCCTTCCTTCTTGCTTCCTTTCCTTCTTTCTTTCTTTCCTTCTTCCTTTCATTATTTCTTGCTTTCCTTTGCTTCCTTTCTTTCTTTCTTTCTTTCCTTCTTTCTTCTTTCCTTCTTCCCTTCTTTCTTTCCTTCCTTCTTTTTCCTTTCTCTCTTTCTGTCCTTCCTTCTCTCTTTCTTTTTTCCTTATTTCTTCCTTTCCCTTTTCTTTCTATTTTCTTTCAATCTTTCTTTCTTTCTTTGTGGGACTGCTGCTGCTTGTTGCAAGTTCTTCTGGAACAATACGTTTACACTGCTGTGTATGCGCTTCACTTGCAAGCGTCATTCTCTAGAACTCTTGATTATCGCTGTCAGCCTCCTTAGATGCTGCAGTACTAGATACCGTTTCCCTAACGGGAACGAAAATATTAAATTAGGTTTTTTTTTGCAGCAGTAATGAAGTACTGCAAAACACGGCCTACTGATAACATACAGGCATGAATCGTGTGAAACGCTGTGCGAAAGAAGTAAACAGAGCAGGCTGGAAGGTATACGCATGTTTTCAAAGAGCGCGTAGCTGTCGGCGCTAACTATTATCTGATTATAGACATGACTTGTTTCATGTCCTCAAAATGATTCCAAGAATTACATACGTTTTCTTCCCTTGCGCTGAGGTGGTGATTCTTAGGCATTACCGGTGCTCAGCGTCGTGTCTAACTCCTGGAGCTTTATGCCATATGTCGCAATAAGCCACCATAATGCATGCCGAAAGGTCCTCCAAGAATTCATAGTCGCGGCAAGAAAGCCAGGCAAGTTTTGTTTTCGGCTCAGCAATAAATGATAAGGGGAAACGCTTATGACAGGACGTCGGACAGATAGAAAGGAATGTGAGCTCCACTGAGTAAAGGTAATATAACGCACTATACATTCTCCCATAACCAAGAGCTCAAAATGTTTCGACGTTATGAACCAAACTTTGCTTTAGCCTCCATAAACATTGCAAAGATATCGTTTGTCGCAAATTGAGAGCTGTTGCGTGATTTGTTGTTGTTCAGCTGTTTTGCGCGTATTGCGTTCCTCTTTTTTTTCCTCAACCCTTAATCCTATTCCTGGAAGACGAATCTTCCGCCGTGTCTTACTGCCTTCGTGTCTCCCCCTCTGAATTTAATGGTGGAGGACGCTTGTTACAAGGGGAGCCAGAAACGCCTTTTGGCCTCTCCGAAGCACTCGAGGCTGTGGATGTTGACAGGAACGAGTGTGGATGGATAAGTGCTCGACACAGCACTTTCTAGACAGAGCCATAGGAGGAGGCCGGAGAATCAGTGGCGCCAGAGAAAAGAAGAAAAAAAAACAAATCAAAGTGATACATTGCCAGAAAAAAAAGCTAAACAAAAATACAAATGAAAGCATTGGAGCCTTCCAGACACGATTCTATGAGGGCCCGCGGTTCTTTATTTCAGAACTAGGCAAACCTGCATCCGGCCAGCGTTTCTTTATCCTTCCGCTTGTTCTAGGTGCATTTCCGTTTCTTGTCGTTTCATTTTTTTTGCGCGTAATCTCCAGTTCTTTCTCTTTTGCTCCTCTAGCTTCTCCATTTCTCTCTCTGCTTTCTTTGACGCGTGCTTTTGGTCGGTTAGTAGAGAAGGAACAGGAACGCACTGACGTGTTGGCGGGAAAACAGAGCATGGGTCCTTCATCGAAGGCATCTTTGTGTTCGCCAGTTGAAAAACGCATTAAGAGAAGCGTGAGCTCAATTAGGACGTAGTGTCGCAGTGGTTGTAGTGTTTTTCTAATTACCACGGCAATTCACTTCATGGTGCAGTACCAAGAGTAAAAAATTCTTGCTACCGCAGAATAGGTCAGAGCATACCCATCGCATCGCGCTCCTTGATCCCGAGCTCTGTTCCTGTAGAAGACACAGGAGAAGAGGGGGGAGGGCTGAGATGTAACAAGGATTGTTTCTCTCTTCACTGCACTGTGAAGCTTCCTTTAGACAACGTGGAAATGTGCCGGATTTCTTGCTAGCTTGTTGGATAGACGGATGGAAACAACTTTTATTAGAAAAAAAGGAACGAAAAAAATCTTCCAGGGTGGTCTCCTATTGGTCCACCCAGCTTGGTTAGGATAATGTGAAGAACTGACGCGCGAAGATTGTTGTACTAGCATGCGAGGTATTAAAGCAGTAAAGGCAGTTGGTCTTGTATCATGTTATTTTTGTGTTGTGAGCTCAGGGATGCTGCTGTACACTGTATATGTGAATATAATTTCAAAATAACTACGTGTAAACAACAGGCAATATGATTGGACGCCGGTCGTTAAACTGAATGCAGCACTGAATTTTGGGATTGAAACTCCAGTCGGCTACGAAAAAATTCACCAAAGAATAATTATGAAAATTGCAGCATCGTTTTATGGCAAAAGGGCGAGCCAAGGGGAAAACAATGTTGACGAGGGTATGTAGGCCTTAAAGCTCATCAGCTCCCATAGGCTGTATGCCTTCCTCTGGTACGAGGTTTCTGACCGATGTCACCGCAAACGCACCTGCCGAAGAGGAAAGGAGGGGTGGGGCAGATATTGAATTGCTGTAATCAGCTGCCCAGTAGTGGTGCTCGCTCGTTACTTTCTCCCTTCAGGCGGTTTTTCCACTCGAGCTCCTACTGTGGCGAAGCGGTTTCTTCTCCCACTTTCTCGCATTTCCTTCTGGGGTCGCCTGCGCAGCCAACCAGACTACAGAAGTGGGCACCACTTCTTCCATTTCTATGTGACTTTCTCACTTCCGTCGTTACCATGACCAGTCGCTGTTTGCGGCCTCCCACCTCTCCGCCCTCTGCCGCAGCTTCTATTACAAGAAAGAAAGAGTCGCTGGCGGGTATAGCGCAACACAGGCCTGTGCGGCGCAGCCTCTCTGGCTTTTCCTTTCTCGCCTTTGACTTCATATTGAAAAACTGGGGCTGGCGGTCAGCGGTAGCGCTTCTGCATACAACACAGAACTACCTGGCCGAACGTGGTGCGCTTTCGGAGGACGTGAACTTGACCCAGTTTGTGACTAGAGGCGATCAGGACAACGACATCGTTTAAGGCAATAACTGAAGCCAAGTGGAAATGGTTATGAAATGGCTGTTTGCGTAGAACGCACATGATGCTGCTGTTGCTGGTGGTGGTATAGCGTTCCAGTTTCAAAACTGAGAGAAACCGCGTTTGAATATATAGTGATTAGAAATTTTAAAAATACAAGCAATGAAGCGCAAAAAACACCGCAATTGACAGCCACAAATGACGATATCTTTTAGAGTGAAGCTCTTAGGCGCCCGTTCCTGCGTTCCGTGTCGTATATAGTCGTTGGCGTCGGCGTTAGCGTTTTCAGCGTTACACGCCATCGGACAGGTGGCGTGTGTAGGCATGTGACAGGTGCCATGTTGGCAGTTAGTAGCAGAGAGAAACAAAACCTGCCAGGGCGTGAGTGGAAGAATAGACAACCGGAAGGTGGTTGCCACGGGAACTTCCCGGAGGATGCAAACCTCACATGCCACCTGCCAGCCGTGTCAGGTGTTGTGAAAATGGTGTACAGCAGCGCTCAAATTTCGCATTACCGACTATCACAATCATCTGTCCAGCTTTTTATTTTGTATTGTTTGTTTTAATGTAATAATAAGTGTGATTATTGTTTCGTCTCTTATTAGAAATTAGCTTCAATATGTTGTCTCACAACACCCACATCTATATCCTTGAGTTTTTAAGTATTTATTTTTCTCTTTTACTTCCCTTTTACTGCGACTTTGGCAATTCATAAATGCGGCCCTCCCTTGTTTATGTGAAACGAGAAAAGCCCGTCTCCGAGCTGGCGAATAGGCCTCCATTTCTGTGCTGGTCACCTCCTTTCATTATTCTTGTAGGATTCGCTCTCTACGGCACGCATGGGGAAGTCCGCTGGACCTCGTACATGGAGTAAAATTTATACGGGACTGAATTCTGCTGATAACAAGATTCAACTAGTGCTTCATTGTGGTATAGCTTCGTTTTGTATTCGATAGATGTCGCCGCTTAAAGTACCACGGGCCCCTGAACGTTCCTATTTTATAGCTGTGCACAGGCTGGGCGGTAGCGTGCCTACGAAGGCCAGTGTCTAAATCGCGACGCGTTTGATTGTGTTTCGCCGGTTGGTCGCAGTCTTATTTTGTTTCTAAATGCTCACAGATGGCGCGCCGTCTTAATGAAGACAGTGAAAAGATTGGCAAAAGGGTGAAAGCAAGCTTGAAGTCACAAAAACGTAAGAATATGGGCCGAGGAACGGCATGAGCACGTGACGTGAGCGCGGCATTAAAGACGTTTAGATTGATTTGCAGCGCGCTCGAGTTGGGCCCATGAAAACAAACTTAATTTGCCGCCAAGTTAACAGTAATTTTTTAGTTAAGACTTACTTGACCTACAGAAAAGTCGTTCGCATTGCGGGAATTCTCAATGAACTGTTTGAAGAACTAAGGCAGTGCTGCAGATCAACTGTTGCGAAGTAATAAACTAGCAAGTCTTTTAAAACTTAAAGGGAAAAGAGAACGCATTTATATCATGCCACTTAGAAAATTCCGCTCCGCTATCTCATATTACATTGTAAATGCTCCTACGTAGATATCAACTTCACTCACAGGCAACACCTACGCTCCTTCTACATTGTGCTCCGAACATATTAGCGACCACTCGAATGTTTGCTGCGTTGCAAAGGCACACCAGGCGCCACGGTGCAGCAGCAGCATGTAATCGCACCATGGCGTCTGGTGTGCCTTTGCAAGCGAGCATGGAGCCAATGCGAAAGTTAAAGAGCGTTAAGCTTTTTGATAGCTGAAGTTTCGTTTCTGCATGCACAACCAGAAGCTGAAACTGTGCCAGTCGGGACAGTCTCTTCATGTCTGATGGCCAACGTACCCACTTTCTGCAAGAAAAAACCTTATCCTGAAGGATCATCAATTGGACATTAAGCAGTTTAACACCCTTAAAGACAACGAGGAGGGCTCTTTCGTAGCTTCTTATTACAGTGCAGAAAGTGTGTTGTGACCAAGATAACTCATAATAGCGGTTCATAGATCCCTGCAGTGGCAGATGGCGCGTTTTCATTCATTTCAACGCATTTTTCAACGCATTCATTTACAATCTCCTTAAACATATATGGGTGCACGTTCAGTATACACTGCCTAAAAAATAAACGCCTGTGCGCGTTGAGCTGCTTTTGCTAAACATTCTGCTCGAAATGTTGTTGCCAGCTCCCTCTCGTCGGCGCGATCTACTGACAGCTTCGGTTTCACTGTGTTTTTTTCTTCACTACTATGCGTCTATCTCCGACTGCGCAGTCGGAAAATATTCGTTGTTTATCCAACTCGACACATAAACTGCGAAAGTGTTCGGTAAAAAAACAAAGATGAATAAGTTTTCAAATTTCTGAACTCGCACAAGCCCAGCCCAGGAGCTCAGACGAGTTTAGCGCGTACGAAAATATAAACTGCCGAGATGGTACTCGACAATAAAATCAATCTTCTACCTAGTATAATGGATGGCACAATGTTCACCAACGTCGGCCAGTATACTTTTAACACTGGATAAGGGGTGGCAAACCAAGGCCAATATAGCCAGGTTTCGAAAATGGCTTAGCCAATTCTGGCAAAGAGTGGGAGAGCTCTGGCTAACATGGCCCATGATAGCCATGATTTGATGGTGGCACAGGCAATATCAGATGCTCATTGGCAACTCTGGTGCTACTTAGGGGTACGCTTTGCCAGCGGCTTTCTAGTATTGACCTGCTGTCATGTGCTATCTGGGAGCCCTGTGGAAATATGGCCCCGTACAGTAGGTTAACTTCAAAAACGTCTATGAGAGCGGAAGAGCGATTAACACTCAAGCATCCAAAGTGACGTTGATGAGAAAGCGGGAGCTTTTTTTATTGTTACTACCCTAGACGGCCTGGTGTTATGGTGTTATCAAAGCAAAATACATTGTAAATTTACACCAACAATAGACCAAATCCGGAAATGGAAGCACGTAGTTAATACAATCCACTCAGAACTTATTATTGCTCTGTTTGCTGTTGTGACTTTATTTAGCCATCACATTTATAAAACAGTGATGGATAACAGCATCGGTTCACCAAGACTTGTTCTCAAGCGATGAGTATTCGTTGCCTGCTCTAACCAAATGTTCGCGTGATAAGCCTGAAGATTTGGGATCGCCACTAATTTTTTGGCGCCCGAGTGGACACAAAAAATGAAAAGTTGATTGCTTTCCTCGTACATTCTGGGACTAAAAAAGCCATATATTCGCGCCCATAAGCACAGCAACTCGAACGAATACCTTCAGCAGCAGACTAATAAGTGTTTCATGCTCGTTTACCAATCTGTTGTTATCCGGCTTGCATGACCAATGATGTGTGTGCGAGCAGCCTGAGGACGGTGCGGGATGTTGCTGGAGTGTCAATACACATGACCATTTCTTTCTTGAGTACGAAAGTGTAGTTCCTCTCCACATTTGCATGAAACTTGTCAGTCTATGCCTACGTATGCACCACGATGAATAAAGGAGAAAAAATTGAGAGAAGCATTTCTACCTACCCTAATTTACGACCTGTGTCATAGGTACATCTCGTCGCGTTTCCATGTCATAGATTGCGCTGCGAAGCTGCACGATACGACCATATTTGCGCACACTGGTGAACAAAACCTGCAATAATTGTCGAGACGCTGTTTGCGATTTCTTTGTTGTCGTTAATGGCAGGATTTTCCTCTACTGGGCAGGAATAAAACCAGAAGAGGTTGTCGGCCAATGAGGAATAAATGTCACTCCAAAAGCTGTCCCCTAAGAGTACTTCTTGCGTGGTTTTCGCCACATATGCGCCGACTCAATGTCAAAGAAAATTTGGCGTATTGCTTTCATTTTCGCTGCTTTCCTTTTATTTCAGAGTTCTCAAATTTAAGCGATACCATCGGCGAGGCAGCGCAGATGTCTTTAACCAACGTTTTAAGCTGAGTATAAATGCTCAGCGACGGTCATTTTACACGGAAAATGCGTTTATCACATTCCTTCAGTGTAACCTTAACGCAAAAAGATTGCTATGCAACTACGATGTTGTGGATCAGCTACAATTTCGAATATGCAGAGACTATGACTAAGGTTCCTTTGTTGTCCGAAAACTCATGGCCAGGGGCAACTGTAACTGATGCGTACAGTTGTGAACAAAAATTTGCTCACAGGGGCTTTTCTTTTCCGACGTCAAGCGATTGTTCTGCATTGAGATGCAGGTCGGTACACACAAAATATTCAAACAGCTCCTGGCCAACGCCCCCCCCCCCCCCCCCCCCCGCTTGATCACTCGCAGGAGACTTTCATTCTTCAGCACTCAGTAGCGCCGTGGACGACGTTACAAGAATCAGGCACAAAGCGAGGCGCCAATTGCATTCAATAAATGTTTCATTTACTTCCTCGTTCTTCTTCCTGCTAAACACTGGAGGGAAATCTAAGTATTTGCAAAGAAAGTACGTTTTTTTACAAAACAGCAACTCACCTCTCGCTGCACAAAAAGCAACATGAGTAGCTGAAGCCACAGCTGCGCTTACTTTAACATCTCGCTTGTACAGGATTGGTGAAAAGTTCTCAGGCCACAAGCCCTGCTGTAATTCTGCTTATCCCGGCACTTAAAATACTGATACAGCTATCAAGGTTGTCAGAGGGTAGAACAATACTTTTGTTACCATCTACACATATTTTTGAGCTTCTCGGGCGCTGTATATTCCTAAATATACTGCTCAAAAGCGAACCTTGTGGCCTGGCAACTTTTGACTGACACTGTACATTTAGGCTCTTTCCTTTATTCTGTTTGTCTGCTTTATTACCTAACAAGGTCGGCTGATCGACAAAGCAAATAAAGAGAATAAAACTGAGAAGAGAACGCTAAGCGATGGCCTCTTATTTAACGTATCTTCCACTTCTGGATGATGCCATGACGGCGCGAAAAGAACAAGGACGAAAGAGGCACAAGAACACAACAGAACAGGCGCCAACTATGCACCAACTAGCCCAAACCAAAGTACTTATTCCACTTCACACAGGGCCAGGCGGCTGTGGAGGTTTTAAGTAGCCTCGTTTTTCCCTGGCAATCTCATTTTCATTGCTCCGGCCATGTGTCCCTAAACGAGTAGCAGTCGAG
The DNA here is from genome assembly GCF_052857255.1 of Amblyomma americanum. Lineage (NCBI taxonomy): Eukaryota > Metazoa > Arthropoda > Arachnida > Ixodida > Ixodidae > Amblyomma > Amblyomma americanum. The sequence goes on from NC_135500.1 coordinate 133,774,671, forward strand.
CGATGACCATGACTTTTGGCCGGCACATTGCAATCAAGAGTAATATCGGGGCTCACTTGGCCCAGGGAGCTTCACGTTTGCCTTCGTATCGCATCTTGGAGCCCGTTTGTACAACGTGCCCTGCTGCTTGACTCCCTCTGTAAGCGTGGTAACTACATTCACGAAGCTGCCAAGGTAACGCCGAACCTAATGTACATAGACGATGGCCAATGCCCGGTGCGTTCTTTTTCTGTATTTTTTTCGTGTGAGGTTTTGCATCGTGAAACCTACAACTTGCCCTTTTTCTTCCGCAGCAATTGCACAGAGCCCCGAAGGGGAAGAATCCACTCCACCGAGTGCCTCATTTCGGCATGCCTTCGATGTCTCATTCTTCTCACTTTGGGAGGTGTTGCTTGATTTAATGATGTCTTTAAATTGCAGGCGACGATTTGGTACCACGTCGCCTCACTCCGAAACGGTCACTGCTCCGTCGACATCCAGTATGAGGCGCAAGAGCAGCACCGCTCCATTAACATCGCCTCTTGCTCGCTCGCATGACTTCAAGCCACGTGCGGGTCCATCTCTCAAACCCATAGATGCTTTACGAGTGTGCATGTCTGTAATCTTTTCTCCCGTCATTATCAACACCAATTTTAGGCTGGGGAGATCTTTCATGCTGACGCAGAGCTTAGTTGAGCAGGGCGATTGTTCACATGCTCTACGCAGGAAGTCTGAACCACTGTTATCACCATCAGGATAAATAAGGTAAGAGAGGGAACCGAACACTCATCCTCCGTCTACCCGCACCTCCCCCCCCCCCAACCCCCCATCAAACATTACTGCGATGCTGGTGGTGCTACCCCAGCGCGTCGCCTCCGTCAACCTAAGGATTCCAGAGAGGATCATGGGTTTCCTCGTAACCGCCGTTATGGACCGCTCCTGTCACGGCTATCAAACACTCGGGCATTCTTTATTCCTTGCGCGAAAATTCCTGAACATAAAAATTTATTACCAAAGTGTACCCGGGCAACAGACAGAAAGTTACAGATGCAGTCCTTAGACGTATCTGGCTTACATCCGCGCACAAGCATTGCATGCACTGTGATGGCTTGCATGTGCTATCCCAGTTTAGCTACTATATTTGTCATTAAGAAAACACGACCATCCTAGAAGCAGCCAGCGACCCTTCTGACCATCAGGAAAAAGTGTCCACCGCAAGGCTTTTTTCAGTTATTTTGTTGTATACACACACAGCGTCCCTATTGTACGTTTTGCAGTGGCTTTAAACGCCATGCTTTGCAGTCGACAGCAGTTGATTGCTCACCTTAATCACAAATATTACCAAAAGAGCCAGAAAGTTTCATCTTTATATTGTGCTCTCAAAACTGTGCATTTGTGGGGCTTAAACGTATAGGTTAAGATTTTTTTTTTTTACAGACGGCGTAAAGTAAATGATAATTTCACTCAGCCGAGGCACTTCAGTGTCGTCTGATGAAACAGCGCGAAGTGGGCAAATAGCGGCACAAGTTTTTCCTAAGCAACGTTATCTGCTCCAGATCTCTCCCACGCTTGCTAACGTTGTCCCCATACTTCGATCCGCATCCAAAGCCACCTCTACCTGCTCAGCTGGGTGCACCGTTCTCTTGCCGCTTCCTTCTCCTCTCACCACTGCCACCACATCACATGGTCTCCTTCCTGACAAAGCATTCGCTGACATCAGCGGGACGTCGACGGGACGAGAATCTTTTTGTCTCTCGGAGACTTACCCACTTGCCCCTTCCCAACGGCTCACATTCTCAGAAGCTCTAGGCTGCTATTACCCGTCTTATTGCGACCGCTTCGCAGCTTGCTCTCTTTTTTTGATTCTGCTTCCTATCCCTGGCATTCTTTGTCTCCCATTGTCCTCGCATTTTCTTCGGCGCATATTTCCCGCAGACCCTTACCGTCTACGCTCTCTTCAACCCCTCGCGAACCTGCTCCTTGAAAGACTTCCGTTCATCTCCTCCTGTTCACCCTTCCTTATGGTTCCGTGCAGCTCATTAGTGCTGCCGATAGAAGAGTGCGATGAGGGATGACGCTGCTGAGCTTCACACTTGCCGTTCATGCCACTCTCCCTTGCTCCATTGTCCCTGCTTCCCTAACGTGTCTTTTATTCCGGCTTCATTCAACACTGGCGGCCTCGTTACGAAGGCGTCCGTACGCCTCCTGGCTCCCTACGTCTTCCTTAGACATATGAGACGTGCGGAGAGCACTCTATGCACCCACACAATAATGAAAAAAGTTGTGAGCAACTGCAATTATCGCAAAGACTCATAAAAAGATGAGGATTTTTTTTCTTTCAGAACCCTTTTGCCGCTATCCCTCTTTTAGTGCGTAAAGCGAAGGAAAAAATTGGAAAATTGGATTTTGGGGAACAGAAATGGCACCGTATCTGTGTCACATATCGGTGGACACCTCAACCACGTCGTATGGGAAGGGATAAAGGACGGAGTAAAAGAAGAAAAAAAGAAAGAGGTGCCATAGTGGAGTTCTCCGGAATAATAATCAACGAAAATTTTTGGTTTTCGGGAAGTGAGATGCAACAGAACTGGAGTCTTTAAATTGGGTTGTATTCTAGTTTTCTTTTATAAAGACGCATTTCTACTCTCCAGACACCATACAGACTTCGTGGACTTCTTTTTAAAAAGGCCCGCTAAAAAGTATCGAAAGGTTGTCATTGTCCGAAGCTCCAGTACTGAGCGTTTTCAACTCAGGCGTGTTCCTCGTTTTAAGGTTTGAAACATATTCACCAGACCCCTTACAAAGCCGCTTTACGCCGCAGACTACAAAGCACAGTCCAAATGTCCGCCGAAGTGAGCAAAAATTACGGAGGCCATCTAAGACTACTTACGTGCTTTGAAGCAAAAGTCAGTAAGTGTTTAATTTCTTTTTATCTTCCTTTCTGAATAAACACCTACGCTTTAGCACCCGATCAAAGGGTGACGTATACATTAGGTTCACCTTCATTCGCATAGGAGGAACACGGTTTGTGTGACGAAGAGGTTGTGTGCTCGCCTCACATTCTGAAGTTGCTTTATTTGATCCCTCGCCCCTCCCCCCCCCCCCCCCTTCCGGAGGCATTTTTCTTTCCTAATCATGCATTGAGGGTTTCCTGCACCACTCTTCTAGACTACGACAACGACGCCAGGTTTTGTGCTAATAGGCCGTGTGGAGTTTTGGCCTTTAAAAAGTTTCGATTAGTCAGCGTACACGTTTCCGCGAGCTGAGACCCGTCTGCATCTACCCAAAACCCCCAATAAACCCAAATAAGTAGAAATCCACGTCGACCTTCCCAGCAACTGCCTTCGTCTCACAGTCTTCAGTTATCATGAGGGCCAATCATTTCAAATTGTATGCAGCGCAAAGCAAAAGGTTCTTATTCAAGGTGTGCGAAAATATGACCCCGGCACCACATACGAAAAAAAAAAAAACATTGACATGTTTCACAGACAGTCAATGAACATTTTGTACTGTGTCTGCACAGTTCAAGAATCTGATAATTTCTTCTATAATTGTGTTAAAACAGCCATCAGAGAGATATGCAACCATATTTTTTTCTGCTCGTTACACAAGAGTACACCATATACCGGTCTTCTTATCTCACCTAGCGCAGGCCTAACCATTCCTGGCTTTCTTTGCACGCGCTAAGAATTGGCTGACTCACTTTATTTCATTGGAAAATTGTAAAACAAATTCGGACATTTTCTTGTAGCTCATTTATTTCATCCCTAATTGGAAAGGGGTGAACATTTTGCTCGTTCCTGCATCAGTGTGTGACAGATATTTTATTTGACGTCCCAAGCTTATTGCAAATCCTTGATAAATGCGATTCGTAGGAGACAGCGATGATCAAGCTAGAAAGAGTAATGGATTTACGCATGAAACAAACAGCGAACCCAGCTCTCTTGGTGTTCTTTTAACACAAGTGTTAAAACACCCGTCCACAAGGAAGTCCGGTGTCGAGAGTCAAAGCGACGTGAGTGAAAAATCACGTGCATGTTGTAGCAGCAGCAGCGGCTTTACGCAGCAGGAGCAGCAGCAGCCGCCGAACACGATGACGCCGAAGTGCAGCCGAAATGAGCTCCCTCCTCATGCTCTCGTCACGCGCCTTTCGGCTGCACGCCATCAGGCGTTCTGACATTTTGCCAGTAATGGTCATTTGCCTTACTTGATTGATTGATTTACTGCTAAGCCAGTAAATCAATCATTTCCTTCATCTAGCCGGCCTTATACTAATTGGTGCGACAATGGGTTTAGCAGCTGGTCCCCAAAAGAAGCAACCTAGGAGGCAGGGGGGTGCCTCCTCGGTCAAGTGAACTTGAGGCATCATCGCAACTTGCTTATTAAATACTGCGCGAACTGCCCCCCCCCCCCCCCCCCCGTGGCAGGTGGCAGCTAAATTAATGATTTGTCGCTCGGTAAGAGCAACTTCGATCGCACAAGGCCCATCGTTGGGAACACCGGCCATCGCAGGGCATGGCACATCGCTTAACCGCTGCAACACTGCACCTGGACGGGTATGAGGACTTCCAGGGATATGTGGATGTATAGTACAGAATCACTTTCATTATATATGGCAATTAATCGATTACGCTATCGCATCATACCTTAAGGCATTACTCAAGCGTCTCCTCAATTTTTTCTTCAAATGGAGAGAATATCACGTGGAAGGGGCAAGAATCCCTGCGTGAAAAACTGGTTCTGAATGTTTTTCTTGGTGAGTTTCTTTTTTTAGCCAATCCATGGGTTCCAGGTTGCGCCCAACCCTCATTGCCTCTTGCTAAAACGTATTAAAACTGCAGTGGTAATCCGATGTCTGAAGCTGGTGTTAGAAAATGACCGCAGAACCAATTTTATTTGTGAAACCTATTTTTTATTTTATTTGTGAAACCTAGAAAGTTGAAAAAAAAACCATAGGGCAGTCTAGACAGAGGCCTTGTGCTTGGCAAGTAACCGTATGGCACCAGCAGGTGTTAACTAAAGCTATTGGTAAAAGGTAAGTTCCTGAAAAAAGTTGCTTCTTTAAGTGAGGGTTGTCTTTAAGCTGCAGGTTGTATTTGTCTTGGTGACTTCACTTGCGCAAGTTTGCCTACGTAAAATGTGTAAATAGATACAATTTTTTCTTCTCCATACCGTCGCCTCCAGCTTCATCAGCGCCGCATAACGTTTGGAGAGTTCTGAGGCCCTCCAAAACGAGCCATCATATTTACTTTTGCTGTTGTTAATAGCTTCCTAAAAATAAGAAGTAAGATAATACTGAGCACGCACAATTGATTGCAAGTATTGACACATTGCAAATAGGTCTGCCGTTTTATTTACTAACTTCCACTGTTACTGATGCAAGCGAAAGGGCAATGTTTACGCGTTTGCTGCGCAATGTTTGATCTTCGCCCTCAAGCCATCCTGAGTCCATAAAATATATCATCGTCCTTGTTCTTTCTCCGGCAGCGTACCCACGTCATTTGTCGTCAATGCACCATTTGTGTTTCCTTAAAAGGCTATCGGAACGCTATTTACCGTGCGATGGAGAAGGGCTGCAGACCATTAGGGGCTGTTTTCCAGAGGCCTAGTCAATATGACCGCCCCATGTTTATATTTTGTTTCGACAGGGCTTAAACCGAGTTTATTTTGTAGCTTCCTATTTAAGCTTTATATGTATGTAGCTTCTAGTTTTCTGCAAGTTCCATTTCCCAAAAAAGTCGATGGGAGGATCACAACAACAAATTTTCGAATGATCGCAAGTAAGCCGGTTATTCAATGGGGGTAATGAAATGTATATGATCGAATTCCTTAACTGCACCGAGAAGCGGGATTGTGCCGGCCGTGCAGGTATAGACTAAATCTTTGCGTTCGTGCCTCTGCAAAGCAAGCAGTAGCAAATCCCTTCAATGTTCTGTTTGCGTGTTAGAGGCAATAATGTATTACAATGTGAAAAGGTATAGCATTGCTCCCCGCAAAGTAAATAAATCAGGCAATGTCAAGAGGAGACTACAGTAAGTAGTGAACCTTAATATAAAATAGCAAGCCGTTCAGGAAGTTCTCCATCCTACAGGTACCAATAAAATTGAGTACGAGAGAAAAGAAATTGGCAGTACTTAGAAGTCATAGTAACAGCTTTTGGCTCATTGCAATACGCAATGTTGAATGATAGTTTCTGGCGAAAATTTATGATAACTTTAATAATACAACATTATTGGCTTTAAGTAAAATTCTCCTGTTCACGTCTCGAAGATTGCTGCGTGGCTGTAGTCGTAAGTTCATGGCTAAGTGGGCGGCGAACAATAATAAAATGCAAGGCAAACTCATGTAAATATAAAACAAAAATAAATCTCTCTTCCTCTAACGTCTCGCGTCTGGTAACAGACGGAGGCGGTCGAGTAGAGGAGAGGAAAGAAATCGGACCAATTGGAAATGCTTGCCCACCAGAGAGAGGGGAGTTGAATTTAAATGGCAGAAGTAATACAAAAGAAGGCGAAGGTTTAAAACATTCGATTCTGTGTGAAAGTACAAGCTTTTTTTGGCACAGACTATTTTTACTGATTTTACATGCATGAACGACTGATCTGAGGCGCACACAAGTTCACTGATTAAATTTGGTGTCTTTTTTTAGCGGGCACGCAAAAGATGATTTCGCTCTGCTCAGAACCACTGAATTAGTGCTGCGTAGAAGTCGAAGATGAGCGGGCAGTGTCGCGATACGAAACACTCGAGATAGGCACATACTCGTGGCATACACGCAAGAGGGGATTTTGCTATGCTCTTAACGTCCGGATTAATGCTTTCGCGCTAATTTTCTGACCAATGCTATTCTGAAGAAAACTGTGAGCAAAGCAGAGCTGAATGAAACCTCTAATTAGCTCTCCAACAGCCACAAAGAAAGCTATAACCTGTGCATCACAGTTGACCGCAAAGGCAAGAAATGGGAAGAGGTGTTGAGGTGCGAAGTGAAAACGTCGGCCGCAGGCAACGACAGCGCAAAAAAGCTTCTCTATTGTTCGATAATCGCTTTTTATTGGTTCACACGAACTACAACGTTCCAAACAGAAGTGGCACCGCCATGCTTATCGTTCAATGATGCAGCGTAGCTAAAAATAAGATACGCAGTCTACCTGGACGCGTAAAGGGCCACTCGGCAACTGCCAGCCAAGAGCGGGTCGCCACCTCCTTTATGTCCCGGAACCTCATTGCCCCGCCATTGTGGGCTGAGTGGCATGTTCTGAGTGCTACGTTTCCCCCCTCTGAAGTTATCTTATTACCTTCAGTTTCTTTGTTTTTCTTTCTTTATTGCTGTCTTCTTGCTTCCTTCCCCTCCACTTCTTGCTTCCTCCCGCTGGCTGAGGTAGGGTCTGTCTGAGCACCCAGACTGGCAGGTTCTGAAAGAGCGGAAGTCTTCGCATTAAAATCCACCTCATCAGCCTAGCTACACTCACTGCTGGACGAAAGCCTTTCCCATATATCTCCAAATAACCCGCTCATGTGACGGCTGCGGCAACCTGGCCGTTTTAACAGACGGCCCTAACTCTGCTTACTGCTCTTGAAATCCAGTCCTTTAGAATATTGAACTATGCTTAGCTTGACATCCCATTAAATTCCCTTTACATGCCCAATTCCTATTCTTGTTTTCGACTAAAATATCATTAACTCTTGTTTGTTCCCTGATCTATTATTTTCTCTTCCTGTCTCAACGTTAGACTTACCATTTTCCTTGCCATCGCCTCCTGCACATTCCTAATTTTATGTTCAACAATTTTTCTTAGCCTCATTGTTTCTCTTCCCTAGGCTGGTACCGGTAATGTACAGCTGCTATAAACTTTTCGCTTAAAGAAGAATGCTAAACTGTCAATAAATACCTCCTAATACCTCCCAAATACGCTCCACCCGATTCTTTTTCTCCTGGATATTTCAGTCCCCTGGACCGGATCCGCGGTAAATCCCTGCGCTAAGTTGATTTTTACCACTTTCAGTTCATCGCTGCCTATAGTATACTGCTCTTCTTTGATAAGAATTGACCATTTATTTAGATTTCTGCACATTATTTTATAGCAACTGTTCTGGTTTGCTTATCAGTGTCCTAGGAAATTGCACAATGTTTAACCCCATGGACTTTTTACTCAATGACGTGGTAATTTTTATTGGTTTAATTTGTAATTTTAGAACATTTCGGTCAGTTAAATAATAAAAAAAAATAGAATTCAATTTTCTATTCTTGACATGAGCGCCGCGAAGAGAGTCCAAAGTTGGACTCCTTTATCTGCAGTGTTAAGTGAATTTTCTAGTACCACGCCTACCAAAAGCTAATTTGTGATTCCACTTCACGTGTACTTGAAAAAGGAATGCCGTAGTATTCATTATTCTTGTTAGCTTATATTCCGTTCTTCAATGCGTCAAAGCCTTGCCACGCAGTGGCAAACACATGACTTACGTGTACTGTATGACAATTATTTGGAAAGTTATACTACTTTGAATTCGCTATTAAGGAACGCATTGCAGTCGCGCTAGACATTTATAAATATGCATTTGCATATTTGAATGCTTACTAAGGAATCTTAAATTGTGTTTTGTTTAAGAAAGCAAAGCTAAGCCTGCGACATTAGACGCTGCCAAATGGGGTGTGCAATACTATCAAATATGGTTACTGAGCAGCGAGTCAATAAAATTTATCTCTTGCGCCATGCATCGTTAAAGTGCCCTCGAGAACCATCAAGTGCCGGCGAGAACATCAGAATTATTTTGCCCTTATTGTGCAACTTGGCTTTTTTTTTGGAGACTCTAACACTGCCACAGTAATTTTCAGTTCGGGAGACACGCAACGAGTAATATGTAATCAACGCTAAAAATTGAACCATTTCATTGGGAAGGGTAAGACGAAGTAATTTACCGGCTATTGTCCGCTTTCTTCTATCAAGACTGCTTTTCTGTATCTGACGGGATCCAGTTTAAAAGGTGCCAGAAGGAGTTTTACTCTCAGGGGCTGTTATAGAGGCATATTTAAATTTCACGCCTCCGCAGAAAATGAAACGTCTTCTCGCGACTAAATACTACAGCTGACAAAACAGGAACAAATACTTTGAAGGGCACAACATCCATTCTCTTTCTATGGCTATCGTTTCACGGCTATGTTTAAGGCAGCTTTGTTCGAAGCAATAAAGTTTAGTGGCAAGTCACTTGCATGGTCAGTTAGTGAAGGAATCTCTGAAGCAAATAAAGAACGTACGACTTCATCTTTACTTGCGATCCCAGACTCGTCATATTTATCTGGAGCTCCTTGGCCGAGGTGCAATATACGTGGGGCAACGGTGCATCCAAGGCCATCTGCAATTCCTGGCCGGTAACACCGAGGGCCGCGTGCGGCGTTATTTTGCCATCGCGTACAATGTTACTGCCCTTTTCTTTCTTTCTTCAGAGCGTCCTAAATTTCCTCCTTGAAGAGCAGCCAACTAGCTGGAGCTGCTACGTTGAACACGAAATCTATCACGGCGTTCGTTAGTTTGGAGGTTAGAAAGAATTAAAGATTAGGTACCGCTGCCTGAACTTTCCACTGCATGGAGGACTTTCAGGAATGAGTGCTGACCGGTTTTTGAACCGAGACACAAGTGCATGCACTCCTATTGGCCCCATCTGTGTGTCGTCGCTCATTGGTAACCATCACGCTCATTGCAGTCTAACACGAAGTAGAGACGGTGGATCGAAACATGAAACTGGCGAACGGGGTGGAGAGTCAGAGACTGGGTACATTTCGGCGCTAGAGGATGCTAGCGCACAGCGTAGACAACGCTTTCGGATAAGGCTAAAATCTGGACCGAGCTATGGTGTTCTACCCGTGTGAAAGGTTCTCCTGCCTTCGAGCATCCGTTGGAGGCGTGCTCTCTTTTCATTGCGCAATGGGCTGCTCGGCTCCAAGGAAAGGTCGCAGATGGCAAGGATTGTAGTATTCATTTGAACAGTTTCAAGTATCTTTATATGAAGCTGCTTTCTTCTCAAAACGTATAAGGAAGCTTCAACTAGAAACGGCATGCCATTCGTGGACGCCTATTTGTAAATAATACTATATACCAGCAGGCATACTTTCGCAATAAAAAAACGCCTCTCTTTTTTGGCACTACCGCCGTTCATTTTGGATGGCTACAACTGGCTAATCCTTGCGCATTAGCCTGCCCCTTTCAATATTTTCTTTCCACTGCGGTGGGCCTTAATCAGTAGTGTTCATGTCTGTACGTATGTGTATATGTGCTACTGAAAGGTACTGAACTTTCATTTACGATTAAAAAAACGTTAGGAACATGCCGAAGAACCCCAGCAATCATGCCAACTAAAACGTTGACTCATGACTGTTCTTTGAAGCCTGCATCACGATGGCTTATATTACCTTCTTCAAGCCAATAATATATCCATAGCAAGAAAGAATAAAATTGGCGAAAGTACATTTTCTGGCGGGCTCATGTCATAAATAACAGCATGAAGAAGCAGTATCACTGCAGGAAAGCATGTCATAGTGGTATTCTGGAGTATTCACCTATTCTGTGGATGCTTTGAGGCAATGAAAATGGAGGGAAATAAATAGGTTAACAGAGTACCATGCGAAAGGAAATTGACAGGGGCAACTGTAAGACGCTTGAACACTGTGGAGTGTGTTGGGGAACAACTAAGCAATTGTCATCATTGTCATCTTCACTGCATCTGTTAAAGAGCAAAGCCATGTTTCATATCGGTCCAATTACTATTTTTGCTATGCCAGCTGAGGCCATCTTACGTCCGCGAACATTGTAATTTGATCCGCCTACCTTACTCTCAGACGCCGCCTGCTACGCTTGCATTATATTAGAACACATCCCGCTCACACCGAACCTCTTTTCGCATCATTAAAAGTAACTCCAATTAATGACCAATATAATTTATTGCTAAGAAAACGATATGAAAGAAGGCGGAAAAATCATGACGCATTCTTTAATGGCACAGCTAACTTACGGCCCAAAGCTAATTACTACCCAACACGTAACAACTACGTCCTGTATGTGCCATCCTTCCGTACTAATTACGGTCGTCAAATGCTCCGACATATAATTTCAACTTTTCTTAAGCGGCGCAATGAGCCCTCAGGACCTGATGATACGGCTTTTTTTTTCTTGCTGCTAGTTTTCTCTTCCTTTCCTCCTTTTTCTTTTCTTTTTGTTATTCTTCGTTTTGCATTCTTCAGTGTTCCTGAGCGTTTCGTGTTAATTCTGCCGACCTCACGTGTTTATTATTGCAAGAGGATGTTCACTAATTTTTTTATTGAATATTATGTTTACCTATGCACTGTAGTTTTTTTTTATTGTTTTGTCCGTGTTCTGTTGCTCCCGGTTTTTTTGTACGGGGGTGCACCCCTCTGTCAAGCCAGTCATAGGCTTTTTGGGTGCACCCCTAACACCCCTAATGTTGAAATAAAAGTATTTGTATTTATATTTGTTACCTTCAGACACAGTTGGCTATCTTACCTGCGCATTATTCCCTGCAATTAATATTTCTTCTGAACTTATAAAACAATTAATTAGCTCGCGCTTCTTCCCAGTCGCAGCGTGCTCTCTTCCTGTCTATTGATGTTGCATTCATATTTTTCTTTGCATAAATTTTTGCGTCTCCTCACTTTAAGATCAATCTTTCCGTTTGGCCACCACGCTTCTGGCCATAGGTTAGTACTAGTCAGATACTGCTATTATATATGTTCTTCTTGAGGGATAATGATAAACTGACATTAAGCATCTAATAAACAGATAATAAGTGCCTGCCAACTGCTTTGCCCCCCATTCTTATACTACAAGTCAGTTCATTCCGGTGCTCTGGAACTGCGGTCTGTACCTGCCCTAAAAAGATGTATTTCCTTACCACTTCCAAAGCACCACTGTCCATCATAAACTGTTGTTTCTTTCAGATGCTCTCGAACATTACTTAAGTTTCCAGCAAAATCATTTTTGTCCCCACCGTTATGCTATAAGTGTTAAGGTCTTCGGTCATGCTTTAAAGTTCGTCCCCCTGAATTATATACCATGAAAATATCGTCAGCGAACCGCAGATTACCAAGGTATTCACTATAACTCTTATTCTCAACTGCTTTTGATCTAGGTCTCTGAATATCTCCTGTGTACAAGCGGTGAATAGTCACTCGTCGCGGCGTTTTGAAACATTTTCCGAATCGTGATGTTTGTAACATGTGGCTAACAACTGGCAGCTTCTTAATGAGAACCGTTGATTTGGAAAACATATTATATAGATCACTTAGTACTCCACAGTGGTAAGTAGCGCAATAGAAGCAAGGCACGCAATTTGACGTGGTCTGTATTACTCGGTGTCTCTTGCTGTGTCGGAATTAATTTAACTGTTGATTCTGAGCCAAGCAAGCTCAGTTGAGCCTCCTCTTGTGCTGTTATGTCTGCGGCAGCTGATGTTTTGCTCTTGCCCTTTGTCAGAAAACAGCAAGAGACATATCAGAGCGTTGGCTGCTCGGAGAAGCAAACTGCGAATTTCATTACCGGGTCTCCGACTGGTTTCTTCAAGGCGGTAGAAAAATACTCTGAAAAAAGATCTTCACGAGTATTGCATTCAGCTAGAATTTGAAGCGAAGTTATTCGCTATAGCGACATTATAGATATGTGTGTATGAGGCATCAAGAACATGCAGCGGCACGAAAATGAGCTACTCATGCACCCGGTGAACACATCTGAGAGTCTATATTTGACGCTTCTATTTCGCCTAACGCTCAAAGATGGGATGTAACGAACGACGAAGACGCGAGAAAGAAGCAACAGAGAGAGACTTTTCCGCAAGAGCTGTTGTGGCATTCCGTTTACTTGTCTGTGTTCTCATTCTAATGAGGTGAAGGTATAACACAGGCCAAAGAAGCACTCGTACACGCGTTTCTAGCAATATCACAACACGAGAGGCGACCGGCCTCGGATGGAAAATGGTACAACGCAGTTGCCTGAAGGCAGTTTCTCACAAGAGAATTTTTTTTCGCCAATCAAAAGCGCCGCGAGCTTCCGTCGAACTCGCAGAAGAAGAGATCCGGGAGGTGAGTGGTAGACGGCCTTCATTTGTCATTGGCGCGTTCGAGAGGCACTTGAGAGGAGACCCAGGGAAAAAAAAAACTGTCGCCACCGTGTGCTGTAGCGAAGCACTGCTTTTTTTTCAAAGAGTTACTGTAAGAAAAAAAAGGAACGTGCTATAAGTTCGACAGGAAAACACAGCTGGAAACCCAATTTTTTCTTCTAATTATTTGCAACCTTTCTTCCTTTATTACTTTCTCTCCCGGAATTTTTTTCTTTTATTTTACCCATACGTCAAGATTAATTCAATCGTTTGTCAAAGGAGGTAGAAAATACGCTAAAAGATGACTGAGACATCAGAGTAAATCGCAGGAATTTGCGGTAGATTCAGAATGTCCGCAACAACGCGTTATTTGAAACGCAGTAGCAAAGCTTCAAGTTTTTCTTTTTGTTCTGAAGAAAAGTTGCATAAAACTTATTTTCCTTGAACTACCCTTGCATAGAGTAATGATCATTCTATTATTGTTTCAAGCAATGATAGCATTGTTGGCGTGGCAGATTGAAAGCTTGCGGGTTAAATATTTCGATATCCAAAACCAGTATTCACTTTATGGCCTTAGTGGTGAACTCCTCTCATTAACCGCAGAGGCGAGTTACGGTAGCATCTAGTTTTCTCATGTTTCGGCTGCCAATTTATCTTCAACAGTAGAGCCAACAACATCACTTTCATGTATCTATCTCCCAGAAAGGCGCTTGACTTAAAAATGATTTTTTATCAACGAAATTCCTACAGTATCGTTTGAAATACGTTTCGATCCCATTTACATAGTTGCATGTCAGCATTCCCTTCTGGTGTTGAACAGAGCAGTGCTTGCTATGACGCGAGCCGCCATAGTCGCTCAAGCATGGCAGTTTATAAAATGTGGGTCCTTATTAGCAAAATATTTCTCTTAAATGTTAAATTCAGGAGTAATTCATAAGAAAAACTAATTCCTTAGGTCGTGGTACTTAATGAGGGTCTCTGATATTGAGAAATTGTGGCCTTTAACGAGGCGCCACAAACGCATTCTGTCCATCTACTGAGGTAGAATAGAGCCCGGAATCGGAGATATGGCTATTAGCGGAGATCTGCGGCAGAAGTTTTGGAACGAATGTGGAGACAACTGGCTTTGACCTGGATTATGTTCAGTGGTCGCATTACAAGGTCGGTTTTTAGAGAAAAACAAGCTGTCTTCAACCGACTGCTGGCGCCTGGTCTTAAATGTTTGACACTTAAGTATTTATTTAGATGTGTGCATTTTTTACATCTCTTATCAGCATTTTTTTTTCTTTATTGCCTGGCTTTGACCCATAACATTTACACAAAAAACACTCAACAAAAAACACACAAAACACTATGTACATACGACACTGTCGTGGTCAGCCATCATGAGTCTGGCTTCGTCATACTAAAATTCACGAAGCATACAGAGCGGCTCTAGCCTCGAGAGCCATTCGGGAGGCTCCGCAGCTGCTTTCTGGATGGCAGCATGCTTGACCCATTGTGAGCTACCTTTCTCTCGCTTTAGCTCTCATTTAATACTGATAGACATCCCGACCAATTCACAAAAGGCACCGTCTTTTTGTGGCAATTTACATAAGTTGTTAATATGGTAGATGCCGTCACTTTGTTAACCTCTTCGCTTAATTCATTTTACACACAAAGGGCACCCTTGCTTTTTCAATGTACTGTGCTAAGTCCTGTAAGCATGACAGAATCGGTGTAGTGCTAATGAATGCACTTCGAAGCGCGTAAAACTCATACTTCTACCTCAATTCCCATTATGAAACTAAATGGTTCCCGAAGTCTTTGGCCAACATTTGTATAAATACGAATTTCTGCCGCTGAGCATATTCAATGCTGCTTATTTATTCGTTCAAATGCGAACAAACCGGTTCTCATATTGCAAAATATGCACCGGCTTTTGAACTTGAAGTTGAAAGTTTATTGGTGGTTTAGAACAAATGACACAAACAGTATACAGCAAGAGGCACCTTGGTCATACTTATTATTTACACCGGCTTAAGCCGCCTGTACACGACTGTAACGAGGTATCTTTTAGCAGCAATAAGCAGTGAATGGCAGCAAAAAAACAAATAAAACATTGCATGAGCGGTGGCACTGCGAGCGACACGAAATAAAAGACAACGAACTGGAATAATCCAAAAGAAAGAATTAACATTAGATCACACAAATATCTTTAGTTACTTTAAGAGTTTTCGCTTGTTTGCAAAAGCAGCTGGCTTTGCCTGCGACTGCCCCTGGAGCGACCGTCTTTAATGGTCCGTTCACCGCTGTTTTCTGCTGAGGAAAAGATTTCTGCGATCCGGGACAAGACGGACTGCAGACGACTGCGCAGCATCCGATAAGCCTTTGTTGCTCTTTGGAGCCATTGTGTCCTGCTTGTTCGTTTCATGGCTTCTTCCTTCTTCGTCTGATTTCACGCGCTCATACCACTTCTCCTTCCTCAGCCGTGTGTCGGATTGAAGTCAGGCCGAATGATTTACCACCCCCTCTGTCTTCGGAAGCATCCGAGGGATGAGACCGTACGGAGCAGCTTCCGCTTCTGTCTTGACGAGAACTTATTGTGCGCGCATTCCGATTATCATAAATCAGCCCTTAAGAACGTTTTCTCCCTTCCGCTTCGAGTGTATATGTCAGAAGAGGAGAGCATAAATGGAAGCAGAAGCAGTTTTAGCGGCCAAAGTTTACACACCTGACCGCAGGGGCAGACCAGGTGCCTTTCACCTCTGGTTTTATTTTACTCGTCCTTACGTTCATGGTATAAGGGTTTTGCCAGAAGCACGCCGTGCTCAGTGTGGCCTCACAGGTGTATGTAGCTACCAAAGGGGGGGGGGGGGGGGGGGGGGCTTCAAACATGTATGGTTGAGAAGGAATGTGGTTAACCTAATAGTCTCAACACCTCTGGCACACCTCTCCTGCAGTCGTTACAATGTTCGTCTCTCTCTTAACCTATTGAAACTAAGCAAGGTGCGAGAAAAGCAATGAAAGGCGAATTCTGTCTACAACGCTCGTTATTTCAAGGCAGATGCTTTGTAAAATATTACTTTGTCATAAATAATTTTTTAATCGCTACAATAGAGAGGAAAGATATCGTTGATTTACTTTGACATGGGTCAGTTTTTTACCACCTATTGTTGTTCTTTTTTTCACCTGAGGCGGATTAACCGCAAAGTTCTTGTACGAAAAAAAAACAAAACGAATGAAAATTGCTGTGTAGGCAAGAGCAACACAACGTTATCATTCCGCATATATTCTATTGTTTCAGTGGCTTATGCGAAGGTGTAGTTTCAGTCCTAGATGTACCGGCCAGTCAGAGCGACGGCTCATAATGAAAGGATACAAGTCACGAAAAAAGATTGTTACAGTGCATCGACCCACTTGTTTCGGAGTTGAAGTGTCCGGCAGAAATAAGCATTCGATGGTTTATATACAAATCGTGTCGATGGAATAACTGAAGCAACGCCAGGATTCTAAAAATCTAGAGCGCCCTTACATTTGCAGGAAGCGCATCGCAGAAAAACTTACATTCTTGCGCAGGTGTTCACCTAGAAGGAAGAGACAAAATAGCGAAGTTTCTTCCTCACCCACACAAAGGGACCTCAGCTGATGTTTTGACCTGCTAGTGAAGTAAAACTACTCTGTGCGATTTGGAGCACTTTTTTGCCAAAGCAATCACAGAAAAAATTTACTTCGATCCAACTACAAGATTCTCTTGCCGCGGGCATATTTCCTACCATATACGTTTATGGGTAATTTATCTAGGCAGCGGCAAAATACCTCTTGGTGAGCTATGTACGACTGCTGAAAGAAAAGTAAAAGATGAAACTGTGGAAGAACTGAGTCATTATCCCTGGAATCCTACTCGCTCGTGTATGTGTAGTGCAGTAAATAACTCACAATTGGTTCTCTGCTGCGCGCACATGTATCGACCTCCACCACGCCATTAACTAGTATCATGACCAGTGCGTTCACTTACTCACCTTCGCTACACAACAAAACCTAGTAAAACCAAGGCGACTCGAACATAATTGTAACGAACCCAGCATAGTAGGGCGATCAGCAAAAATTCAGAATATATGCTGGCTTCTGAGATCTCCATCTGGTGGAACGTCCAAGCTTTGTTCTCTGAGCTAAGGCAAGGGCCACATGCCAAAAAAAGGCACCAATGGGTGACGATTACCAAAACAGATGAAAGAGACTTTCAGAACTCTCAAAGGCTTCTTTAACGGGAGGACTGCCGAGGTCAAACAAAGGAACATCTCTATGGTCTGCTACTCCATAGAGGGAAGGGAAAGGGCAAGGACAGAACGTGGGATAAAGTTAAACCGCAAGTAGAACATGTTATAAGAAGCAGAACACATGAGTTTCCCAAGACGCAATGCATATGAAAAAAGCATTGCCCAGCTTACGCTTTCACACTTTTGCCGGCGGATTAATAGTAAAGTGCAGGTCCTTTTCAAGTTCAACGATTTCGTTTCTACATATTGTGTCAGTGGCTGACGCCAACAGTGTTTCAGTCAGGGAAAGGCCGACCTAAAACCCATCGCTTTTTTTCGAACGTAACACCCTATCCGGCTACATCACTGAAGTAGTGACTGAAGTCCTGTGCCGCCCACAAAGATTAAAGAGTCCATCATTACCGGCTTGGCTACAATGTTTTGGGGGCGAAGGGAACAAGAACACTTCTCAACAAAGGCGGATGGCCTATGCACTTCAGCTAAGGGCCGGGGCGAATGTACCGCCAAATTGATACAGGTTAGACGGTGGAGATCTATATTAGTCACCGATGGCGTAATATATCGTACCAGGATACTAGCGTTCTGCAGGCAACGAGAAAAGAATGTTCGCAAAATGCTCCGGTGCGATAAATTTAGCGCACCTGTCGTTATATGATCCACGCGGGCATGTGATTGCGGATTCATGCTGGAATTGATATCATATATGGGAAGTGCGACCGAATACACTTTTTGTTGTCTGTTCTTCACACTGCAGATGCAAGTCGAACAAGTGGAGGGTTTTCGTCTCGCTTTGTTTTTGACTTTTTTTGCAGCTACTCCGGAAAGAATCGAAATTACAACAAAACCTTCTCTTGCCCCCTTGCTTCAAAATCACTGTTTTCCTGGCGTAGCCTTTTGTTCAGAGGAATAACACCGCACCAACTCTTCTGCGCGTTCCAATGTGGTCGTTGTATATCCTCTGCCTCTCGCTTCACCTCTCCTCACAGAATTTTTATTTCTACTAAATAGGCCAGTGCACGTCGAGTCCTCAAAGCAAAGGATCTTTCCTTAGAAAGAAAATAAATATTCCCGCAACAAAGGCAACATTGAACACTAGGGAAATGACAATAGCTCACCTAAAAACATCCATTTGTCATGCTATTAAAAAACAAAAAACAGAATTATCTAAGAACAGCTTCAACAGCAAGCACAGAGTTAGAAAGAGTAAAAAAAAGAGGTTGCGGTCGCGGCTTAATATTCTGCCTGGAAAATGGGCGGATTCTGGATGGCTCGAGCGTGCAGCGACGCGATGTATACGAGCATAGTGGTCGGACAAACAACTCTCGTTACAGCGAAGTTGGGCACCGCGAAACGCTCCATATACTGTCCTCGTCGAGCCATAACGGCTTGCGTTCATATTACTTCCCAGAGCATCACAGCGGCAGAGGCAAAGACGGACTGCCGAAAAAGCCGGCATTCTCATTTCCAATGCGAGCGCAATTCGTACATGGGAGGCACCTGCGCTACAGAGCGAAGCGCCTTCTTCCGAATGCTTTCACAACGCGTCCCTGAATGCTTTCCGCCTCGGGCAGCACTGAAGGGTGTCAGAGAGAGGCAGCACTTGAAAAAAAAGAAACAATAAAGACCCAGTAAAACTGCTTCGCTTTGGCGTCCCGTGCCTATCTCCCCTTCCTTTAATATTCTCTGAAGTGTAGCCCCCAGCGTTTGGAAAGACATGAATTCATACCACACAGAGGACTGTGGTACGAGCCTATTGTGTTGCATGCTGTACTGAGTGTTCTCTGCAGTACCTGCTATAAGTATGAGGCTGATTTGCTTTCCTTTATGTTATGCTGTCCTTTATTTTTTACTTTGCGTCCGACTATCTTGGCTTTGTGCTCATATTCGTGGCTGTTTTCGTGCCGGTTTTAAAAGCGAGCTGTGGAAGCAATGAACCGCTGCTGTTGGCCGCTAAGAAGTGATTTATTTAACCATCCTTTCTTTCAAAGTTATTACATAGCCCCTGAACGCCTTAAAGAAAATAAATATCGCTTGGAAAAAAAGTCTAGGGCTCAGGAAAAGAAACGTACGCTCAAAATGAAATGGATAAATCACCAAAACAGTCGGGGTGAAATGCGGATCATTTTCTACATAACCGCCGGGCACTGTACAAAAAGAAAGTGGACAAAGGGGGGAGTGTGGAGGGAGGAGGTGAATTCGCAGAGAAGAAAGAGAAAGTGACTGAGCGAGTCTGTGCCCTCCCACGAAACATGAAGGGCTACAACAACGAACGCTGGCGCGCAAGCACTAAGTAAACTAGATGGGCTGTCAGGCGGCGATTCAGGAAGATTGGGGCGCCGGAGTCGACGCACTGTGTTTTGTGAGAGCCGGGAACCTACCTTCGTCTGTAGCTTGGTAGTACCATAGTTGCTGTGTGTTGTCGGCCTGCCTGTTTGGCTGTGCGGCTGCAGGTTCTCGTACGAGGATAAAGCGGCGAGAGAAAATAAGAAAAAAATAAATATATCAAGGTCCTTATCGAATTTGAGTGGTTCTTGGAGCGAGAGTAAGAGAAATGACGACTCTTATAGCGCGCAACGCCATCTTTTGTCATCTACGTTTTCCTCTTCTATGGAAAACACGTTCGCTGCGGACGCCCCGGAGAAATCTGCGGCGCCTCGATCGGCTTCGGCGAAATGGTTTGTCGATGGCAATCTCCGCGTTGAAGAGTGTGCTAGGCGGTCCATGAGATTCAGCCAGGTCACGACCAGAATCAACGGGGGTAATAGCACTGCATGCTGCGTGGGATCACAGCTTTGATTTTCATTTTTGCGATGAGGGCTTTTCGCCGCGTCTTTAGCCTTCTTGTGACAGGAAACAATATATCTCCCCGTTCATTTGCGGCTAATGTAAAGATTTCCTCCCTTTCCCTAGAGGCGGTAGGTTGCGTAAGACCTTCGCCATTCTGGCGCCATAGGAGACGCGTTCAGTGACCCTATTTTTTGACCTGCGATGTACTCCTTACTTATGACGCACAGGAACGTCATTAGGGCACACTGAATCCGCTCCTACCGACAAAGCGGAACGTTGATGTGTTTTTTTGCTGAGTTAGCTTTTGATTAGTAATACTATCATGTACCCTTCCTTGGGCACAGCTATTTCTGATGGAGTCAACGGTTGACCCAACTATGCATCACACTAAACTAAGCTAAGATAATCCGACCACGTAATGAATCAATGCGCTTATTACACTTCGTAATTAGTCACGATGCAGTGACAAACAATTATTCACTAGCAGCTAAGATGTCAACTATTAGTATACGTGCATTAGCAAACCTTTTTATAAACCTCTGGAGCCACAATTCGGGCAGCCGACCCAGTGAAGTGAAAGAAATGAAATAGTGTATCGGTGATAATCTGCGATGACACGATTTTGCGGCTGGCTATTTTGCCTGAACGCTGATTTCATGCAGCAAGGAGGTAAATTTTGGTTTCAGGTTCACATTAAAATGCCAGTAATCCACGAAGCCTCCGTCACTCCTACTACATAATCGTTGATCTTTTCATGCAGTCTTGTACGTTGGTCGTTGGCGAGTCGCATTGCAGTTTCGCTTCTCCGTACATTTTTGCCGTGTTCACTCCCGGTGAGATCATCCCTGTAATAATATTCGCACCGAAATTTTTATTCACTTTATCCTGTGCGTGGCACTGTTTTTTTTCAGTTCTTTTGGCAGCCCACTGAACATTCTTTTATAAGTATATCTGCGCCCTCAAGGTTTCACAATTACGATTGTCGACATTGCCCGACATATAATATAGAAGGTTGATCTGATATCACGTCCAAAGCGCTTCCATAAACGCTGTCTGAGGAGGTGGCGAAGATGTCGTCTCCATCAAATCTCCGCCCGTCTCACAGCTCTTGGATCATTATCAAGTTTCTTCAGTGTTTTTTTATATTACTTGCTCCCTTAGTAGACATGCAAAGGAGGCTTAAAACCGTGTTGTCCCGGCCTACGCAAACTGTTAAAAAAGCACCTCCGGGAGGCAAAACAAAAGCTAGTTCTGCACACAATAAACTTAAGGCAAAATCTGGTTGACTAAGAAATACTTCAAATTAAGAGCATCCTGCACACTGATCTCTTGTCTGGTGCGCTACTTTGAAGATAATGACGTTGGCCGCAAACTGTGCGCGCAGGAGACTGCACACGAATGGCAAGTAGAGTTCCAGATGGTACTCTTCAGTACGCCACTCGCACCAGAATTCGTTTTTTTGGTTCTTCAGAACTTGAATTATAGGCAGAATTCAGCAAAACTCTGCAGAGCAGGAGCATAACGCAGGAGACTCGGTAGATAACCCAATGTTCTTCCATTAACGAGACTCCTTTCCCCATTCCTTTTTTCTCTTTCGGTTCCCCTGTACCAGCCCCATAGATCAGACCTAATTTCGAATGCAAATCCTACTCTCTTTTTTTTTCTTTTCCACTTTGGAAAGCTGCGAGTGTTCCGGCGGACGGGCCTTGAAATTCAATTGTGCGGACTGCGCGAAGCTTCTCTATAAATAAGCTCTGCACAGCTGCAAGACCTTCGCTACGTGTATGGAATATTTCATGCCTAATTATTTTATTTTTTAAAGCTTATTTTATACTTTTACTCGGCGCATGCGAGGGTGACCAGCGTCGTTAGTCTGTCGTGTAGTGTCTTACATTGCCGCGTTTTGCATGGTTTACTAACCCCCTTAACCTTTCTTTCTCCATACCCCGTCGCCTAATCTTTCTTCACTCTCCGAATAAGGTTCTGATGTGATTTATTTTTTCTTTCTGGCAGCCCTTCTTTCGCGCAATTAACTTTCCCGGCATAGAAATTACGGAAGTAATGACTGTGTCGTCTCATCTCCTCCTTCCTTAATCTCCTTTGTTTCTTATTTCACCTCTCACTCATTTTCTTTTCCGGGTCTACGAACTGAGCATGCATCCACTTGCACTTACTTCGACGATAAAAAGTGGGGCGTTTTACTTCTGTAAGAGGCACACGTGCCATAGAGGTAGAGTTTAAGAGGGATGAGACAACGAAGGGGGTTCAGTTTCAGGAAGATAGAGAAAAAAATTACTTTACACAGAAAAAGACTTGCAAGGTTTAGGCGCCATTTCGTAAATTGAGCCCCACGCTCGATCCCGTAGTTGGCAGTTTAGTTACGACATGGTCGGACGGTAATTCGCCTCACGTGATCGGACTGTCAAAAAGAAAACACAGTTTCTTCACAATTTGCTGGAAGTGTTGAAAAACTAATGCGGTTACAGGAATGCCACTCCCAGCAGATTTCTGTACCCCAGAAATTATAAAAATGTAACCGCTATTGATTAGAAGTACTATGCAGGCGCGAGCGGAGCGATCCAGACGTGTCTGCTCGAACCGCGCCGGGCCCGCAGATAGTGTCTAGTGAGGACGCTCGTTCAGATAATACGTTAAAGGACTTTGTTTTTAGCAGACGGCAATTCGTATATGCCGCTACAAAGTGAGGACTTTTTGCGTGCAGATGTTGTCTCACTAAACCGTCTAATATCGATTATTATTCCTGGTCACCTGAGCGATCTCTTGGCGACAGAAATTCTCCACCGGAAAAAACTCGACAGTCGGGTAGATCTCAATAGCGAAGCGGCAATAGCCTTTCTCTAACCTATTGTCCCCGACTTATGGCGTTGACTTGTTGCTACGACGTCATTGTCAACGGCCTTGCAGATGCCACGGTCGGTGTAACGTGCATAGGCCATCGTCCAGCATTGGAGGTCTCCCTGTGAGGCGAACTTTCAGTGGGCGTCTCTCAGAGGTGCGCCCACTGGTCCCTTAAGAGAACTACTGGATACTCTCAATCTCCAGTTAAGGAAGAGCCCCGCCGCGGTGGCTCAGTGGTTAGGGCGCTCGACTACTGATCCGGAGTTCCCGGGTTCGAACCCGACCGCGGCGGCTGCGTTTTTATGGAGGAAAAACGCTAAGGCGCCCGTGTACTGTGCGATGTCAGTGCACGTTAAAGATCCCCAGGTGGTCGAAATTATTCTGGAGCCCTCCACTACGGCACCTCATTCTTCCTTTCTTCTTTCACTCCCTCCTTATCCCTTCCCTTACGGCGCGGTTCAGGTGTCCAACGTTATGAGACAGATACTGCGCCATTTCCTTTCCCCAAAAACCAATTATTATTATTAAGGAAGAAACAGCCGCAAAAAGATCCCCGTAGCCTAGAGTTTGCATTCGTGAACAGGTCTTGGTCTCTTGGCGCCACACTACGCAAACTGTGCGTGACCAAGCTCCCAGCGCGTCCTACTGTGGAGAGGAGCGTGCAGCCCTTGTCCCTACGATCACAGGAAGTTGCCCACAGATGGCCTTTAAAGAAAATCTGGGAAGGGTGTGCGCGGTGGTGTTATTGCATGTAGAATCTGCTCATTTGCACTCCATTCGGTGTATTGCAATCCCTTCACTTATGGCGCGGTTCAAGTGTCCGCCGAGGTGTGAGGCAGTTAGTGCGCCATGTCCTTTCCTCAAGAACCAATTTTCAATTTTTTTAGCAACGCTTCAGTGAAAAGCTCCAGAACAATGTATTCTGCCAAGGATTCTTTAACGTGCCAAGCGCACAGGCATTTTAGCATTCGAAATAACGTAGCCGTGGCAGGGATCGAACCCCCGACCTTGGAATCGCAAGCCCAACGCAAAAACTAATGAGACCCAATGATGAGTCAGTGTTTGATAAAGTATGCGAGAATTGATTGATTGATTGATTGATTGATTGATTGATTGATTGATTGATTGACTGGTTGAGCGAGTGAATGAGTAAGCAAGTGAGTGAGTGAATGAATGAGCAAGCGAGTGAGTGAATGAATGAGCAAGCGAGTGAGTGAGCAATCGAGTGAATGAGCAAGTGAGTGATTGAGTGAGTCAGCAAGCGAGTGAGTGACTGAGCAAGTGAGTCAGTGAATGACTGAGTGAACAAGTCAGTGAGCAAGTTAGTGAGTGAGTGAGCAAGTGAGTGCGTGAGTGAGCAAGTCAGTGGGTGAGTGAGCAAGGGAGTCAGAGATTGAATGAGTAAGCAAGCGATTAAGTGAGTGAGCAAGTGAGTTAGTGAATGAGTGAGCGAGTGAGTCAGTGAGTGAGTGAGCAAGTGAGTGGGTGAGCAAGTGATTGAGTGAGTTAGTTACAGAGCAAGCAAGCTAGCTAACTGAGGACGCTGCCGACTGCTTACGGCTGGCGTGGGGCCGCTTGAAGGAAAGGAAAGGCCGCAGTCTGACGGAGAAACACTATAGAAATTTCAGGAGGTTTGGCTAAAATCTATCCATCGTCCTGGAACTTACCTGACCTCGAATCGTCCAACTAACGCGTCTTCAGTATACTACAGTGTAGGCTGAACGGAAAGAATTTCTGGTTGGTTAGCGATGCATTGTTGGATGTTCGAGAGCTGCTTAATTCCCATCTGAAACTGTATTCCCCGCGGTGTCTTTCGCGCTCTTGCAAAGGGCTGGGGAAAGTGCAGTGAACTACAACGTTATTTAGAGCGAAGAAGGTATGTTCTTACAGTGTTTTTTTTAGAGAGCCCTAAAAATAAATATCCTTTTTTATCGAGCGCATCTTCTATAAGTGTTGTTCAAGACACAGGAAACCAAACCGCTTCATATAGAACACTTTCATTCAAAGGGCACACCGTTTCTCACTTCAATTAACTATCATCAGATCATCAGCGAACCAGAGTAGAAAACGCTCTTTGCACGTAACAAGCTATTACTGACAGCACTGTAACTTAACATGAGCTCTAATCAGTGCAAAACATCTCTTATCCGAGCAATCTTGAACCATTCTTACATACAAGCAGCAGATCGTTATGCATGTGCTTAGTTTACAAAAGTTCAACTGGGAGAGCAGTTAACGCGCCTACTGACCCCCGCTATTCTCTTAAGGTTAAGCCTCATTCGTACAAACTTTTATAATACCATAGAAATTTCCTGAATTTTCTAGCTGTTCCTTATCTTAATCCTACGTGCGATAGTTACACGCGATGCTCTTTTTTTTGCCGAAACCAATGCGTGGCTGCGAATTTTAATCACGGTGGTACTTTCAGAGCAAGGTCTGGCACATGTGATCAGCTATCTATCTTGGCTATGTGTTAGCGAAAATGTTTCGTAGTCAGGGAAAAGTTAGTCGGTTATTTCAACCGGCAGCATGGTCAGACGAAAACAGTAACTCCCGTGTGGTTGGAGCCGCTTTATGTTCTCAACCGATTCAATTATTTCTGTGACTGGGCAGGCGCGTATCTTCGACCCAGTACACTTGTATGTTTATTAATCAAAGCACACCGATAACAAATAGATGTTGGCCTGCATCGATAGAGCACCGCATTCTAATCACAGGGAGACTACTATAACCGGAAGCGGAGCTTTCATAAGCTCTAAAAGACTTAAAAACAGAATCCAGCTGTCAATGTCACCAGCCAATTTTGCGAGTAAAATGCAGGCGTCGACACGCAGATTTGGGCGCAGATTCTCTACACTAGTCTACATAGCCATTCACTTCGAAAGGGTTGCTACTAGTCCTTTTCAGTGTATCTGTCACTAATTTGAATCGATTTGTCGAAAGTTCCCAAATTCAATTTTCTCGTAGAAAGTTAACACACCCAGAAAGAGACAGGTAATCAATTTTTACTGAGAACAATAACTGGATGCAGTTATCATCGGAATTCGTTTGAACCAGAACAAACTCCTCTGATCAATCAGATTAAACTTCACTCCTCGTGAAGGGGTCGTTACTTTTGTCTACCTGATTTTTACGTCAACCTTTCTCTCACATCTTCTCTACCCCTGTTCTACGCTTAAATAAAAGGGCTTGGCGCTTCGTTCCTATCTGTCATTCATGCGTTTTCTTTTTGTGGGCTCTGGGGCCAAGAAACTACTGATAAAGCACCGATCAAGTTATACTGAGTCTTCTGCGGGCAGCCTACTCGCATGTATTTGACAGCCAGCCTATTTCACGTGGCCGATCCACGCATTCGCACCTCGCGTTATCTGCCTGCTCCAGAGTTTCATGTGGTGAAAACATACCGCCACTTTGTAGCGTGCATTCGCAGTCCGTGCTCTTTAATAGTGCCAAAAACAGATGGTGGCAGCTGTAAAGCACTCACCTGCCGCTTTGCATGCCCAGTTGAAGCCCCCTCCAAGCAAATCACCCCTGCCTCGCCCACGTGCTTTTGTTTGCGAACATGTTTGTCTGGAGCCGGCGAATTTTCGCCCCTTTCATTGAGGGCGCACAAAAAGCTTATTAGGATGCCGCCAAAATAACTAAAATTAACGAACAGGCTAGAATTCCGAACACTTAACCGGAATGAAAGCGGGAAATAGTATTGTGCGGACATCGTGCGGCATGTAGCTATTCACACCAGCGTTTGCAGCCTGTTTTATGTCCAGAGCACACCTCTTTTAACATGGCTAGAAATAAATACCAATACGATAGTGTTGCCGTATTGTAGTCGTCGATGGGAGGCCACGAATTAAGTGTAATTGGCCGCTTGAGCCATAAAAATGCCCTTTGAAGTGAACCCACCTTTCAGCTATATGGTTCGCTCAGAGTATAGACAGTAGAAGCATACAGGATGAATCTAGAAGAAAAACACACAACAGTAGGTTGAGCCCCTTTCCAGCGTTCACTTTCTTCGGTGCGACTGCAGTTCTCTTACGCAAAATATTTTTAACCTCTCACGTCAAACGAAAATGGATAGCCTTCTGTGACATGTAATTTCAGTGTTGAGCCGCCGCGGTGTCTGAGTGGTTATGGCGCTCGGCTGCTGGCCCGAAAGACGCGAGTTCGATCCTGGCCGCGGCAGTCGAATTTCGATGGAGGCGAAATTCTAGAGGCCCGTGGTCGAAATTTCCGGAGCCCTTCACTACGGCGTCCCTCATAGCCTGAGTTGCTTTAGAACGTTAAACCCCCATAAATCATAAACCGTAATTTCAGTGTTGATGTGTGCGCTTAGATCGCCATTCTTTATTTTTTGAGTTTACTCACCACAAGCACACTTTGTGTTTTGCATTTTGGTGGCACCGCGCATGTATGGCTTAAGGCTGCCTACTTAATTTTTTAAATGATGAGTTCAACTTCATGCGAAAAATTAGCGGACTGAATATGGGCACGGGTCACTCACCATCTCTCTGCCACGTCGGCCAGAGCAGCCAGGAGCGGCAAACAAAGCTCTGCGGGAGCGGCAGAAAATGTGACGTAGCAGTTTTGCCACGGAGTGACCTGCACATATGTGCACTGCTCTATGCGCTCCAAAGACACGTGATTTTTAAGAGGCCCGAGGAATGAAGAAAGTTCATCCAGCCACAGTGCCCAAGGTAATCTTGTTTTAGACCTTCCAAAAACTGTTATAGCTATTACTAATCACCAACAGCAATCATCTTGCGACCAGCTGGCAATAAGGTATGGTTAAAAAGTTAGCTACAGAGATATCAATGGGCAAGCTGAGTTATGATTATTCTTTTTTGTGGTGTGCCTCGACACTAGTTATATACAATGCTGATTGCGACATTTTTTAAATCAACAAGCCTATTTTGAACAATTGAGAGCACTGTTCGCCTAAAAACCGGATTTATTACAGCCGCTGCAGTGCACACACTTTACTTTTCTTAAGTCTCTCAAAAATCCCTAGTGTATTTCATTTCAGTAAACATCGCATTTATTCTCCCTTTACTGCTCCTCAACTCCATCAAAGTGGGATATTTCCTGCGCTTGGGGTCTCTCTTTCTCTATATGGTGCCTGCAAAGTTAAAAGAAAATCCTTAGAGGCATGCTGATCCCAACTGAGAAAAAATGTTTTCCTCTCATTAAGAAAACTTGAGGACGTTCGCCCCATTTGTTTCCAGAGATTTGGGCTTTGATTTGAAATTGAATCACAAGAATTGCTTTTATAGTTGTTTGAAATATATATTTTTAGTTGCTAGTGATTCTATAATTTGACTACTCGAAGCGACAAATTTATTCTTGTCTTACTTGGATTCGTTTTGTTTAGTATAAGTAACAGACATGCAGCGATGTTTCACGTAACAATCAAGGTGTGTGCTTTATTAGCTGCGTACAAGTTGTCCCTTAATAGAGCAGAATTTTTTTCAGAAATGTTGTCAAGTTTTGTCACTCTATAACCATCCTAAATTAGGCTTGGTGTTGGCCTTGAAAGTCGTCTTTTTCAGCTGCCTAAGAAGTCGTTCCTGGCAGGTTTCCTATGTTCCTTTATCTTCCTTCGTGTATTGCTGTCTGCAGATCCTCCAAAATCTAGTGCTGTTATTGGGGTGTTTCTCAATGTGGGTCAGCGCGAAACCATAGGAGATGGAGGGGCCAAACAGAATATGGGGAAAAACGCGACATTTTTTTTAATTAGTGCACCCCAACTTTTATGTGAGCATCGATATTAACTTAATATTTTTGTACTATGACCCGCCGCATGTACGCTACAACCGAGGTTATAGTTGACCGGATTGACCTTCTATAAGTAGAGATGAAACCTCGAAGTTAGAATGGGTGAACGTGAAAGTGGTCGAAAAAGTGAGAAATTCACCCACCAGATTACTCAAAACTGTACTGCTCAATCAACCTTGAGTCCTAGAATAAAAAATGTGCTTGGCTATTACATCTGGCTATTGATCTCATAAGGTACAAAGTTTACGAATTTTCCCCCTAGGGTGTTTAAGGCAGAATGAATTTAGCAGCAGAACACATGTGGAGCAAAAGGAGATGTTCCGATGTTATTATGGAACAAAAATTAATGCAATGGCTTGATTTCTTACTCGGAAGGTATATCCGTCTGTTACTGCTCTCTAGAATAGTCTTAGCGTACGATACAAACTCGTGGTATGTCGACTAGCGTGCAGAAAACATCAAAAATTCTCTCGAGAAGTGGAAGCACCTGCGGTGACATCAAGCGTCTTGGTGTTCCCGAAGGCGCTCACCACAGAAGAATAGAGAGATTACAACAATGAGAAGACAGGATGTGAGATTACGAAAAGCATTACTGCATACGAAGCCTTGCGAACATTACCGTCACACTCTGTTAGGTAGGCATGAAGAGCTATTTGGACAGCATGTTCTGACAACGTAGCAAGCTCTGTTCGGATTGTCCTTTACCATCGCATTAAAACCGTCGTGTCCACACGCTACGAATGAATCGAATATCTTGTCCGCTCAGCACGGGCGAGCGAAAGGGCAACAGCTGTGACACTCAATGAAAAAACGGCCGATGAGGGCATGAAATTCAAAGACGTCGCGTAGCTACGCTACACGCAGTGACCGCTGGTATAGAACTGCTTAAGCTGTAGGGGGCCATGAAACAAAACAGTTTCGAGTTCGGTGACTGTCATTCGAATACGCTTACAGATAGTCAAAAGTCCAAGGAGCCAACTTCGTGTGTACTCATTGAAAGGATCAGCAATATAGTGATTTTTGAAATGCGTCTTATTTGGCACTGCTTAATTTTTCCCCGCTGTGTGAGTCGGGTAGGACATTTTGATGTTTAAATTTCATTAGATTTTACTGTAAAGGTGGACTATTTGGTGAGCATGAAGCCATCAGGGTAGAGAATATTTCGGCAGTATTTGTTTTCTTTTTAAGTATATGCATATGAAATATTATTGGCTATTTGCAATTTTTGGTGAGTTTCGCCCTGCTCTCTCCTATGCGGCATGACATACTGGTTAGCTCAAGAAGCGCAGTTTTTTCGTGGATTGGAAGAGAAACAGAACATCACGGATCATGTATTGAGAACGCATAGAGTGTAAGCTTTCGTAAATTACACACTATGCGCAACGATAGCAAGAACAACTCATGACGGTTCACAACTACCAAACGACGTAAGTGAGCTGACAGCAGAAAGAATTAAAGCTCAAAGCTTTTTTTCGTAAGTTCTCTCTAGTGTATAAAAAGAAAATACATTTTCGCAAGGCTTTTACTCGTTTTGCAACCAAAAACCAACAAAGAGATGCATTCTTTCTTGAGTCACGCCACATTTCATTTGGAGATGTCCTTGCAGGAATCTTGGCATATGTTAGGTGCAAAATAAAAAAAGCACGTTAATTTTATCTGCAATCCCCTTCAATCCTGATCTAACGTGACATCACGATAACCTACTAGCCCGCTTTCATGCTGACGCGCAGCATCTGGCTTATGTGTCGGACATTTGCAACGCTAATATCTCGCAATTAGCCATGAGACTCCGAGCAACAAATTTAAACATCGAGTTATTACGTTAAATCATCGCCTATTGCACTTTGAAGGAAAATCGCTCTAAGCACAAGTTTACGACCTGACGCTGTGTTTTTAATCCCCTTTCTATGCGACATTAGCTGCGCATCAATTTCTAAGTGGCCCATCAACAGATATGTATGCCACCACAGCCAAAATTCAACAGCCTACCGCTAGACCTCCAGGTGACCAGAGAGTAAGACCCGCTGCAAAGAGACAAGCAAACCTTAAGAGGCATAAAATTTGCTACAAAACATGCAGAAGGAGAGGCTGCTGCTCTTAATGCGAAAGTCCAGGGCTGTGCCACTATACAGTCAATCTGCTCGCCCGCCTTTGCCTTGGCGAATTAGTTTCCTCACAGTCGACAGAGTGGCCGGCGCTCACCTGCTCTCTAGCATTGGCACTATAGAGACAGGCTGTTGTCGTACTTTCACTGTCTACCATGTAGTCTCACCCCGCTGGGCCATCATAGAAGGCACCGGTGACACTGGCTATCGAAGCAAATTACATCAGGCAGCTTTCGAATTCGCTGGCTGATTAATAATGAAACTCTGCTTCGAAGGCGTCCGAACGTTGAATGCCCCTCAAAGCTGTTCGGCTTGTATTGTGCGAGTTGGAGCTCATAATAATCGAGTGCAGATTATCGGGGTTCATTATGTGGGGTGAAGGCTGTAGCTATATAAGTCGCATTGGCAAAAGGCAGATACGTCCCTCCACCATTTGCCTATATTTTGTACCATATTTATCCGGAGTCACACTTTTGATCTTCAAACTCTTGAAATTTAGAAATTAATCTGATAAGCAACTCTGTTTTTTTATGTGAGTTTTGTTGAATTATCATTCCTCTCCATGCATACTTAGTTAACATTGCGCCACGTTTGGACAGAAAGCACTACATATTCCGTACTTTATACTGAGGGCAAATTAAGGGCGCAAAAGTTCACCGCTGGCTGCTTTGGTGCCTTGCCTGGACAATGAAAGTTACCACTGTACTTGTGCCTTTTGCCAGTCATGGTTCCCTCTAATAGCAGCAATGAAAATGCTCGCTAACCACTGGTCTTGATGTTTCCGTGCGATCATCTTCGCGCAGCTTCAGTAAAACTTGGTGCTGGGCTAGTTGGTCATTCATTATTTAAAGATTGCATGTAGCGTTATTAGGAATAGCACAGAGACAGTTGTGTCCTCCTTGTTGTGTCGTGCTCTGTCGGTGGTCTTTCTACATTATATATTTAATATTTAATTGAATTCGGGCAGCTTATCTGCATCAAATATACTAAGGCTTTATTTTCAACGCACTCGAGAAGCGCATTTGTGACGCAGCGCATTGACCTTGTTTTAGCACAGCCCCGCGTCGAATTAAGAACATAGCTTCTTTGCCAGTAAACAAACTTCGCAAAGTATCTTTAAATGCGCTAAAGAATGCTGCATGCCGCCACAAAAAACACATGTTTAATCTTTGCTGAATTGATGTTGAAGATAAATCAAGAGCCAATAATAAAATTTGGAAGCTTGTTGCTGAAGTGTGTAAGACAAGCAGGAGAAACCTTTGAAGTAAAAAATCGTCGAACGATACTGTATCTCCGCGTGTACAGTTTTACTAGGCTAGCACATCGTCATCATCATCATCATCAGCCTGACTACACCCACTGCAGGGCAAAGGCCTCTCCCATGTCTCTCCAATTAACCCTGTCCTTTGAAAGCGACGCCCACCCTATGCCTGCAAACTTCCTAATCTCCTCCGCCCACCTAACCTTCTGCCGCCACCTGCTACGATTGCCTTCTCTTGGAATCCACTCCGTTGCCCTTAAGGACCAACGGTTATCTTGTCTTCGCAGTACATGCCCTGGACAAGCCTATTTCTTCCTCTTGACTTCGACTAGGATGTCACTAACAGGCGTTTGTTCCCTCACCCACTCTGCCCGCTTCCGGTCTCTTAACGTAACAGCTATAATTTTTCTTTCCTTGGCTCGCTGCGTTGTTCTTAACTTAATGTGAACTCTTTTCGTTAGTCTCCATGTTTCTGCCCCGCGGGTGAGTACCGGTAAGATAAAGATGTTGTACACTCTTCTCTTGAGGAAAATTGGTAAACTGCCACTCATGATCTGAGAGAACCTGCCATATGCGCTCCACCCCATTCCTATCCTTCTTGTTATTTCCCTCTCATGGTCCGGATCAGCTGTCACTACCTGCCCTAAGTAGACGTATTCCTTTACCGCTTCCAGCTCCTCGTTGCCAATTGTGAACTGCTGTTCGCTTGCTAGACTGTGTTGCATTACTTTCGTTTTCTGCGTTTTAATTTTCTAACCCACCATACTGATCTGTCTGTCTAACTCATCAATCATGAATTTCAGTTCATCTCCTGAGTGACAGAGCAAGGCAATGTCATCAGTGATTCGCAGATTATTAAGGTATTCTCCATTAACCCTTATTCCCAATGTTCGCAATTCAGGCCTCGGAATACTTCCTATAAACAGGCGGTGAATAATATGGCGAGATCATGTCTCCTTGCCTGATGCCTTTCATTATTAGAATTTTATTGCTGAATTTATAGAGGACTATGGTAGCTGCACAGTTCCTATATATATCTTCCAGTATTTTGACATAAGGCTCATCTACACCTTGATTTCGCAATGCCTGTATGACTGCTGAGGCTTCCACTGAGTCAAATGCTTTCTCGTTATCAATGAAAGCTATATATACGAGGTGGTTATATTCTGCAAAATTCTCTATCATCTGATTCATAGTGTGAATATGATCTATTGTGGAATATCCTTTACGAAAGCCTGCCTGATCAATTGGTTGAATAAAGTCAGAGGTTACCCTGACTCTATTAGCGATTACCTTAGTAAATACCTTGTAGGCAACGGAGAGTAATCTGATCGATGTGCGAGTTTTCAAGTCCTTGACGTCTCCTCTCTTATCAATTAAGATTATATATGCGTTCTTCCCAGCT
The DNA here is from genome assembly GCF_052857255.1 of Amblyomma americanum. Taxonomy (NCBI): domain Eukaryota; kingdom Metazoa; phylum Arthropoda; class Arachnida; order Ixodida; family Ixodidae; genus Amblyomma; species Amblyomma americanum. Next base: position 133,808,199 of record NC_135500.1, read on the forward strand.
TCTGGTACGGTCAAAGTCATAAGGCATTGTGCATACAGGGTGGCTAATTTTACTAGTACACTCTCCCCTCTGTCCAACAGATCTGCTGTTACCTGATCCTCACCAGGTGCTTTTCCCCTTCACGTTGCTCCTAAGGCTTTCTTGACTTCCTCTTTCGTTACTGGCAAGATGACGCATTACTGTGTGCTATTGTCCCTATCATTAACGTTCTGATTGCCTTGACTACTATATAGATTTGGGCGGAACTCTTCGGCTACATCAGCTATCTTATCCATATTGCTAATGTCATTGCCCTCCTTGTCTCTTAACGCATACATCTGGTTTTTATCTATGCCTAGTTTACTCTTCACGGGTTTTAGGCTACGTCCGTTCTTTAGAGCATGCTCGATTCTCTCATATTAAATTTCCTTTTGTCGGCTACCTTCCGCTTATTTATTAACTTCGGTAGCTCTGCTAGTTCTATTCTGTCTGTAGGCTAAGACGCATTCATGCTTTGACGTTTCTTAATCAGACCTTTTGTCTCCGGAGATAGCTTGCGGTGTCTTGTCGAACCGTCCTACCGCCTACTTCTACTGTGTACTCCGTACTGATAGCTCTCTGATGATCGTTCATTGTATCAACATTAAGATCGTCTTCCTCAATTAAAGCTGAATATGTTCTGCAGCGGTATCCTTTAATCCTCTTTTTTTCCCTCTTACCGCTAGGTCGTTAAAGGACTTCCTCTTCACTAGCTTCTTCCGTTCCCTCTTCAAGACTAAGCTAATTCGAGACCTTACCATTCTGTGGTCGCTACAACGCACCTTTCCAAGGACGGCCATATCCTGAATGATGCCAGGTTTAGCGCATAGTATGAAGTCGATTTCATTTTTATTTTTAGCATTGGGGCTCTTCCAGGTCCACTTCTTGTTTTCTCGTTTGGTGAGGAAGGTATTCATGATGCGGAAATTATTTCTATCTACGTACTCTACTAATAGCTCTCCCCTGCTATTCCTTTAACCTATCCCATAGTCGCCTACTGCTCCGTCGCCAGCCTGCTTCTTGCCCACTTTCGCATTTAAGTCGTCCATCAGTACAGTGTATTGTGTTTTTACTTTGTTTATTGCCGATTCCACGTCATCATAAAAGTTTTCAACACTCTGGTCATCATGACTAGATGTAGACGCGTAGACCAGCACCACCTTCAGCTTGTACCTCTTATTAAGCCTTATTACGATAGCTGCCACCCTTTCATTAATACTATAGAACTCCTCTACGTTGCCAGCTATAACCTGATTAATGAGGAATCCCACACCTAGTTCTCGCCCCTCCGCTAATCCGCGATAGCAAAGTATGTGCCCATCCTTTAGTACTGTATACGCCTCACCTGTCCCCCTAACTTCACTAAGCCCTATGACACCCCATTTAATACCCGCTAGTTCCTCAAGCAGCACTGGTAGGCTAGCCTAACTAGATAAGTTTCTAGCGTTAAGCGTTGGCAGGTTCAGATTCCGCACGCCACCATGTAACGAGAAAACTCATTTTAAACTCAATAAATACGCTAAGGCGCCCGTGTGCTGTGCGATGTCAGTGCGCGTTGAAGATCCCCAGGTGGTCGAAATTATTCCTGATCCCTCCATTACGGCACATATTTCTTCCTTTCTCTTTCACTCCCCTCTTATCCCTTCCCTTACTGCGCGGTTCAGGTGTACAACGATATATGAGACAGATACTGCGCATTTTCCTTTCCCCAAAAATCAATTATAAGGATAGAAGTGGAGAGAGTGGAGCGCTTATTTACAGTTAAGATAATGGCGTCCCAGCATAGCGCAGCATTGGTAATTCCACAATCATCGCCGGCTTTCATCGAAAGGTTGTCACGTCGGCCTGTTGTGTCCGGGAATATTTCGGAAGACTAAGTACGGCCTCGCAAAAACGCTGACTATCTAAATGCGAGCGGTGCACTTCAGTAAAATTCTGTCCTCTGAAGAACTGCCACCGTGCCTACCGATTTGCGGGACGGCAAAGGTCAAGTGTCGACCCGGCAAGAACTGAGGATGATGTCGTGAACGCTGGGTTTGTCATTACAGCACATCTAGAGTAAATAGAAGTGCACTGTCTTGCGATCTATTGAGTTTAATAATATATTATTATTAATAATATAATAATAAGTAGATGGCGGGCACGTGTGCTAGGTTTGCCACCTCAGCCAAGCGTCCGCGTCTGAAGTGCGCCGTTGTTTTGGACGACACGACAAGGCAACCACATCTTCGTTGTCCACCTCGGGTCTGTTTTTCGCTTAACGGCACCCCGGCCCTGCTTCTTCATTTTTCACCCACGCTCTGATTCTTCTTCGCCGTCCCTTCATCTCATTCCAAGCACAATGGCCTCTTTTTTTTTGTATTTGCGACGTGACTGGAACGAGTAGCTGTGTCAGTAGAAGTAGCATGATATTTCTAGACAACTTCCTCCGTTTTGTTTGCTTCTTAGTTTTTTCTCGAGCAATTTAGGCGGAAGATGCCTTTTTGGTTCCATCTCGACGTCTCCTGTCTTGTTTTTTTTTTTATTAGTGTCCTTTGGACTCCATGGCTTTCTGTAAGGCAGCCTGATTGAAGCCCGGCTGTAATTTTGTCACCTAGCTGCAAGTCTCGATCCAACGGAAGGGCAGATCACGTCGGCATTCTGCGCACGTGTGCCTAGGGACTACTTGAATCACGTTTCTGGTGCCCTCTGAGGGCGAACTAACACCCGTCGGAAAACCCTGTAGGAACAGCAAGGAATAGCGTACGTTTGATTGAAAGACACGCAGGCGTTATTGTAATTCCATTTTTATCGGGTCCTTTCTTTCTTTCTTATTTTTTAGGTTGACAGGCTGGGGAATGAAGAAAGTGTTAGCGCGTCGTTCACGAACTCCGGAAATGACGCCTTCAGTCGCTTGCATGGTAAGTGAAAACGCGTAAGGCGTGCGTTTAAGGGTGACAGGATTTTGTTATTGTTTTTAGTAGCGGTTTGAAGTATTGGGGTACTCACAACTATTAAGAGCTGTTCACAAGTACCAAGGTTGTTCTTGACTGGTAACAACGCCCTAGTAAATAGCCCAGTCGTTACTCAAGAAAGCACCAACCTTCTCTAGTAGTTACAGGCCTATAACCCTTACAAGCTGTTTTTACAAATCTTTTGAAAGTGTTATAAATATCAGGTTAATGTTTATTTTACAATCCTGTGAGCTTCTTGATGCTCACCAATGTGGCTTAAAAAACATATTCCAACAGTTAATCATTTAGTCCGCCTGGTAAGCACTGTCGAGAAGCCTTCATGCACAGACAATACTGCCTTGCAGTCTTTTCCGATATGGATAAGGCATATGACACGACCCGGGAGGTTCGGGATTCGCCGTGACTTGGCAGAGCTTGGCATCCGCGGTAGGATGCTGAAATAATTGAGCTATTTTTTTTGTCCAGCCGTTCATTCCAATTTCGTATCGGTTCTACCCTGTCGAAGAATTTCACTCAGGAAAATGGTGTTTCTCAGGGATGCATTTTAAGTACTACATTGTTCATAGTGAAAATGAGTTTTTTACGCAGTATAATTCCACAGTCTATTATGAGCTCGGTCTACGTCGATGACCTTCAAATTGCATGCACATCTTTTAGCTTGTCAACGTGTGAGAGACAAATACAGCTCAAAATAAACAAATTAGCACTTTGGAAAGACAGAAATAGATTTAGGTTTTCTCCACAAAAAACTGTTGCGGTTCTTTTCTCGCTGCAGAGAGTACTGCAGATTAATCCTACCCTCCACTTGAATGACACCGTACTTCCAGTAAAACAAGAACAAAAATTTTTAGGCCTAACTTTAAACAAAAAGCTCTCGTTCCTGCCACACATAAACACCCTAAAAAAGAAAGCAACCTAATACCTGAATATACTTAAAGCACTGTCAGGAAAGCGTCGGGGCTGCGATAGAATGTGCCTATTGCACATCTATAGCTTGCGAATAAGCTCTTCCTTAGACTATGGATGCATAGTATATAGGTCTGCAAGCCCCTCATACCTTAAAAGGCTGGATCCAGTACAAAACTTCGGTTTGCGCCTTTCAACTGCTGCTTAGAAAACATCACACGTAAATAGTATTCACGTAGAAGCAAATGAACCGACGCTCACCGACAGGAGAACATTGCTTACCTGTGCATGCGCACTGAAAATAAGGTCGCTACCAAAACATCAATATTACCCCATAATTACTAAATGCCGATGCAGAACACTCTTCAATAACAAACCTCAAGCTGTAAAACCACTACTCCTCCGCTTCGAAGAGAAATGCCAAGAAATAAACATACTAGATGCACTTCCCAATGTTGCTCGGAGACCCGATCAGTTGCCACCTTGGTGCATGTTTCCTGCTGTATGCGATTTCGCACTGACGCACATTCATAAAGAGCATACACCACAGGAATATATACAGCAAGAGTTTCTTGGTGTCAGTGAAAAATACAAGAATTACACTGATTTCTACACACAAGGTTCTGAAACAGCACTCTATGAATGAAGCGCGATAGTACAAGAGAAACGTGAGAAAGTAGTCAGACTGCCTCAGTGCGCTTCAATTTTTACAGCAGAATGCCACGCCGTTGCTGTAGCTGTGGAACAAATAATGAAGAAAAGCATGAAGAACAGTGTTATCTACACTGGCTCCCTCAGCGTAATTTCAGCAATAAACCCTCTAAATGCAGTCGAACCCTTAATATAATTATAATACATAATGTAATACGAGCTCATACACAAGGACACGCAATTAAGTTCTGCTGGGTTCCTAGTCAAGTGGGCATCCCCTGGAACGAGAGCACTAGTGCAAGCGCCGCACTTACCCGAGATGCTAAAGCAAAACCATTAAACATACCGCATAAGGATTACATCAAGTTAGTCCAGAATAAACAGAGAGAAAAATGGCAGGCTCCAAGGAACAACGAGGTTAACAACAAGCTGCACTTTGTAAAGCCCGTCCTGGGTGAATGGAAGACCTGTAGGCACCAGGAACAATTTATTGAAGTAATTTTACGTCGTTTCCGCATTGATCTTATACACATTACACACAATTTTTTTACTAAAGAAACAAGAAAACCCTCTTTGTGAAAGAAGTGGAGACGAACTGACGCTAAACCATATTTTATACTCTTGGGCAGAACTCTGAAAACTAAGAAAGAAGCACTTTGCTAAGTTTTATAATGAATACATTCCTTTACACCCAGCGCTGCTCTTAGGTGAAAATGTCATTGCTAAAACATGTCTTGTGTTTATAGCTTGTTAAAAGAAGCAGGTGTTCTTAGAAACTGTAAATTTTGATCCACAGCTTTGCTTTAATATATTATACACTTCAGCCATATTCTCATACCTGAGAAGAAGGCTGAGGTATTTATTTGATTTATTTACAGCATCAAGATCTTTGCCCAGCCAAGGATGGCGGCTGAGGTTACCTGGCCTTCTGTAGAGCTTTTATTATTAGCCATTCATAAAATTTCTTTCATCTCTTATTACTACTAGAACGAATTAACATTTCCAGTCCTCTACACTACCATGTGTCCTCCCATCTACAGAAAACAATTTTCGTATACCTTGAACTTGGCGCATGGTAGCCTTAGCAGTTTATGTGCCAAAAAGCCCAACAGAACAACACAGCAACAACTCAGTTTGGTATAGTCAGATTCAAAACTGAAAACAAACAGATGCGCACCGTTCAGAGCAACTGAGCGATTTTTTTTAATCCTCCCACAACTACATCCGTTTATGAAATCACAGAACAGTTCTTCAAGCCTTCGGGCATTAGTGAAATGTACAAGCTAAATATTAATGGGCTCTAAAGCGCTCGTAGTTTCTCTTTAAATTCTACATCTGACGTGGGCTAAAGTGTAGCCTGATAATTCTTTTTTGATGCCTGCTGTTGGAACATGCCTTCAGTGATTACACGAAGTGGAAACCACTGGTCGTTGCTTCTTTCAACGGCAGAATGTAACACTAATCGGTATAATTTAGTCACAAATTCTCCTACACAAAATTATGTGTCATATCCTTAGCTCTGCACCCTTTGTAAGAAATAGGAACTCGTCCAACTCGCGTATTCAAAAGCCAGTCCTAGAAAACACAAATTTTAATGTAAGTTGATACCATAATTGTTGTCCTGAGCATTTATCTTTCTTGCGCTTTCTTAATGGAATGAGGTTGGCTACGACGCCGAATGAATGGCGAGTTTCTTCAAGAGAACACGTTACCGACTAGAAATGTAAGGCTATTCCCTAAGAATATTTTGGGGCAGTATTTTTATTAGATTTTAACCATAGAAGGGGCCTTGGTCAGCTCAATTTTCCTGTAACCTTATAGTCCCTCTCCTCACTCCACTGACTCCCAAATGTTTGTCTCTCTCGTGATGTGCTCTGTTACCCTAAAAGACCAATGGATATGATCCCTGCATTGCGTGTTCTTGTTAACTCGAGAATATTCCTTCCTTATTCGTATTCTATGTTTGTCGTATCGTTAAGGATGTTTGCTGCAAGTCTAAGCAAAACAAGCGTCGCTAAACGAAAATTGCGCAGAAATACTCATAATTACAGGTGAAACTGCCTGGTCACGCTGAATACCGGAGGAAGCAGTTGAAGCACACTGACTAAACTAAGCGAACACAAAAGATGCTGAACCCATGCCACCTCATCATTCGCACGGCAGGTGTAACATAAATTTCGGGATGCTCTCGAAGCCGCTTGTTCACCCGGCCTAAACGCCAGTGCTTGAGAGATGTCTCACCGGGGTGCTCGCACCGCTGCAAAAAATAAACAACTTAATGTCATCTTCTAAATGTCGCCATCGGTTTTTCTAGAAGGCAAATAGGCCATCAGCATATTTTTCAATATGCGCGGCATTGCGTTTTGGAACGACATTTAGCTATGAGCACCAAAAGCTGATGATTACAGGCTGTAATTTTGCCTTATTTTACTTGCTCTAGAAGGAATAGAATTTATGGTCCAAATATTCATATTGGTTTTCAAACGGTTGCCATAAGTTCTCTAAGATGAAAGAGTAAATAATGAATCATTACGTATTTATGAGATAATGTTCCCCTAGTGTACAAATTAAACAAGTTCGATACGTCATTATGAATAATTGGCTTCGAAAATAATAAAATGCTACCCATAAAGCTGATTGAACGTAAACGTATCGCCATGTAAGTTGTTCTGACGCCAAGCAGTGGGAGCAATAAAATGCAGCAGCTTCATGACACATATACGTAACTGTTTTAAGCATTCCATTCTTCGCCTCCCGCCACGGTAGTATGCACTCTGGTCACAACAGCTTCTCAAACTGCGGCAGCGAGGCAACAAAACATAAAATAATCTTGATGACTGAGCGGAAAGAGTTAGTCATCGGCGATAGCGAGAATAAAGAAAAAGCCGGGCGTTTAAAGTAGGAAAACCAACCCTCCACGGCAACGGGTCTATTTCATCGCATTGAAATTGATTCCATAGTCCAAACTCCTCAAAAAAGAACCAAACACGACAGCGCAAAGGAAACGAAACATATTTCCGCTAAACGAACATCTGTCAAAGTATATTTTTCGTTTCAAGTTTTATGTGCTGCTCCATAGCCTTCAAGCTAAAACACCCGCGCTTCTTTAGTTTTTTAAAAGTGTCAGCCCCTGGTCATCACTCCAATTCTTATCGGCTTCAGCACCGCCAACCACTACATGGGCTACTTAGCTTTTCATCGCTAGACCTGCCCCCTGCCGTTGTTTTTAGGCAGGATCGCGGCCCCCTTTTCGATATGAGCTCCCGCACTTACTCCCGCGAGGATCACCGTGGCACGACGCTACTTCATTCTCCAGCGCCTATTTTCACTCCCTCGGCTTTCGTATGGCTGCTTCTGCCAAGACACGAAAAAACCTCCCCCCCCCCCCCCCCCCCCTCTATTCCGTTTCTCATTCCCGCTTTCGATCAACTCCTCGCCTTTTGAAGCGTTTCTAGAACCAGAGGGGATCAACAACCTCTTCTGTGCATTTTAACTTTGTCGTTCTTTTTTAGCCTCTCTCTCTCTTCTCTCTCTGTTTTACTCTCGTGCGGAACCACCAGCTCGACCGCTAAGCAGACTCCCCTCCTTCCTACGACATCGATTTATTGGTCCAATTCGAGCTCCACCTTTGAACTTCGACGAGGAATTGCAAAACAGAAGACAAGTTTCGCGTGTGTAAAAGTTAGACAAAAGAATTGCTGGCAGTCTTTCTAGCTTCAATTATTGAAGCCCCTCGAAAACAAAAACTGCACAAGTTGACACAAAGAAATTTCCTCACAGAATATGCTAACTCCAATGGGGGTCTGAAGTATTCGGGGACCCTTTCTTTGGCATCACATATTAATCCGTCAACTATATAACGGCTCTAAACCTCATTATTTCAGGCACCTGCTGATATTTGTTCCCGACCTATTCACATACCAGCCCTGTTCTTTTCTTGCTATGCGTTTTTCGGTTGTGGTATCATTTTCTTTAGAGGCCGATAATATCGAATTTTTTTACCAACTGACAAAGGTCGATGCCCATGTCAGCTAGAAGCTGACGTTGCATAAAAAAAAATGAATTGGATGCAATATACGAGGTCCAGAGACCATGAGACGGCAGCGTATTTTTTTTTTTTGGGGGGGGGGGGTATATGCAATGCACTTAGTTACTAGGAATCAATACTGACCAGCCTGAGCTTTCGCAGAAAGTCATTTGATATATAATGTCTAGAAGGATTGGGGTCTTTTGACTACGTTCTTTTCGTGGCATATGTATGTCGCATTTAGCCAAAATGAAACCTGCTCTGCAGAATCTAATTTCTTAAAGCCCTAACATTCTCGAACGAAAAGACCTAGTAACAATGTGTGCAAAGCATATCTTTGGGATAAAGAGCGTTCAAGTAGGCTCATCATGTTTCAGTACTGCTTCAATATTCTCAAAATTCAACAATAATCTCGCGTCACGATCGAAGCGTTACGCGCGCTTGACGGCGGCTTCGAGCATGAACACACATACGCGCGCGCACACAGACGCCCACACACACACACACACTATATATATATATATATATATATATATATATATATATATATATATATATATATATATATATATATATATATATATATATATATATAGTATATATATATATAGTGTGTGTATGGTCGGAGGTTCGGAACGCTCATGAGGCATATGGTTGTTTTTCCTCCGCTTTTCGAATCGGTTTTCTTTCGCCGATGAAATGATTACACTATTGTACCCAATTGGCTAAGTACAAAAATTGTAAAAGAAGAGAGACTTCCCTACTACTTGGTTTCGGTTACGGTTGGCTTCCTTCATACAGTAGGTGTTTCAGGGAAAGTGATCATTCATTTTTAAAAATGGGGCTTTCATCGGTATAGGAATACCAGTGCTGCTGGACGTCAAAGAGCATTCGAATCCCTTTAAGTAGTTGAGAGATTAACTTCTAATAGTTAACTTTTTAATTATTGCGTATAAGCACCTGATTGCAATCATACTTGTAGCCGGCCATTAGGAATAGCCATACAGATTTTAGAATTTCCCCCGCCACAATGGTTAAACAAACTTGCGCTATTTTTGCGCCATTCGAATACCGCGCCCTTGCGAAGAGCGCAAAGCGAAGTCCATCAAATCGCGGCAGGCCGTCACGCACGCGCCACGTGAGATTATCTGCTCCGGCCGCGCTTAGGTGCTCCCAGCTCCTTGCTGCTTAGCTGCTCCAAATTCAGGAAAAACTATAGGGCGTCCGGTGTCAAGGAGTTGGCTGATTTCTCGAAAAAGCTATGACGTCAAAAGGTCACGTAGCCACGTGCCCACAAAAAAAATATACAGGCCGCTACCCAGAGGAGGCAAACTACTAATCTCGCCACCGTCACAGCGAAGCGAGATACCTGCTACTAAATCTAGAAGTCGAACATGGCGGTTGATGGACCGACAATAGCAAAGCAACTGACGCCAACACAAAACACCTAATCGGCACCAGAAGCTGCTACAAAGATGGAATAGAATCCTACCGCATCCAACTCTTACGGTGACCTAACCGTCCCCTTAGTATTTGTTTGTTCGCTTCTGCGTGTAGAATCGAGCTTAGGTGATAGTTTTGGTGATGAAAGAACAAGCTTTTCGACGAGCCAAAGATAGCGCCAGCGTTTCGGCGCAACAGACATGCCTTGGTCCAAAAAATTTTTTTTTACCATTTCCTGCACCACCGGGGTTCATAAACTTGTTTTTGGTGCACGTCGTGTAGATTTCAATAATAATAAAGTTGCGAAACAACTTAGAAAACGAGTCATACGTGTGCAGATTTTGATTTTTGGAAATTAGAATTTTTTGTTATTTCAAAGAAGCGCCCCCCGCCCCCTCTCGCCAATGAAATGGAGAATACGGTCACACAAGGGGAGGCTCCTCTGTTTCTAGGATATCCTAGACACAGCTAAAGCAACAAAAAGATGCCTGTTGCAACAACCGGAACCTCCAGGGCGACAACGAGGGCTGCTAAGGAGCAGGCTACGTGAAGAGGTTGACACTTTTTACGGAGAACTCTGCGTGCTCATTCACTATTCTTCACTATTCACGGTCCCACTGCAGATGCATCACTGCACCAGCGTCGCAATCTCCATCGAGAGGCTCCTATGACGCGATTGCAAACCTGACAAAGCTGGTTTAATGAAAGGTGAGACTCCACACCTCCCTTATTCGACAGGTGCGCAACAAACTGCTCTACGTGCTGCCACAAATTTTATTAACCACATGCCCATCAAGGGCTGACCATAATCTGCGCCTGTATGGAAGCTTTGCAATAGAAGCAGCTTCATGTCATGAATTCCTACAGCAGTTACCTTCAAAAGAACCAATCAGGTCTTCTCCGCGTAACGAAGCAGCATGTCAAGGGTCTTGACTTGATCATCAATTAAGACCTGGCTGCTGTTTTGTAGCCGTACTGAAGGAAGTATGGAGACATAAATCCTAAATTATTAGACAAATAAAAAATTTGGCATTGTCCTTCAATAGAAACGGGACTATTCAGTATTACTCAAAACGACTGCACCATTTCCAGTGATCTTCCCGTAGTAACGTCGCATATTCTTTGATCACAACATAGGCAACAGCCGCTCCAGGTCGTCCTCACTCCCTTGCGTTTCACTCTAAGGTGTACTTGACGAACTCAAGCAATGTTACAGACTTTCATCGCTTCAATGAGTCCAGACCTGCAGATCTGTGTGCTGCCTGGCTCAATATAATAGAAAGCTATGGTATTTTTTGCCTGGTATCTCATGCGTCCCGCAGTTGAAGGCTGTCGCGATGAAAGCTTTATATTCATCTTTTGAATTGCCGCATTGATTAGCCGCGATTATTATGTTTTTTTTTAATTTGGAGACCTAGCTGTAAGACGTGTTTTGCATGTGACAAAGCGAAAGAAAGTGAGGCGTAAGAAGTAAAGCCGTTCGTCTGAGCAGCTAGCGTGCTGGAATACGAGCACCAAGATTTTTCAAAAAATACTTGCTTCCTTTGTATGCTTCCTACAAAAAAGGTTCGATCGTCATGCGTCAGGAACAAAGAGTACACCTATACATAGGGGAGGGGGGGGGGGGCGGCATAGAGCGGCGTTTATTGGCGTCTGTTTCGGTCCCCTACAGCCTCTGCAATGTCGAAGTGCTCAAACAACAATGACGTGTGCACCATTGCCTATAGGCAGGAGTGAGAGGCACGCGTCCAGCCATGCCGACGAAACAACAGTGCACATGTACATCGTGAAGATCGGGGAATGAATGAAGCTTTTGTTCCAAACTACAAGAACTCTCGCTTGCAAGGGTGTACCGTCATGTGCAGTAGCATTGCTGTCAAGTTCGCATTGCTTTCATACAAGAGCAGCATCGCTACGGGAACAGATTTGATAGTGAGCACAACATCTAGAAATATATGGGGACCACTTAAGCGGATGCTTCTACGTGCAGGCCCTGTACACTTTTTTTTTTACTTCAGCTGTCTGGGACCAATGAACGGTTCCCACTAATCATTTCTGAGTGAAAGAAGACGTGCCTTTTTTATACGTAGATAAGAAAATTAGAAACGCAAACAGGTCTGTGCTTCAGTCGAGTTGTATAAGAACAAAAATTAAAACCACGCCTCAAAAGTTCTCACTATAGCGCCTTTTCCTTCTTTTTTCTCTTTTTCTGATTTCTCTCCCATTACCGATCCAAAATTACATTACCGATCACGTCAATCGATTACAATCACAATTAAGGACCACTTTATCGATTGTCAATAACCAGTCAAAATTATCGATTACCAATCACCAACCGTTGTCTAGGTTGCAATAACGACATACTACTTCACTACATACTCAAACACATAAACACCATTTGTTTTGCTTGAACCAAGCACCATAACACCGCCTCCTCATTCCGCGCAATTTCCTATGCCTAATTACCATGTTTTTACTTGGATTTATTTCTCTCAGTTAGTATAAAAAAATCACATTCCCAACCCACTTTATTATCCTAACACCACAACACGTTCATTACGTCCCGCTCTAATACGGTTGAAACAAAGACGCTTTTTGCAGAACATAACCTCTTTGTGACTTGATTTCAAACTGTAGAAACAGGCAGTAAGAAAAAATATCCTCAGTGGCTTATGCGTTGTGTGTCAGCCTGGCACGAAGAGGGCCTGAGTCCAAACTCTAATGCCGGCGAATTGCTTTTTTCATTTGAAACTCCTGGGAATATTTCCGTCTCGTTTGTGATGCCTGCTTCTAAATCCTAGGTCACGGCGACTGATTTTCAACCGAATATACGCTATCACGTAAAATGAAAAGAAACAATGATGGAGCAAGATAACTCCACACGTTTGCGCTTTGGAATAACTTGGAGTTATATCTTTCGCGGGGGGTCGTTAGTGACTTCAATAATTACATCCTGGAATGTTTTTATAAATTTTTCGCACCTGAATGTGGTGCACAACTTGTAGGAAAAAAAATGCTGAAAAAAAGGCCCTTAGCGAACCGGGCATTATGTCTCAAATGACTATCTGCGTAAGCGCAGGTTAGTTGTTATTGATTGTCACTACTTAAAATTATCACCCGTGCAATAAATTTCCTCGCAGGGTTATTTCACTTCGTATCTGCTGCTCCGTTGCCTTTGATTAAGCTACTCTTCACGCCAGCTTGCACCTGACACATGCATCGACCGCAGGCAGAAGAGAGAAATTTTGAATACATACATCCCCTTAAGAAAGAAAAAATTACCAAAGCAAACAAATGAACTTGTAGAAAAGAAAATTAGAGCACACAGCAGCGGGCCGCCAATTAACGAAATATAAAGGCTAGGAGGTGCGCAAAATTTGAGTTAACGACCTGTTTTATAAGAGCTGGCTTATTATATTATGTCGTTGAAAATATCCCGAAGTCTTTCCGACAACCATTTCGCCTTCCTTCATTTCTCCATCATTTTTTCTTCCTTTGCCCGTGTTCTTCTTTGTGGACTTTTTAAAAACCTAAGCGACCAAGAATGAAGCAGTGTCGGCTGCCTGCGTTTATACGCGCTCATCTTTGTTTTCTTCCTCTCGCTGCTTCCTGGAAGTGCGAAGTCAGGGTGCAAAATTACATCGATAAATCGATGTCATGAAAAAAAAGGGGACTCATTGCTTAGTGGTGGAGTGGTTTTCAATCCGAGAAACAACGAGAGGAACATACTCGGGATACATAGAACGACAAAAAGAAAACTGAGAGAAAAATTTGTTGCTTCCGGGTCAGTTCGCGTAGGGTGTCAAAGAGAGATGAGGTGATCTGAAGGGGAAGAAAGAACCGGCTGCGTTTTCTTCTTCTGGTCCTCGCAATATTCTCTCTACTGCAGTAGAGAGAACGAAAATAGACGCAGGAGAAAGTAGTGGCATGACGTGTAAAGTCTCGTGGCGATAACGCTGGAAGGTCATATTTGTTTTAGAAAAGAGCTATGGTGTGGCATACTGCCTAGATACACTGACAGGGGCAGGTCGAGGGGTCAAGACCTTGCGCTGCGACTGGAGTGGTTGGCAAGGGCGTAGGCGATAAAAGCAGGAGTTATGATATAGGGCTAGAAGTCGTCGAAAACCAAAGTAGCGAGAGTATTGTTGTCAGAGGCGACGCTAAAGCACGAAGAAATAACAAAATCAAAATACTGGAAGAATATTTATAAATTAATGTATCAGCGTTTGAACTCAGCAATTATTTACGAAACGATTCGATTAAATTGACCGCTATCAATATTTGTCAGTTTTTCTGCTTTCAACTCACCGCTTTTTTTTCAGTTTCTAGCTTTAGCTGAAGCGGATTGTCGCATAGCCACAAATCGCTTTTATTTTTGGGTACCTCGAGGCCTGCTACTTGCAGGCATATGAAAGTAAATATTGTCAATTTCTAGGAAAAGAAGAACGCAAATCTTGACACAAACAGGTATGGGTGCCATAGAGGTTTTGTCAACTTTATTGTTCACATCTGCTGGCGTTAGAGCGACGTCAAGTGAAATGCGTTTCTTGTTGATGAGAGAAGGCTTTTTTTTTGATTTCTACGAAACTGAACTGGCATAATCTGAAGATAGGACTTTGTTTTATGTTTTTTGCGAAGATTCTTCTTTTATATTACAAATGATTGAGGACGTTGCACATTGGAACCAAAAGAAAAACTTTTGCAGCAATTAGAAGAGAAGTTCAACTGCTCCTACAGCAGTAAACGGACTAATATACGGTTGAACTCGTCGTCGAGAGAAGATTAAGCTTGAAATGCATCGCAAGAAAGGCTAGCAAATTCAAAAACTGCCCGAAGGCGCTGGTAGCTGCTGTCGATTCGCAAGGAGCCCCCGTCATCAGCCACTTTTCTTAGCTGTGCTGGACGGTCGTCTTCCTTCGCCGCCTTTACAATGCAGCAACGCACAGTTGCCAGCGCCGTCGAGATGTTGAAGAAATTATGGCGCCAGAAAACGCTACAGAATCGCTAGGACTTAGGCGCAGCTGCTAAAATTGGAGTCGCGGTCGTACATCTGACGGCGACCGCCACCTATAGAGTGGGCTCAGGCCAGATCTTCTTCTTCAACACTTCTTCAGCTCTTCTTCTTCAGCACGTCACTGGCGCTGGCTCCGTGGGCGACTAGAGGGGCTTTTACGTTTGTTGTTGTTAGCCTTTCAAAAGATAGCACATACCCTCGTCTCCGCATTCAGCCGCTTCTCCTCTTTCAAAATATCCACTGCGTTCTATGTCACTCGAAACATTCACACACCCCGATGGTTGGCTGAAACACTGTAGTGCTGAGTTGTTCTTCACTGGCACCCACTGCGGGAGCTCAGTGGTTAGGGCGCTTCTCTACTGAGACCGACGAAGGGAGATTAAATCTTGGACACTGCGGCCGCGTTTCAACGGAGGCGAAAAGAAAAACGCGCCTGCGTGATATGCATGTAGTGCACCTTAATGAAATCTACTAGGCGCACATTCAAATGCTGGTAGCGCAAAAACTCTTTACTATGGCACCTTTTCCTTTCCTTCTTTTGGTTCCTTTTTGATTCGATCCTTCACCGCGTGGTTGGGGTGTCATTTACAAGTCAGCAATTTATCTCTTCAGAGTCCTTCGCATACATTCGCGGCGCCGAAAGAGCGGATAAAACAAGATGATGATGATATTCAACGCACAGCGCCAGAGGCTGCGGCGATGTTCTAGTGGTGTTAGGTATTGGGAAAGAAGCTCTTCTCTTTTTTTTGGGCCGCTTTTCGAAAAGCACTCAGGTTTGAACTTTTTCCTGCTGGATAAAATTCGGGTCACATTGTATGGGCAGAAAGTTTAGAAATGTTTCAGGTAAGCTCTCTCTCTTTACTCCGCCCTCATGTCCCGGTGGCATGTTCGTGCTCATTCCCGGCTTCGTATAAAACGCGGTTACCATGGATTTTCACCTTAGTTTGCTGAGGTGTGATAGTTAAAAGTATTTCATCCCTCTGCAAAATAAGCTGACTAACTAGAAACTACTGTGAAAATTGGCGCTACGCGTGCTCATCGCGAAATACCATATAAAAACGCCGTGCGGCTAGTGCATTTTGATGAATAAGCAGTGAAGCTAGCTGCATGGAGACAGTATGAATAGCGCATTTTCTGGGAATGGGAGTGACAACTTTCTTCTTAACTGTAGAGCAAAGGGCTTCGACGTCTCTGTCTAGCAACGGTGTTAACGCCAGGTAAACACGCGAATGCGACAACATCCCGCAATGTGACATTCCAGCTTCCTTGTTTGTAGAAAACCTTGCGGAGGGCATAAATCTTTGTATTTGCTTCGTGTCGCCCGCGCCGCTGAATTAATGCTGCAAGTATTCGGCGAAAGAAAAAAAAAAGTCTCTTGGTATTTCCGCATATTCTTTCTTCTATCTAGGCTTCTTTTGGCTACGCGTATACTGCATCTGTTTAACCTTGCTATATAGCTGGAAAACGCTCCGTTAGGACTATTTGCAAAATGAGCGGTGTGCACATAGCGTTGGTCGAATGCCAAGCCTGTGCTATTCACTTCACAACCAGAAAGAAGCAGGCGAAGTGTCAATTATTGAAGAAGCTATTGACTGCGGTTGTGGTAAGTAAGAGTATGCATTAAGAGAGGCACGCTATGGTGTCGTATATTGCAATGAAAAGCTAACGACTATTTGCTCCCTGAATGAGAATAAATATTTGTGAGTGTGAAGAGTGATATTTTAGCTCTAATCATGAGAAGAAAGGGGGCTTACGCTGGGTATGAAATAGATGAAACACGCAACTTCCGGTCTGTTAGGGCCACAGAGTGCGTCCCAAGAGAAAGAAAACACTAACGAGGTCGGCGCTGTCATGGTGCGAGCTGAGATTAAAATTAAAAATTGTTTTCTGAGGAAAGAAAACTGCGCAGTGTCTTTCTGACAACGCTATGGACACCTGAACCGCACCATAAGGGAATGTATAAAAGAGGGAGTGAAAAAGTAAGGAAGAAAGAGTTGCCGTAGTGGGGTGCTCCGGAATAAGTTCGACCATCTGGGGATGTTTAACGTGCACTGGCATCGCACAGCACACGGGCGCCTTAGCGTTTCGCATCCATCGAAACGCAGCCGCCGCAGCCGGGTTCGAACCCAGGAACACCGACTCAGAAGCCGAATGCCCTAGCAACTCAGCCAACGCGGCGAGCTGAGATTATTAAAATATGCTTTCATTGGGCCAGCGTGGACGGTGAATCACAGAGATAATTGCATATTGATAGAAAATATCCTTTTCTCTAGTTTAAGCATACTAACAAAAATGATGACCACGACGGCACGTATATGATTTAAACCAATATTTATTTCAGGTGCGTTCTTAAGCGCAAAGAGAAACTTGATTTTGGTCAAAGTTTCATGCACCTTCCATTCCCTCGACAACTATGTGTCGCAGCGGTTATAGCTGTTGTTGTGATCATACTTCTAGCCACATTAGCGAGAGCAAGCGACATTAGAGAGCTGTCAACAAAGCCAACAGCCTCGCGACAGCTGCGCGCAGGATGCCTTTTGTCACGAAAAAAAAGGCTCCCTTTCTATCGTACCTGCTGGCTACTTCGACGGGGCGCTGGGAATATCTCAAGACTGAGTCCTGCGCGACTGCAGCGGACTCTCCCACGGGCTGCCAATGAGTCCCGGAAAGCGACGCGGGTTCAATGCCCGGATTATCCTCGACAACGGCGCCAGATAGCCTTCCCTGAAAGCCGCCAGCGCATGGGGTAGGCGGGGTCAAGTCATCATGTTTTGACATCGGCATTCGTCTCCAAACGGGATGCTGACCTTGCGTGGCCTTCCGCGTAGTCTGGGCCGTGCACTGTTGAAGAACACGTACGACCACCTGCGAACCGTGGACATCACTCGTGGAGATTACGGTGCCTGCGTGACGTAGGTGGCATTCTCCACTAAAGCTCAACATGTGATAGGGGCATGATCCCTGTGTAGAAGGTTCGTGATTAGTGCCAGAGTGAATTTTCAGGACACGCCTTACTCGGCAGGCCCAGCCTCCGTCTAGAGATTTCAGGAAAAAAAAACTATAAAAATCTGATCAGTGTGCGACCGAGTGGCTTTCTCTCATCGAGACTAGTTTACTGAGAAGCACTATCAGTTGCGGTGCGTGTACGTAATGTAAATACTTGTATAAAGATTTTCTACCTTTCTCGTAACCCAGCCTCCGATCAATCTCGACCCCTCTCCTACCCGACCATGTCACCTGAGTCCAAAACAACTGGTGGCAGCGATGGGGTGGAAACCTGAGTCGCAACACTGTTAATATCGTCAGACGCAAGGGCGAGCTTCGCATTAGTGACGTTAGGTTACGAAGAAGTTCCAAGTTCGCGTCGTCAAAATAGAGGTCGCCAACCACAAGAGTGGTCTTGGTGCTAGTACCGATTCCGTAATGCCTTACTCTGTCCCCACTCTGGCATAACGTGATCCCCTTCTGATTAATGAGAACAGACAAACGTTACGCTCAAGTGTTGTTCAATGGCAATGCACAGTCTTTAGTCAAGTGGTTCACGTATGTCGTTTTTGAGCCTGCATGCCATCTCGAGATAGCGAGGGTAGGTGGGAGGGCATTGTGTTAACAATGGGCCACCGGGGAGAATAGGAGGCCGAGTTCTAGTCGTCGCTTCTTCGGCCTAAAGAAATGGTTGAAAGTCTTGAAGCTTCTAGGTGTTTTTTTAACTTTCGTCTAGAAGAATGTTGAAAACTTCAACGATACACTTTTCAGGGCAAAACCATGCAGTTTAGAAGAACTTGTGGGGCTAGATGGTGCATGTTGTAACAAAAAAATAATAGTGCAACCGAGACTAACACAAGAAAGGACCATGCAGGACAAGCGCTAAATTTATCTTACTATATTCACTGACAGCAGATAATTTTATGAGGATACTTCAGTTTTACTTCAGTGTGACGTTTGTCTCTCATGACGACAAACTGTATCGCCAAAGACAAGGGATCTGTATTGGATCCTGCGTAGCGTCTGTACTCAATAATGTATTTCTAACATCTATTGACCGCGCCCTTGACCTAGTTTAACGAGGAAGAGGGTACTGAAAGTTCTTGGGCAGGTTTACGATTTCCAGGTAGTTTTTTACAACATGGGTTGACGTACACAGATGCTATGAGAACTGTGCCAAACACCTTTGAAGAAATGGGAGGGAGACTGAGGTTCACGCATGAACTGCCTGAGTGGGGTTCTTTACAGTTTTGAAACATTAACATCACTGTGGGTGAAGATCATGCATGTTGGCAATATGCACTGCGAGCACACAAGGACCTACTTCCTTATGCTTCAGCTCAGTTGAAAACTGAGAAACGTGCCATTGCGAGGCTTTGCCTTGAAACGGCTCTCATGACCTCGTGTTTTCATATCATGCAAGGGCGCTATGACAAGCAGGCTGTCAGATTACTTTCGGCAGGATACCCAAGCTCAATCATTACATCGGTTGTTGAATCCCTCTTACAGAACATGAAAGCCACCATGTTGCAGCAGCTTTGTGGAAGCAGAAATGCGGCTCTTAAACCTCAGGTAGTGCCTTATGTGCAACATTCAATGTTTGGTTTTTAAGTCTTTCAGAATTTAACGGTACTTTTAAAAGTGCGGTGATTCCTTATGAGTTAACACAACTCGAGCTGCAGCAGTAGGCGGTGAAAGCTTGGAGGACATGGTGTTTCAACTTAAATCCTAGAGCACAGCTGGCTGATTCACTGGCCTCCTCCATTTGCAAACAGCTACCAGTGCATCCAACTTAGCGACTGCAAGACACAAAATATGCAAATGGTTTTGCGCATGTGCTAACAAGGACCCGGGATCACGAGCTTCCTCCTGTAACGCTTTTCACGACGGCCACGTTAAGTGTATCCTACGTATGACACTATAAAGGCATTGGCTGTATTCAAGTCTCGCGCGCGGACAACAGCTGACATGCAAGCAAGTAGAGAATGCCACCTACTTCTAATACTCATACGTATCATATGCCGACGATGAGATGGATAGCAACCCGTGCGCGCACACACGCAGCTACCTAACCGGAGATCACACTATCATTGAGATGGCAAACATCGGAAGGGAGCAGAGATGGGTAACATGATGAATACAATATTTAGAGAGCCACGGTTTATGCTCGCCAATGCTGTAACCTCCTGTTTACAGGTGGTGTTCCAAGGCCTGGATTGGGACAAGTTGGAGATATGAATTAAAGGAGAACACATCAGTAATCTGCGATTCACTGATGACCTTGTCTTGCTAAGTCACTCAGGAGATGAACTTCACAGGCGGAGCAAAGCTGCGAGTTTAAAAATTAACAAGCAGAAAAACAATGTAAAGTAGACACAATTGTTAGCGAGCTTGCCTAACCGGTGCTCAGATACGGGGCAGAAACGTGGAGGCTAGCGAAAAGGGTCCAGCTTAAGTTAAGGACAATGCAGTGAGCCATGGAAAGAAAAATGATGGGTGTAACGTTATGAGTCCGCAAGCAGGCATATTGGGTGATTGAACAAACGCGGGTTAATGGCATCCTAGTTGAAACCAAGAACAAGAAATGGGCTTGGGCAGGGCATGTAATGCGAAGGCAAGATTACCGCTAGTCTGGGTAACAGAGTGGATTCCGAGAGAAGGAAAGCGTAGCAGGGGGCGCCAGAAAGTTAGGTGGGCGGCTGAGATTAAGAAGTCTGCGGGGACACGGTGGCCGCAACTGGCAAAAGACAGGGTTAATTGGAAAGACATGGGAGAGGCCTTTGCCCTGTAGTGGGCGTAGTCAGACTGATGATGATGAGGAGGACTCAAGACGGACTTTCAGAAGTAGAGGGTGGAAGGGTAAAGCATGGAAAGAAATTTTCTGCACTCGACCGTCTGTTTTGCGTGGTACAAGATTCCGGAACTTGGTAAATTTGTTGTATTTCCTTGACTATACCTTATCATGACAGTCGCCTCAAGCTCGCGTAGTTTAATTCCGGGAAACCATTGGCAATAGCTACAGCACACCGCATTCCATGTGGATGGCTCTCATATCAAAAACTGAAGAAACTACACGGGCTTTCTTTATATTCGGCTGTCTCGGTCAGGCATATTAAGCGCCAAATTTAAAGCTTGCCTTGAAAAAAGCATGGCGACTAGGCGCGCATAAATATTTTAATTACTGCTCGATATCAGGGCGTCAATATCTGGCAGTGCAAGTTTTTTACCTTAAAAATGCTGCCCTGAATATATTCAGAAAACGGAAAAGAAAATTCGTGGAAGGAAAGACGTTTCATTGGTACAGGTTAGTTACCTCTGAATTCAAGTTTTAAGTTTTTCCTCGGAAGCGGGTATTTCGGCAAGTTCGGGGCTGCAGTCTGCACTTTACAGGAGCAAAATTTCGTGACCGACACGCGCAATGAATCCGCATAATAGGCGGTGCTTTTAGGAACGCTAATTTAAGAAGTTCGTCACAGCAGTCACCAACTCTTATCAATAATTACCAGAAGAACATTTTATAAAACCATACGTATTTCAGATATTAGCCGCTTTTCGAAGAATACGCGAAATTGTGTCATCGCCATCATTTATATGTCGTTGAAATCACAGGAGCGCAAATCGCGCTTGCTAACAGATGTTGAATTATCCTTCATGATAGCTATTGATTTTAAAAAACTCACCATCAAATATCTCCAGTGAAAGAGTCCAAATTCCTGACTAAGGGCGCCAAGCATAACAATGAACATGCAATCACGGCAAAAAGTTTCCGATTAATTCTATGATTAGTAGCAGCTGGGCAGCTTTAGGTTTAGAAACACACTGTAGAGCTTTCTTAGAACTGCAACAAGTAAAGACAACTAGAGGCCACAAGTGAGCAAAGAACTGTGGGAGTTAAACCGCGTTAATAGTGGCTTTAAATTGGAATAAATGCTTAAAATAATGACTGTTGCTCCTCAAACCGAGAAAGCATTGATGAATTTGTAATTAAAAGAGGATTCATAACCAGTTGAATAGTTATGAAGGCAGTGCCAATGGCGGCAGTACTGCGAAACATTGGCCAGTTTGCTATCTGAGGTGTGAGAAATATTATTTTGGGGGATCTGTCCTCAACAGAAAACAGACTAAATAAACTCCCAATTAGTAGGACGTCTGTATCACTCTGAAATGACAAGCGTTGCATTTGTACACAGATCTGAAAATATGCGCTATGAAGCCGGCAGCTTTTAAACCTCCCTTAAGGAGAACAACACGCAATCGTCATCTTACATGTCTTTAAACATCATGTGAGCTAAAGCAGGCGTGATTGTCTCGGTTCACGAATGAAGTGTAAATGTTTGTTATAACAAGTTTCCTGCATTAATAAAAAATGAAAAAGAAATAGTGTGGTTCCTACAAAGAAAAAAACACAGATAAACACTTGCAAGTATCTTTTATTGCAGCGCCCCTTCTCTGCGTCTGTCTGTACAAGGCTCTTTTGAGGGCATCAGACCGGTCTCAGAGGTCCCATGGAAAGCGATCGAAGGAGTTGCGAAGCAGACGTGGGTAGAATGCCGAAACCCGCTGGCCCTATTGCACCAGTACTTGCGGCATCGACGAAACCCTACACCGCTGCTGCAATAGATTGCTCTGACGACAGCCGAAACGACGAACACAAAATGAATGAAACAAAAGTGGAGGAGAAACAGAAAGACATATTGCACCTAAACAGTGCAAGCAAAAAGGCATGAAAGAAAACGGGGGAGATGGGCTGCAAACAGAATGTTACTGGTGACTGGAATGGCCACTTGCTTAAGCCGCCGAGGAGATGAAAAAGTGCCCGCTGTGCTTCGAATGAAATGAGGGGCGGCGAAGGAGAATCAGAGCGTGGACAAACGATGGAGAACCATGGTGGGCGCGGATACGCGGAAGGGATGAGAAGAAGCTAACGAAGAGAGTGAGAAATGGCACAGAGATAACAACGAGAACAACTACGTGTCCGAAGAATGACAATGAGGACCACGTTGTGACATGAGAGAAATTAAAAAAAAAATTATGGGCACCTACTCAGAGGTTACAAGCAGTGATCACAGTCAGCTGGTTGGCGTAATGAAGATGCATTGATGCCACACATGCAAGACGAGTTTCATGATCGTTGCAGCGTATTAATGCGACAAAATTAAAAGTGTCTGTCCAAGCGGAAGTGGAGACCATTGTCATGGGTGACGGGTGGCTTAAGAAGCCTTAGTAGTACATCTCGAATATAAGGTAGTTTAGTGCGCTAACTTGGGATATCACTGACATGCCACCTGGGATATAACGAACTCTTATGTAACGAACGGACGTAACTTTTCAAGCAATCCACCGATGGTCACCTAATTTTTTTGTTTTGGCGGTGTAATTAAGGCCACTTAGAGATCTGCGAAATGTGTCGAGACGTGTGTAGTTTTGTAAAAAGTAGAAATATGCATGAATGCCAGTTTATCCATATTTTTCACCATTCAGTACGTTACGCAGTGTTTGTTTCAAAAATTCAATCTTTTGTTTCTTAACACTTAGGTCTTTGCATTTATACATATTGTCACGAAGAAGACGAAGTTGCCAGCGGCTCGAGACGGAACGCTCGCAATTGGCCAGCGGCCGTTAAACCATCTCCAGTTTTCGCTGCTGAATTTCTCGCTATTGGTTTGGCCCTTCAAAAAGTTCCCAGCAATATTTCTCAAGTTATCATTCTCTCGGAATACCTCTCAGTCTTGGCTGCACTCGAAAGTCCGCAAACTACTCTCCTGTACCGATCCCCAATGTACAGTGTGCCACGTCATGTCCTATAGGTGCGCTTTCAGTGGCTCTTAAGGCACTGTGGCATTACTTCAAATTCGATGGCCGATTTCTTAGCGAAATCAGAGATTAATAGTCCTGTTGCCCATGTCGTTCCAAACCTCACCCTTCTGACCACGTCCCGTTATGAACGTTACCAAATACACCATTACCTGAGCCATGAGCCCATCCTTGGTACATCGGACTTCGAACATTTGAAACTCCCATGGAACATACATTCCTGCGCATCAAGACAATGTGACGTTTCCATGAAGCTGTTGCGCCGTAGGATTCCTCGCCTTAATCTATATTTAGCCGTTCTGGGTTTACGACGTCGAATCTATGTGCGTCATGCGGGGACTTTGAAACGATAGATCCTTTCATCCTCTACTGCCGGCGGTTTGCACGGCAGAGAATTCGATTTTTTGGAAAATCCTCTCGCTCATTTAGGGCTGCCATTTACTCTTCCCGTCCTCCTCTCCTTCGGTGCAACCATCAAAGGGCATGCCATTTGGCAGGTGTGTAAGCTTCTTCACAAGTATATCATTGAAACCGAGAGATTTTTGTGTTAACTTCACGATGCCTTTTCTTTCCTCTCAAATTTATTTTCTTTCTGATTAATTCTTAAAAAACTTATTCTACTCGCACCGCTTTGTTTCCTTGATTTCCATTCCGATTTCCTCAAGCTCTCTCAAAATTCGTGATTTTCTTTTTCACTCAGAGTCATCTCAATTTATGAGCCGCTTGAGATAAACCTGGATGAGATTTTCTCTTTTTGAATCTGCACCAAACAATGGGCAATCCCCCACCGTGGGTATGTGCCATCGTATTTGAGGCAACAACAACCACAACAAACCATCTCATTGCCATAAGTCATCTCGTCTGATTCTTCGGCTGGCCGTCACGTAACGTATGGTGGGAGGTGCGGAGTTCATCCCCATCCTGGTCCGGGAGCTCCGGCGCATGCGGGAGCCGTTGTCGTCGGCCGTGAGTTCTTGGTCTGCGTCGCTCGGCCGTGCCCCAGCCTTTCAGACCCGACCCGATCTCATCGTTCTTCTCCCGCCCCGTCCACCACCTAGACCACTCGACACGATGAACTGATTCTGACGCAAGGACCCGACCCCACCGACCCGAGACGCTGTTCACACGTGACGACACTGTTCTCCTGCCCATGCCATTCGGCGCGTCCTGGGGCCTCGGCCGTCGGCTTCTGGTGACCTACGGCAAGGAAGCTTCGCAAGCCAGGAATCATTCAGCCATCTCCTTCATCATGGCGGCCAGCACATCACCACTTTGTGCCTGTCCTGGTATCCTCTGAAACCCATCACCACTTCATGCGCCTCTTTGTCACCGATCGGGACGATCGCTCGCTGGCCCCGGGTGGTATGACGAAGACGACGAAGTTGGCAGTGGCCCGAGACGGATCGAGCGCTCGCGCTAGGCCAGCGGCCATTAAACCATCTCATTGCCATCAGTCATATCGTCTCATTCTTCGGCTGGCCGTCACGTAACAATATAAAGAGAGCCAACAGCCACTGACCTTAAGGAAAGCGCGTGAGGATGTTTTTAATTTTTATTTCGGGGCGTTGATTGCAAACATAGTGTAGTGTAATCACAATTCACAGGGAAATAACTGATTAGAAAGTCGAAGAAAACGCAACTACATGCCGCTAGTTGGATCGGAACCCATGACCTCCGCATGTCCAGTAGATTGCTTTACCTACTGAGATGCGCCCAGGCTGAGAAGTACTTGTAGCTGGGCGTCTTTTGGGCGTAGCTGGGTGTCTTTGTGCGTATTCAGCAAAGACACAGAAGCGCAAATTACGAGAACGGACGTAGTGAGGGAACGGGACGAGCTCTGTACTGGCACATCTTGGCGTTCAGGCTCCTTCATCTTCGCGTTATTCAGTTCTTCCAACTGTCTCGTCGCTTGCTTCGTGGAGCAGTTCCACCAAGCCTGTGTTGTCTGGCCTGCGAGCCTCTTTCTTACTTGATGTCAGATAGCCGCGAGCCACTCCTGTCCTTGGGCCTAATTGCCGCGCGTAGATGACGCCGAGTTGCCTCAGATGGTACCAGAATTCTGACCGGAGGATCTTGCATACTCGTTTGGCGCGGTCCCAGGAGGGTTTGAAAGCACCAAAGAGGGCGGTTACTTCGCATGGTACGACGCCTGCTCGCAGGAGGCGAACCGAACGCCCAGATATGTTAGTAGAGCGCTCGTCCAGTTCCCTCACTACGTCCCTGCTTGTCATCTACGCTCTTGTGCCTTTCCTGAATATGCACCAAAACCAGCAGCTACAAGTATTTTCGAGTTATATTTCTTCTACACTGAGCTCCTTGTTTTCTGTTGTTCCTTCACCTTGCCGTGCCAGGTTACCTGTCTTTTTTCTGCAAAAGCCCTCCTAACATATGAAGTCACCGCCCTGTTTAGTCTTTTCAATACTTCGTGGCATGTTCTACCCAAAGACAGGAGAGGCACGCGGCTATCACACATCGAGAAATTAAGAAGCTCCCAGCTCAGACAACAGAGGTTTGGTGGCCGCGCTTCATCAACCAAGTGCCGAGACACTTGAAAAAATTTAAGGAAGAGAAGATGAAGAAACCCAAAATTGAAGGTGTGCTAGAACAGCTCTCGATCCGTTCCCTCACTACGTCCGTGTTCGTAATTTGCGCTCCTGTGTCTTTCCTGATAAAGCTGTTGTTTAATTTTCTGCTCATAAATGTATTTATGTAGGCTGTGTTATGTAACTTATATGTGTTCACCGGCGCAATCCTCGTACATATTGGTAGAGCACCCTATAATAGAACAAATGTCACGTGTAATGTAGTCGGACGTTGTTTCAAGTAGGGCTGGAGACATGTTTTCTGTGTCTCTTGTTTGTCTAAGATGAAAGAGCCGAAAATCATGACTGCCTGACTGCCCCAGCATTTCAGCAATGAATGGGTACCACCCGGCAACACTGGTATTATGTTCGCGACACGCTGACGTATGTGAATGTTGCGTATGGAAACGCATTGTTTTCGGTGCGTGCCTAGGTCGCTGGGTGATCCTTCAGGCATTTTTTACGCAATGCCCCCTGCTCTTCTATAGAGAAATTAGCTTTATTTCGCATTGCATTTCCCACAAAAGTAAAGGTGCATCAAAGAAAGTCATTGCGGTGCAAGAGAAAACTCAGTGGAGCGAGTCTTTGAAGAGGCCGGAACCATGGAGAAGTGCTCTGAATGCAGGTCGTAAGTGCGTGTTAAGTGGTTCTCTGTATTTCGCACGACCGCTCCCGTCCTGCCCACCTCCTTCCCCTGGTAACCCTGCTCGGCCTCATTCCTTAGCAACCACCTTCTGGTTAAGTATTTCTTCATTATCGCTGCACCTCCTTCTCTCCACTGCAACTACTCTTGGAGTGGTCTCGTGGCAACCACCCTCCAGCTGCTGCGCATTTCACCGGTCTCCCTTTACCCTACTACAGCTACAGTAAACCTCCTCCTTCCACGCTTTCCAACCTCCGGGTGGTCTCCGTGGCAACTACCCTCAGGTTACGCATTCCTCCGCTATTCCTAAAGCCTACTTTTCCCCAGTAGTTCTCCTTCTCCTCATCTTTGGTGATTTTCACCCCCCCCCCTTTTTACAGCGATCACTAAAGCCGCTGCTGTTGCTGCTACTACTACAACTCTATATCCAGGGAACGGGCTTAAATAGCTGCCTATGAAAAATTAAAGCACAAAGAAAAAAAACACCGGAAAGGGCTTCAGAAAAGCTCAAGTGCCATGAAAACTCACAGGTCGGTTACGATTATGTAGTGCGAATGTTGGAGCACAAGCTGTGATGTGAAAGAAGAATTCACAGAAATACTCTCCACCATTACTGGCCCTGCAAAGTCTTAGCGCGCTGCCATGTTCGCTGAGCAAGACATCTAGTAGCCGGCATTGTTAAGACGCGCTGCGAAGTGAGTTAGCCAAGCCAGCGCATCCGGCTCTCTCTAGAACCACTGCTCCATGCCGCTACTCGCGCGTGAGCATTCCGGCGTGCTGCTAAGTTGTGTTGCGAACGGCGTTGACAACTGCGCAAGCTTTGGAACGAGATAAGTAAACAAGTGAAATGTAATGATAAAGGCAAGTAACTTGCATTCTGCGTCGGGAAGAAATTCTAAAACCTCGCACAAGTGAACATTCGTGTAAAGACAACGATGAGTAAATTGAATTCAACAGATCTGCCAGTCTGTGGCTTCTGTTGCTGCCGTCGTCACCTTGTTCACCGCCATCTGGGCGACCTATTTTTTTCGTTCAAGACGTAAGGAATCGATTATAGAAAAAAAAAACTCGCCGCAATACGATTCGCACTGGAAGCCTTTTATTTTGTCTCGCTGTTTTCCCGCGAGCAGGCCATTAGTGTTCACGGCTCGCAGCACTACCTGGTAGCTGCAAGCAACAGCGTTCGAGGATGCAGGCAACGTGGGCCGCTAAAGCAACCACCATGTGAACGACTTGCCTGGTTCCAGTGCATCTTTCCTTCAGTTTATCCTAAACCCTCTCTCTGTGCGCGTCTTCTAGATATAGCAGCGGTGGGAAGGGGAGAGGTGGACAAGGTGTGTCCCAGGTGCCCCATATCGGGAAACACGATGCTGCCCAAGGCAAATAAGCTTGGGCTCCCGCTGTGGATTTCCTCTTTACGACGCTCTAAATCTCTGAGAAATAGGCGAGTACCGCTGCTAGGAGAGCACATCCACCCGGCCAGAAGGCAGGCCGGTTCAGTATTGATGTAGAAGCCTGCGTACAGCTCCTAAGCAACAGCTTCATTCTGTCGGCTGTAGCAAGGTGCAGTGTGCACAGAGATGTGGTGGGGAAGACAGAAGAGGCAGCAGCCGTGTGAAGCAGTGAAAACCGCCCGTAAAATACGAACTCAATAGAGTGTTCAGCAGGACGAGTTCAATACTGTGCTAGAGCGAGCAGCTGCTGCAGCGGCCTCCAGAACAAATTTCGTCTTCGCTCACCGAAAAGGTGTGGACAAGAAAAGAAAATCAGAGGGCATTGAAGGTTCAATACAACGGCATAATACGACACTCCAGTTCTTGACGGGCTTTTTGTTTCACAGTTTATCCAGTGTGGTATTTAATGTGTTTGTATGAGTCGGACGCATTATTAGGAGAAAACTTGTAGTAGAACAGAAAAAAATAAATGCAATGACATCATTGTCTAGAAGTTGGTAGGCGGTACCATGATATCAAAGTACGTTGCTCCGATGAAATTCTAACCTTTCGTTTGTATCTGCGTAAGTAAAGTTGATATTTATGGAATATATATTGTGGTTTGCGCTGATAAAATGGGTGTACGTGCAACAAATAATGGCGTTCCATATGTTTCTCATACACATAACAATCTATGGTCGATGTCTCTTACCGCTATATTTTGTTTCAACCTCACACAGTGCGCGATATTTCGCTCAGTACAAAGGTTCTACCACTGCAAATGGAGATCAAAAACTAGCGGCATAAAACTGGACTTATGTTGAGGAAATGCGATTGCGTGTTCCTTTGATTTCGAATATATTCCAATTCTCATTTTATTCCTGTTCTCATTCTACTACATTTCACTCACTGCTGAGTCAGTCTTAGTGATTCTCATTTCAGCTAACTCATTCTCTGCCGATTGTCTTCCTCCTCTTCCTTACAACAGCAGATATCGCAGGGGGAGAGACGGGACGGGGAGAAAGTTGGCAGGAGAGAAGTGAATGGTTGCCCGGTGGCAGGTGTTACGATGCCGGTCGCAGTATTTTCGCTCCAGCAATTCTTTTGTGCTAACGCACAATAAACTCGTTCTTCTGGCGCCCTTCTATAACCTAATACAAGACTATTCTAAAGCTTTAGGGAGATCTCGCGTGTTGAAAATCTTTAAGCAATAGTTCGGACAGCGGTGCGTCAACTCGCTAACTTGGAGAGGGAAAAAAGTTTGGAAAGAAAGAGAGAATGGGTGCGAGATAAAACTTTGTATCTCAACCTTAGATAACTACCTCGCTACGACTGTCATTTTCCAGCCGCCGCCATTTTTTTATCAAAGCCGGCTACTCTCGGTGTGCGGTGGGCGTGGAATGTTCGGTAGACCAAGCACGCCCTTCGGGAAGCCATGATCAGCCGATGGAGAGCGTGCCGTTTAAATTTAGCGGCTTCCTAATCATCACCACCGTCCTTACCTAATCTCAGAGACAGCGGCACTGTAAGGGTATAGCACGAAGGCAGTGAGGAGGGGCGGCGGGAGCGCTCGCTTTTAATTAGCGCACGCCTTTGCCCAACGGCAGAGAATGGTCGCCTAGCAGCGTTCTGCAACCGGGATGCGGAACACACAAGGGTTCGACGTTTATTGCTAGCTGTGAAAGGGAAGACACGTGACAAACGAACCGTAGTGATAACGTGACCACCCCGTGCACATAGACGACGTCGTGCGCCTTGCACTGCATCGTTACCAGGTGGTGCACGTGGCTGCAAGGATACGGCGACAAACGCCTTGAAACGCTGCTCAAGATCACATCATGAAATTTCCACATAGCACAACCTCCTGCTCATCTGCGCATTAACACCCTCAGCACTTATGACAGACGCCATCGGTGACGAGACACTCCGATCACGCTTCGAGAAGGTCATGAATGTAGCTGAGGCGGATAGTGACGTGCCCAATGCATGCGGGGGGCAATAGCCACAAATGTGTGGCAGTTCTAACATAAACAGAAAGCTCTATACCCGCAACCCGGCTGCACGACAAAATGTCCAAGTCCGGGAAATTAAATTTGTCACACCATAAAGCGCTCGTTGTAATCCTTCTCCAACTCAAAACGCAATTGTGAACCACTAATGCGTGGCCGCAGCATTCAAAGCAATTGCAACATTTGAAAAACCATAATGCCAGCATGCTAACTATGATCGACCTCTTTATCACGGGCATCATCACTAGAGAACTTTAACAAGTTCCAACAAGCATGCGTACTTCGGCTGCTCGCTTTTAGAGTTTTAAGCTCCAGCTTGTTTATCTTCGACATTTATCCGCCGCGGTAGCCTTGAGTCTATCGGAAATTTGTCGCGGCATGTTCATGCAATTTTTACAGTGCCTGTACACTTTGCCAAGTGTGCCGGCTGCCAACAACACAACACAGCATTGACTATGTTAAAGGCGCACTGTCTTGCAGCGGCGCGAGATTGCTGTAAGAGAAGACAGCTTCGCTCTGCCAATTAATTACTCCTTGTTCTCTCGTGAGCGTGTGGCATAAAACGCTAGCGAGTTCTTCGCAATTTGGTCTGCGCCGCGCATCTACACGCCAGACTGGACCTGTTGCAATGATTGCCGTGAGAGGATGATGCGCTCTAGGAAAGCTGTGTGGTCTGGTTTCGGAGGCGCACTTCTGGCGTGCAAGCAACCCCGAGGGAAACCAAGCGCAGAGTTTTTTACCTGTAAGTCGTGCACTCAAGATATTTGCGTTAGCACCCCGCACCACACGTAGCATGCGCCTGGAGTTACATGGGACTGCTCCGTCACAGGGAGGGACGCACAGTCGAAAGAAGCCACCAAATTCCTCGAAACGCCTTTCAACGCTGCATGCAGGTTTCAGGTAACGGCTGACAAGCATGCGGCGGGTGAAACATAGGAAGCCTATGTTCAGGATGCTGCCCACAAACGTGCTTCAAGATAAGATGCGCCCCTCTTTACCCACATGTTTTTATAGTCTATAAAGCACACATCGTCGGGTAAAATATATACTCCGCTGACGCACAGCGCAAGTCGTTTATCACCGTGGAAGAACATCTACTTGAGCCTGCTGCGCATCGTCGCTCTCGAGGTCGAAAGCAGAAGCGATCGGCTTGCGCACACCCTTAAAAGCGCAAACTTTGTTTATTTCGTTGTGGTGCGAATAAACTAAACTATGACAGGAGAGTGGGACCACTGCAACTTTTAAACGTGACAAAAACAGGCAGTAGTGAACGTTTCCGCAATTAAGTCACCTTCAGCGGGTTATTTGGTCAGTATTCCTATCTGGATTGCTTGCTCCCGCATTCGGCTGAATTTTCTGTGGAGCATAAAGAAGTGTAAATAGCAACCGAGGGCAAAGTACACGTACAGAGAGAGTTTTTTTATCATACTGATAACTTTAAACACAAACAAAACCAAAGCTTTTTTCTTTCAAGCGAGATTTCAGCACGGGATCAGCTGTAACGTTAGAGGAACCTCTACATGCCCGTTTTACGGTCTGAAGCTAGTAACTTCGAGAAATCTTCCAAGGCATGGAACACGGGAGTGTTTGCTCGAGAATTTCAAACGTGCACTCGCCCTCAACAAGTCGTGCACCTTTAATGGGCCCTCACAATTCTCTCGCCACCGAGGTAGATTTCAGTTGTAACCTGGATGGCGCATGAGAACCCTGCTTAAACTAATCTTCGGCATCGAAGGGCGCTCCAAGGGTTTTTGCTCCAAGGGTCGAGCGCACAGCTCCTACGTGCAGGCAGCTAATGGGAGACGACACTGCAAAGGATAGTGATCAGGTTAGCGCGGACACCACTGTCTAGAACTAGAATGTAAATTCGGCCAGGAAACAGCCGTCGAACGGATAGACGGTGCCAGCGCCGAGCACTGGAGGGCTCTATTACGAGTCTTTGAAGCAGAGTTCACTCACCTGATGTCTGGTTGCTACTGGTCTCTCTGCATTATAACTCTCTGGTAAGCAAGAGGTCCATTGGCATACTGTCAACGTGTGTAGTTCTTGTTGTTTAAGCGTGTTAGTGAAGCATTCAGAAAGATACGCCACTGCTGTGGCAGTTCAAAGCAACCCGTATCAAATTGTAAACATGTGCTCTGAATGGCTTTTGGGAGATCTGCAAAGTTGGATGAATGAATTTATTCACATTTCATTGGAATTCGCTTTCTGGTGTCAGATTTTTGACCGTGCATGTTTCGTTGAGGTTTTCCTCAGCGTTAGCCAGAGCGAAAAGCAAAAAAAAAAAAATTAAAATCGTATGGATACGTTCTCGCATTACATACACTCGACCAGGCGAACCCTTTCTAGCCATACGCGATAGCATGTGAAAAACTATATATATACTATTTGCCTGAAGGAGAATGAACGTCAATTATTCATTTATTTAATTTCATATTTATTTCTTCTTTAAAGGCTCAGAAGCATTACATGCAGGTACCGCGAGAGGGAGCGTGTGTGCATGCGTGCAATTTGTGGTGGCAGATATAAAAGAAAAGGGAGTCACAAAAACGAACGCAATAATATACGACGTAAAAACGATAACAAAATTGTGGGGACGCTTAATTCTTATAATGCAATGAGAAGCGTTAGCATTAGATTATCCCTTTGTTTTGAATTTCTTATAATTCTTATTTTCTGTTCATATATATTTATTAGTTATTAGCGCATGTGATATTGTGTTAGTCATTTTCAATTTTTTTTCCTTGGTTTCCTCCTGCGGAAACCCCCTTTCAGCCCCTGCCTCCTCTCTCCTTAAGTAGAAGAGACATTTTGCGTCTACCAGCCGCGGCAGGTAGTGGCAGGCGGCAGCCGTACGCCGGTTGACGCCGGACACTTGCTCTGCACTGTGGGGCTGCTAATGCTAGCGTATTAGTACAGTGCAAAGGCAGTCCCTGAAATTTCAAACAACGTACAGCTGACGCTCCAACATCAAAGCACAGTTATAAAAGTTAAGTAATGCGCCACACTGAAGAACGGGTCGGTGAGGTTATTTAAAGTGACCATCAAGCTCGTGAAATATTAGGCGGTCACAGCATCCTAATACGCTCTCAGGAAGGCAACTTTTAAGTGTTAAGGCTTCGGGGAGAAACGAGCTCCTCATAGCGGAAGTGCTGGCGGTAATGCATGCTATAGGGTAACTTGGCTTACGCTAGATGACGTTCTTGGGGTTGGTTGGAGCAATGATTGTCTTGGTGAACGAAAATGGTCGGATAGAAAAAAGGGTATTGATGTCAAAACAGCACGGAAGATCGAGACTGTTCGAAGTTCGAAGCGTTGTTTCATTAATTTGATAATTGTAATTGATAACTGTATTATTTATGTATTGTGATGCGATAAAACAGCCCACCAGGTTTTTAATTGCTTGTAGATCTGAGATGATATGTGCTTGCCAAGCATTCGTAGAAGATTACGCGCATTCCAGCTTCGGACGGACGAGCGTTATGCATGCAAACGCTTTTACTTCAGGTTTTACTTCAGGGAATGCAGAGTTTAGACTACGCCGGAGTAAACCAAGTGTTCTTGATGTTTTAGGTTGTGTAGTCCGATGTAGTGATTTCGAGATGTAGCAGCTCTTGGTATTTTACCATGTTGTTGTACTGTTGGCAGCTGGCTTAATGCGGTGATTGCCGCCGATTACGGTCCGTTTGGGAGAGACTAGCTATGATTCGCATTTGTTTGTATTAAGAGGCATACGGGCCATGTATCTAATCATGATGAGATAGAGGTAATATCTTCCTGGATGGTGGTGATGTCGCTAGAGCCGAAGATTGAGCTATAAATGACTTTTTTATCTGCACAAGGGTGGGGAAACCTCATCGTGCTTGCCAACGTTTCGACAAGAGGACTTGTCTTCGTCTGGGCAACATGTTCACCGTTAGCGGGGTTACTCGACAATGACATCATCAATAGGTAATGAAGAAGTGCGCAGAATAGAACTGGCCCCTATATATAGGCTTCATATATACTGAGAAAGTATCTGACTGACTCGAAACCTCAACGCTATTATTGGAACGCAGAACTAGAAAACAATCCTAAGGCTCCACAGCCACCACAATCTTCCATGAGGGAAGTGATAAAATCTTATTCAGGAAGGGTGGCAGGAAGGGAGACGCTGTGTCTGTGGTACTATTCATGGCATGCTTAGAGGCGATATTCAGAAACCTGGACTGGGAAGAGCAGGCAGTGAAAGTCAATCTTATTTATATGCGTATAGTGAGAGACACAGCAGGGGTATGTTGCATGGCTGTTAAACACAAGAATGTTCTGTAGCATAATGAGCAGTTTTTTTCTGAATCTGTTTACTCGCAAATCGAATGCATAGCACCATCTCAGCTTTTTCATATTTCAACAATACCTGGAAAAATAAAAATTAATACAATCTACGAAAGGAATAAAAGCAACTGCCGGCGAAAAGCCGTTCAATCGGTCAATTCGCTGAGTACCTCGCTCAGTACGAGTTACCCGTGAGGAAGCGGCTTGAATAATAGTCAACCCTGTGAAATTTTCTGCAGCTTAATTAGACGGTCACTACTGCGTTGATACCGGATTGGTTCCAGTGATAAAGCGAGTGGATGTGGTAAGAGTAAAATCCTACGGTCGTAACCTCTGCAAACTAATCTGGAAGCCTTTCTTTGAATGGATTCTGATTGGAAAATATTACGAATAAAGTGGGGTGAACACACTACACACGCACGTTCGAGAATAGTTCTATTCAGGGATTTATGATGGTGAATTCTACATTGTTGCACCGTCCTTTACAGCGCGATTTACGCTTTCAAGTTTTTCAGCGCTTTATAACAATTACATTGTTATCACTATGCCAACTAATATTACTAGTGAAAGTAAAGCCAATACTTTTGAATTAGTTCAAATAATTTGACTGTATTTCTTAGTGTAATACCAAAATTTAAGGAACCTTTTCTCGGTAGCAACCGTCACTGCCACATTTTTCTCTGAAATTCATGTTGGTCTGCCCGTGTTAGACTTGTTCGTAAACAATGAAAAGACGTCGTTTAGTACTTGTTGAAATGCAGGACACTAATGTTAGAATTGAGAAAAAGGATGTTACAGTAGAGTGAAGCGAGAAGAAAACCCAGTCATGTGCGTCTTGACGTGCTTTTTCTGGTCTGTCTCTAGTTACTTGAATGATGTTTTAACATATTTAACGAATAAGAGTGTCCGAGGTTCTGAGCCTTCCGGCACTTCTGTCATGTGTTGAACATTAGAAGAGTTTTTACGACCAAAAATCAAGTGTTGAAATCTTAAGTGGAGGTCGTCGGATATGCAATTAATAACGTAACAAAAAATTTCCGCAAGTTTTAGGAACATTTTCTTCTCGCCTACCGTGTCGGGTATTTTCGAGCAGTCGACGAAGATGGCGTCAAGCTCACCACAGTTATTCATTGTTGCAGCAGTTTTGTGCAAGAATTCTAAAAACTGGGTTATCGCGGAAAATACTGCTCAAAAACCATGCAGCTCCTGTGACAGAAAGAATTTCGCCAATAAACATTGAATCCTGTATTCATTATTGATGTGCTCAAACCGTTTGCAGCAAGTGGAAAGCAATTATTAACATATTCTCTGTTTCTTGCAAGAATTGAAGACGGGATAAAATTAGCGTGTTTTCAAAAAAGTCAAATGATTGACGCGTCAAGGAATTTGTTGAATATGACTTTCACGCAACGGTTGTTCTAAGCAGAAGACCTTATTAATTTCCGGTCCACTTAAGACATTGCCTTGCTAAGCACCGAGGCGAAGAATTGAAAACATTGGTTGAGGACCTACCTAAATTGTCAGTTCAAAAGAGCCGGTGTAAAAGTTATAAAGTTCGAAGTCATGCTCAGTAGTTTTGTAAGGGCTCTATTGTTTACGTTAAGCCAAGAAGCGTTATTAGCGTTCAAGGAATAGATCTATTCAGGGCAAGTAGTAACCACCGATCCGACTACGAGAAATAAATGAATAAGACAACAAAAATCGACACAAGTGTATTTAGCAGGCACTCATAGAGCAATAATAGCAGTTTACCCGCGTCCCTCTAGAAGAAAACATACAACGATTCTGCCTCTTCAGTACGCACTAATGGGGTAGAAACTTGATGGCGAATGAAAAACCTTAAGAGTACGTTCAGGTCAGCGCAGCCAGGTTTAAAAAAGACAATGGTAACTGGAACGGTAAGACAGATGACGGTAAGACAGTAATTTCTCAAAACAAACGCGAGTTAAAATTATCCTTGTTGAAATCAAAACGAAAGGGGCATGAGTAGGGCATGCAATGTGAAGACAACATAAGCGATGGTCGATAAGTCAACGGAATGAATTTGAAGAAAAGGCACAAGTAGCAAAGAATAGTGGAGTGATAGTTGCCGAGACGAGATTTTGCAGTTTCCTGTGATGACGTGACTGCAGCTGAGGGCGAGTCGTTAAGTTCCCGTGTTGAAC
The DNA here is from genome assembly GCF_052857255.1 of Amblyomma americanum. Lineage (NCBI taxonomy): Eukaryota > Metazoa > Arthropoda > Arachnida > Ixodida > Ixodidae > Amblyomma > Amblyomma americanum. Next base: position 133,845,157 of record NC_135500.1, read on the forward strand.
TTTGGCATGAAGGACAAGACAAATAGAATGCCAACAGTACCAGAATAGAAGTACAAGGCAAGCACGCCGACCGGTTAAGAATATTCACATATTAATTTGATTAATCGAACGAGATATGCGAGTTCTAGGAATAAGCAGACAGCTCACCGAAGTCGAATGGCCGAGTGTATAGGCGGTACAGACCAGCGAATCCAACACTAAATGGCTCGAAACATACAGGATTATCTATTTTAGTCCGGTTGCACTGCTGGTTGGAATAATTGACGAACTTCTGGGAAACTTTTGCTGACTCTCACAAAAAGCCTTGATAGTTGGCTGATAGTACTTGCCAGAGTTTGATCTGAAAGTATTGACGCAATATAAATGCGCTTACTATAAGTGCGTACATTAATAATAATAATGTCAAGGCGTTTATTTGAAGCACAGGTCGGTTGGTCTTGGTTGTCCGGCGACACAACGGGCACACTCACAGGCGTCGTTCGAAAAACCCAGCTGCACTTCGTCTGCTTCTTCGTTGTCCCGCTTGAACTCGTCCGCTTCTTCGCTGCGCTGCGCCTGTCGGTCCCATTACAATTACTCTCCCTCCGAAAAAGGAGCCATCCTGGCGACTTACGGAGAGGAGAGGATGGGCGGGTCATAGTAAGGCTTGAGGCGCTCAACATGCACAGTTTCGCGCCCCCGGCGACGGTGGTCCGAAGAGGGAACGAGCGGCTCAACGATATAAGTCACCGGAGAAGTTTGGTGGACAACCCGGTAAGGTCCGTGAAAGCGAGACAGTAGTTTCGTGGCGAGGCCGGGAGTGGAGGAAGGCACCCAGAGCCAAACGAGGGCGCCAGATGGGTATGACGCTGGAGGGTCCGGGGAATCCCGACGGTGCTTCTGATCCCGTTGTTGCTGTGTGGTGAAAGAGCGGGCAAGTTGCCGGCATTCTTCGGCATACAGGTGAGCTTCGGAGAGTAAGGTGGTCTCGGAAGGGTCAGGGTGATAAGGAAGGATGGTGTCCATGGTGGATGTAGGCTCCCGGCCATATAAGAGGAAGAAAGGAGAAAACCCCGTTGTTGTCTGAGTAGCTGTGTTATACGCGTACGTGACGAACGGGAGCACTTGATCCCAGTTGGAGTGGGCGGTGTCAACGTACATGGCGAGCATGTCACTCAGAGTGCGGTTGAACCGCTCAGTCATGCCGTTGGTCTGGGGGTGATAGGCGCTGGTGTAGCGATGAACGATTTGGCATTGCTTGAGCAGGGCCTCGACGGCGTCCGAGAGAAAAACACGGCCGCGGTCACTCAGAAGTTCTTTCGGGGCGCCGTGACGAAGAACAAGACTGTGTAGAATGAAGTGGGCGACATCGTTTGCGGTAGCAGATTTGAGAGCCGACGTTTCGACGTAACGGGTGAGATGGTCAACGGCAACGATGATCCACCGATTATTAGCCGAAGTAGTTGGAAGCGGGCCATAAAGATCAATGCCGACGCGGTCAAAGGGACGGCCAGGGCAAGGTAACGGCTGCAAAGGAGCGGCGACGGGGTGGGGAGGTTTCTTGCGACGTTGGCAGGCGATGCATGACCGAATGTACTGACGTATGTAGCGGTACATACCTCGCCAGTAGAATCGCTGACGAAGGCGAGCATAAGTTTTCAGTACACCGGCGTGGCCGCATTGTGGAGCGGAGTGAAAAGAGGCACAGATTGTAGCACGGAGGTGTCGAGGGATGACCAACAGCCACTTCCGGCCGTCGGGGAGGTAATTACGGCGGTATAAGAGGCCATCACGAACGGCGAAGTGGTGGGCTTGGCGGCGAAGGGTCCGGGTCGAAGGATGCGGCGAGGGAGTGTTCAGGAAGTTTAGCAGCGAGGTGATCCAAGGATCCTTCAATTGTTCGGAGAGCATATCAGGGATGTTGAACGAAGAGAATTCGTAGGCACAGACGAGGGCAGAGGTTGACTCGCATGGGAGTGGTGAACGAGAAAGGGCGTCGGCGTCCGAGTGCTTGCGGCCGGAGCGATAAATGACGTGTATATCAAACTCCTGGAGACGTAAAGCCCAGCGGGCGAGTCGGCCAGAAGGATCTTTGAGGGAGGATAGCCAGCATAGGGCGTGGTGGTCTGTGACGACATAGAAGTGCCGGCCGTAAATGTAAGGGCGGAACTTGGCAATTGCCCAAATGATGGCGAGACATTCTTTTTCTGTAACAGAATAGTTTGATTCCGCCTTGGTGAGGGCGCGGCTGGCGTAAGCGACGACGTATTCCGGATACCCAGGCTTTCGCTGGGAAAGAACTGCGCCCAAGCCCACACCGCTCGCGTCAGTGTGAATTTCTGTCGGACAGGCGGGATCAAAATGGCGAAGGATGGGGGGAGAGACCAGCAGGCGACGTAAAGTGCTGAACGCGGTATCGCAGGCGGGGGACCAAGACGAAAGGTTCGGGCTGCCGGCAAGAAGCTGCGTTAAAGGGGCGATGATACTGGCGAAATTTCGGATGAAGCGGCGAAAATATGAGCATAAGCCTATAAAACTGCGAAGTTCTTTTAAGGTGGTTGGTTTGGGGAAGTCAGCGACGGCGCGAAGTTTGGCAGGGTCAGGAAGAACGCCGTCTTTGGAGATGACATGGCCTAATATTGTGAGCTGCGTTGCACCGAAGTAACATTTTTTCAAGTTTAGTTGGAGGCCGGCGTCAGTAAGGCTAGTGAGTACGCGCTGAAGGCGGTGCAGATGGGAAGGAAAATCTTTGGAAAAAACGACAATGTCATCTAAGTAACACAGACAAGTTTCCCATTTGAGGCCACTGAGAATAGTGTCCATCATCCTTTCGAATGTGGCTGGAGCATTGCAGAGGCCGAATGGCATCACATTGAACTCATACAAGCCGTCTGGGGTGACGAAAGCGGTTTTCGGCCTGTCGTTCGCCGCCATCGGGACCTGCCAGTAGCCGGAGCGTAAGTCGAGGGATGAAAAATACTCCGCTCCCTGCAAGCAATCCAGTGCGTCGTCGATTCGGGGTAGAGGATAAACATCCTTGCGTGTGATCTTGTTGAGACGGCGGTAATCCACACAGAACCTGGTGGAGCCATCTTTTTTCGTCACCAAGACAACAGGAGAGGCCCAAGGGCTGTGAGAAGGCTGTATTATGCCGCGCCGAAGCATGTCGTCAACATTGTCACGGATGACGCGGCGCTCGCTCGGCGAGACTCGGTACGGTCGCTGACGCAAGGGAGCGTGGGTACCAGTGTCAATTGTGTGAGAGACGGCCAATGCGCGCCCCAAGGAGGGCTGGGAAAGGTCGAAAGAGTTGCGGAAGCGGCAGAGAAGTTCCAAGAGTTGGTCACGGTAAGCGGACGGAAGGTCGGGAGCGATGTTACGACGAAAGACGTCGATGGAAATCGGATCGGGCGCTGTCGCACAACAGGCTAAGGCAGTAACTGGGGAGCAGGCACGGGTATCGGAGAACTCGGAAGCAAGAGCAGGGTCCAGTTCTTCAATAGAGCCGAGGCATTCGCCGCGAAGAACAAACGACGGGTAAGAAAATGGGTTGGTGACATAGATGGCGCAGTGGCCATCGGAAATCGAGACAACGGCGAATGGAATGAGGAGGCGCTGATGGCGAGTGGGTGCTGCGGTAGGTGTGAAAAGAACAGGGCCGCTGAGGAAAGAGTCGGGGCGGAGCGGAACGAGGGCTGAAGAGGAGGGAGGTATGTCGGTGTCGGCAGCTACAAGAAGCTTAGCGGAGCGCACAGGTAGGTCACACAACGAAACATCACACAGGGGAGAAAGCTCAAGTTCCGCACGGGCACAATCAATCACTGCACGGTGGGTCGAGAGGAAATCGCAGCCGAGGATGACATCGTGAGAGCAGGCGGTCAGCACAACAAACTCGATGGTATAGGCGACGTCGTTGATAGTAACGCGGACCGTGCAGGCTGCGATGGGGTGGATGCGCTGAGAGGTGGCCGTACGTAGTGAAAAGTCAGACAGCGGCGTTGTCACCTTACGAAGTTTGCGGCGAAGAGCATCACTAATTACTGACACTGCAGCACCCGTGTCGACGAGCGCGAGAACGGGGACGCCTTCAACAGACACCTCAATCACGTTAGCAGGAGAACACGGAGGACTTAAAAAGTTGGCAAAACACGCAGTTCTTGCCTCCTGAACTGCGGCAGTCAGTGTTCCTCTGGGAGAGGGTCCGGGCGGCGGAGCATCGGAGAAATGGAACGTCGACGAGGGGAAGGCGAGCGACGAGTAGGGTACTGGGAGCGATGTGTAGAGGAGGCAGAAGAGACATTAGGCAAGGGCGGCCCGGAATCGTACCGGAAAGTGCGCATGAAATCGCCAGAACGAGGAGATCGCTGACGGCAAAAGCGTGCGACATGGCCCGGAAGACCGCAGGAATAGCATATCGGTCGATTGTCCTCGGTACGCCAAGGGTTCGTAGGGTTTCGGCGGGGTCGACGAACCGGGACCTGCGGCGGGGGTATAGACGGCGGTGGAGCATAAAAGGCCGGGCTGCTAGGGTAGGCGGCAGAGGTGGGCGAGCGCCGTGTACCGGTGACTGCTTCAGCATAGGTGAGCGGCGCTGCTACAGGAGGAGGTGGGGGACTGGATGGCAGAACTGCAGCGACCTGCTCCTGAATAACACGACGGATTGTGGGCGTGAGAGATGGCGCCAGGTCGTGCGGAGGGCAAACGGGGTCGGGAAGGTGATGCAGCAGAGAAAGCTGGCGAGCGACCTATTCGCGGATGAAGTCTTTAACCTGCTGCATGAACAGGGACTGCTCAGCAGACGAGCCACCAAGGGCCAAGCCAGCAAGACCCCCCGCAGGCGCGCCGGACTGCCGCGTAGATGCGCGTTGCTTGCGGAGTTCGTCGAAGCTTTGGCACAGCTGGATGACGGTGGCGACGGAGGTGGGGTTCTTCGCCAGCAGCATTTGGAAAGCGTCATCGGCTATGCCTTTAAGTATGTGGTTGACTTTATCCCCTTCGGACATGGAGGGGTTGACACGCTTGCACAGGTCAACGATGTCCTCGATGTAGCTGGTGAACGTCTCGGAAGGGAGCTGAGATCGAGCACGAAGACGTTGCTCGGCGCGAAGCTTCCGGACGGCGGGGCGGCCGAAAACGTCGGCGAAGCTTGTTTTAAAGGACGACCAGGTGGGAAGGTCGGCGTCATGGTTGCGAAACCATAGGTTGGCAACGTCCGTTAGATAGAATAGGACGTTGCTAAGTTTGACGGAATCGTCCCACCGATTGTAAGTGCTGATGCGCTCATAGGAGGCCAGCCAATCGTCGACGTCTTGGTCATCGGTGCCACTAAAAGGAGAAGGGTCACGCTGGCGCTGCACCCCGTGACAGAGGACGGTGGCAGGGAGGGGCTGCGATGGTTCACTCGGACCTTCCGGCATGGTGGCGGAGACGAGGAGCGTTCCACTTCGAAGTTCCAGGATGAGGACCGGGACGGGAACCGAGGCACCTCCACCAAGTGTCAAGGCGTTTATTTGAAGCACAGGTCGGTTGGTCTTGGTTGTCCGGCGACACAACGGGCACACTCACAGGTGTCGTTCGAAAAACCCAGCTGCACTTCGTCTGCTTCTTCGTTGTCCCGCTTGAACTCGTCCGCTTCTTCGCTGCGCTGCGCCTGTCGGTCCCATTACAATAATTATAATTGGTTTTTTGGGAAAGGAAATGGCGCAGTATCTGTCTCATATAGCGTTGGACACCTGAACCGCACCGTATGGGAAGGAATAAGGGAGGGAGTGAAAGAAGAAAGGAAGAAATAGGTGCCGTAGTGGAGGGCTCCGGAATAATTTCGACCACCTGGGGATCTTTAACGTGCACTGACATCGCACAGCACACGGGCGCCTTAGCGTTTTTCCTCCATAAAAACGCAGTCGCCGCGGTCGGGTGCGTTTTTATGGAGGAAAAACGCTAAGGCGCCCGTGTGCTGTGCGATGTCAGTGCACGTACATTGCAAATAAGCAATGCGCGCTTAACATAACGTCGCGAGGTGCAGGTTACGTAAATGTTATGGCCGTATATGATACGTTACGCTCATGTAAGCAAATAGTTCAAGGCTGCTCAGATAGTGTGATATTAATCTTACTGTAGTGCACACCAAGCGGACGTGCAGCCACTAACGGATTCGCGAGTGGATAACAGGATTTACAGTTCTTCAGTTGAAGTCCACTAGTGATCCGAAACAGCTTTGCAGCTCGTAAAACGCTGTACACTTTGAGCGTAAGTAGCGTGCATTAATCATAGCCATTTCTCGTTTCTGGTCAAAAAAGGTGAATTAAATGTTAGCTCAATGAAAAAATAACTGATCTATTTTCAATATTTTTAAAGGAAACACTAAAAAATTCTTCTTTCACAGCTGTTAATTGTTGTATTTTCTAACTCAAGGCACATTTTGCAGCACTGCGCCTTTGAGTAAATACAGCCTCTCAAGCATCCCCCAGACAGCATAGAAAATCTGGGCATCTCGCCAGTCAGCAAACTCTTGAGAGGACCGAAGGCAGCAAAGAAGGGAGCGCGAAACAATCAAGTCAAATCTCTCTAATTGTCCGGGGTGGGTCTCCAGCAAAATGTGGCTGAGCATTAGCACCAAGGAGTTGCCCGCCGGGCGTAAACAGCCCGTAAGGTTCTGATGACAAGTCAAATTTAAATTTCGCTTTGCTCGATGTCAGTCTGGCGAGATTACAAACGTCCTCTTTAAAGGACGTGGGGCGTTAATATCAGTCTTTCTGGGCACCCGAAAAAAATTTAACTTACCTTTCCTCTAATTTCTCTTTATCTTCGATGATTGTTTGGTTTTGGAGGTGTGGTGCAAACTCTTCATAGTTTAGATAGAGCCCACACACTGACTCTTACAAGCATGTCAAAATTTCATTTTCATGCAAGACAACCTGCAGAATTTTCTCACTGTCACCTTCACAAGCTAGTCCTGGGCTTCAACATGTATTTCATTTGTTAGCATTGTGATCATACTGCGCATTCATTTAAGGCCCAATTTCTGAAAGTTTGTCTTTATATTTATGCAAGACCTGAATCTCTGATCCAGTGCTTCATTTTCACTTGCGATGCCAGAGCCTTGAACCATCAGCCATAAATGTTGGCGTATAACGCTTTTAGTGGCTGGAATGTCACTATCACCTACAGTTGTAACTGCAGCGCTCTGGCAATCAGTCCTGAACGCTAGTCACAAAGTCCTTAGCTCATTTTTAGGCGTGTGTGTCACTCATAGCGACTGCCGGACTGAATGGTAATCGTAATGTGAATATTAGGGACTTCAAGCCCTTAGTAAACAAAACAGGCGAGACTGCTCCCGCCTAATTCAATATTGTAAATGTGTCCCTAGTCCGATTCCCAATGGGTTTATTCGCTTTTATACCCCATAGAGGGGTGAAAGCCATCTGTTTGGAGCTCTATTTGACCACCTCTATACACTAGGCATACAGCGATCTATGCCGCACAGGAAATCGTTCAGTTACTTTTTACAGGTGCCTAGTGACCAAACCTGCATGGAAAATTAGCCCTCGATGACACTCGACAGTCCTGAACAGTTAATTTAAAACAGTTGTTAAATACTAAATAAATAGAAAGCGGTGTTAGCGCCAAGGATATCCTTTCATACTTTACTTTTACCTGAGGCACAAAAGAGCGCCTTAAATACTAGCAAACCTATTGACTCACTGTCGCTTACCCTAGAAACACACCGATATTAACGGGGTACGAGCCAATCACGGGACACTTAAGAGTTATACGGCGACCAACACCCATACTTATGCATGATCTTTGAAACGACTTCTCGATTGGCCAAGTGAACAACCCCGTGTTTTTTCTCGCATGTAATCTGGCGTCGCATCCGCAATGGTGTTTCGTGAAAAATGTATCCTACCCCGACTTCCTGAACACGCCTTCCCCTCATTACTTTAAAGGGAGCACTTCAGGTCACCCGATTGGCTATGCACATTATCAAAGTGTTCATGAAGGAGCTCGGAGTGTATTTCAAAATTGTGACGAAAGCCCTGGCGCATAACGCCAGCTGAGACGGCGCAGGTGAAGATTACTGCAGCCATCTTGTCATGAACTTAACTCTTGTTTGGCACAGTTGGCTCATGCTTGACGATGTAATAAAAACGGCGCGACAAACGAGTACAAAAGTAAAACACAAAAGAGACGCTGGTCCTTTCATTTATGTTCTAATTTTGTCTTTCATCTTAGTTACGAAATCGCCCATTGCTGATCTGAAGAGAAGTACTCCGTGCCTCAGCTTGCATCTCAGGTTCAATTTGTCAACATTCTCCAGCAGCACAACAGGCTCGTGCTGTGACGATGTTTTTTTTTCGCGCTTTATGTTTTGAAACGTCTTCGATTGACGTAATCACCAGTCATACCAGAGTATCTATCACCATAGTACCTGGCCAGATAATCGTCACTAAGCATGATCTCTCTAACGACATCTTTGCCTTCATTTCAGCCTATACCTCTATTACTCTACGGTACGGTTTCAACCCTAAAATTTACACATTTTATCGAGCTCACAGAACCGCTTCGTGTAAGTGAAAAGCAATTCAGAGAATAACCCCGTAAGTATCGCGGTGTTCCAAAGCTCAGAGCTTTATTAACCTGCGTCACCACGATTGTGACGGGAGATAAATGACGTACGGGCTGGTGATGTGCGTTTACAAGGCTGCAGGAGTAATTTTACGATTTCCTCTCGATCACTTTGTGCTCGAGTGGGAAGGGCAATGAGCAGGCCACATAGAGTCTTGTCATAAGTTCTGGGACTCTCACTGTGGAGATGAGAATACACTTTGTCAAGAATTCCCGATAACCAGAAGTGTTGACGTGGGTGGAAGTGTGGGGGTAATTGAAGTGATCCAGAGTTCATACTTTTTAACTATTTGGTCCATAACTCAGTTTTTCACATTGGTACAGTTTGCAGCGAACGTCCGTGACAAAAGAGCTCCCATCTAGCCAGTAATATTATCCACGCGCCACGGTTCAAAGTATAGAACGATGAAAGGCAAAAAGGCAAAACAATTACTCCAGAAATGAAGACTTACATAACACGGACACAGTTTGCTTTCTGAGACTAGAGTGCGTTCATTTCTCAGCGGCGCAACCCCTGTGTGCTTCGTAGCAAAATGGTCATCACGTATGCTTTAAAACAATCCTAGCACACAAACTCGGTTTGCTCCCGACGAACAGTTCTGATTAAAAGGGCCAGTTTACTCCCGGTGGACATGAAAAAATCACCACCAGATAATTGAGCACAAAGTATGACATCAGGGATGCTCAAAGCTTCACGGCCTAGAGTACTGTGTGGACGACGGGGTGCATTAAGCCCAAAAAGCCCGACCGCCATACAGCGGAGTCGTAGACACTGGTGTGACAGCCCACAGGGGCCATGTTGTGTCTTGATTAATGATGCGGGCGACATTCTTTGATTAACTCGAACGCCGCTCGCTGTGCATTGTGCGTACGCCTGTCGCTGCCAGCGTCGAGATTCTGAGTGCTGGACTGGATGAGGCGCGGAGTGTCTTAATTGTCTTAATGCCGGCGAGCACGGGGCGTCTGTGCGCTGAACAGAATGTGCACTGGCGTGCGTACGTGTGTGTGCGTGCGTGTGTGCGTGCATGCGCGTGCGTGTGTGTGCGTGTGTGTGTGAGAGGGAGAGAGAGAGAGGTGTAATGCATCTGTGGTTTTGTCGGGACGTGAAGTCTAACGAATCACGCTGGTCATTATAAAGAAGTGAGTTAAAACTGAGCACATACTCACGGGATTGAACGCCGCACAATTTCAGGTGATCTGCAGAGCCCTCGAAGGTCCTTAGCAAGAAAGCACGATAAATGGCTTTAGCAGTAATCTTATGACAATGTGAATGATGTTACTGACTCATCACTCAGACACTCACTCACTAGCTGACTCACTGACTCAAGTTAATCAATGAATCATTCAAATCCTTTTGACACTCCGAATGAAACATTCCCTATTAAATGTGCACGAGCGAGTGCGGATTCCACAGGCTGACATCCTAAGCTATCATATCCGCGGGTCTGTGTGCGCGTGCGCCCATATGTGAGAGTGTGTTTATGCGTGTGGCTGTATTTTGAAACAAGAAGCTGTTGGGTGGAGCGCCGATTCTTCCCCATCAATAGGAGCACTGCTTGGTGTTTCGATGCAGTTGGGGCGGCGGGGCTGGGCAGGTACGTTTGGTAAGCTACTGAAAGCCCAGTGTAGTATACGAAGTAGGCCGTAGTATAGGGATGACCGGGACAAGAGGCAGGCAAATGCATGGAAGCGGTGGATGTTGAGGAACTCGTGCCCTGTGTCTTTCTGGAAGATATAGATCCGAAATGTGGTGGAAAGAGATCGGCCTTCGTGCTTTGCTTCTACACGCACTGCGCGCTCCAAAGAACGAACTTGTAGGCCATCAGCCGCTGGGTGGCGCACTGTTGACATTTTGTTGTCTACATTGATCGAAACCGGTCCACAATAGATTGCTCAGGTGACTGAGAGTATCTCACGGTGCTTTGGTCACTAATCAGAGCTTTAGGTTGATCACTGCCTAGTATATCGGCATCCTCAACCATTAATCTAGCAGCTCCATGCAGAAAGGAATGGAGGCAGATCTGATTAGATATGAAGGGATATATCTAGAAGGGTAGAAGAACTAGTACCTAACGGCTGTCCCGTAGTCAAGTTCAATCGCCATGCACTTACTAACGTCCGTGACAAGTGCAAGGTGGTTAACCATTATGTCATGTATATAGGTCGACGTTATTTGTTGGAAGGCTTTCGGAAAAATCTTTGGCCGATTTCTTCTTGGGTTTTATCTGACTGTAGGATATCATCTGAAGGGATGTTTTTATTCACAACTAATCGTATAGTGAGCATGAACGATCATCCATCTTAGATCCGCCAAGGCACATTTGTACAAGCAGCCTCAAGATATGGACGGTACGTTTTAATGTCAGTCTTATCAAAGCAATGGGGGGGGGGGGGGGGGGGGGCACCAACATGTGGAGTGAAAAATGTTCTTACTAAAAGCTTTTTGTCTTTGGGAATAGAATTGGTCTGATAGAAAATGCACTATCAATCTCTCTCCGTAATGCCCAACTATGGTGGCAGTGAGTGAAAACTTCATACAGAAGATGAAAAAGTAAACACCCCAAAGCGCCCAAAATGAATGCACGAAACCTGTGGTAGTACCTCACATGCATAAGGTTGCGCACAACCGGAACAAAAAGGGCAATAGGTAGGGAGTACCGATCGCTTTCTCGGCACCTGTGATGCTAGGTCAGCTGTGTGCCCTCACAGCTAACGAGAGAACTAGGCACAGTGAATGCGCCAAAAAACACGGAAAGCTCTATGTTAAATGCGCAAAAGGAGTGGTTTATAAATTTCCACTAACATGTGGAAAGGCCTATACTGTCCAAACTTGACGCTGCATATATCATCGTTCAAGGGAGCATGCGCGCACACAGAGAGATATTGGTAAAAACAGGAATTTTACTGAGAATTGCAGAACATGCGAATGCAGGCCACGACTTGATGAGATTAAAATTCTTGGCAAGAGCAGCAATGCAGAGGGGCGCGAATTATTGGACGCTTTTCCGATAAACGCTTCGCATAACTGAGTGACACGCCTGTGGCCTAATACAATAGCGAGTCGGCCTTATTGAAATCTTCAGTGTTGGGTGTGGTGATGCACGTTTACCAGTCATGTCGTGGGAGCACCCGATGCTATGGCATGAAATTTGTCCTATCTTTAAGGCGTGAAGTACTGAATAAACCATTCGTTAGTGCGCGCTCGTCCTGTCGTCTTTTTTGCGCAAAAAAACTATCATGACAAATGAACAACCACAGATATGAACAGAAACTAAGCTAGCAACCTCTTACTGTTAGACAAATAGCCTGCACTCTTTCTGAGGTCCTTCGTCGGTTCAGTTTGCTCGAAAAGTTGTTCAAATACGTCCGTGTCTGGTGTGCACAGAGTTAGGACTCAGTGAACAGGTATTTTTTGGAATTGCAAGCTCAGTGCTAGAGCAGTACTTCTGATATTTTACTGCATAAAAAGTTTTCCACCTCCTCAGCTGCCTTTCGCACTTTATATCTCTGCGTGCTCGGAAACCTCCTGATTACAAATAATCTCGCATCATTAGGTTTGCCTCAACTGCAGCTGCACTTGATTCATTTTGGTATTTGGCATTGCATTAAACGCTACTGGCAACAAAGAGCAGCAGATGGACGGAATAAACGCTTGCCCGGCCATTCTGCTATCTTTTGACCGCTCTGTTCTCTGCATGCATTCGGAAATAGAATATGTTTGCTTCCTTTGCCTCCCGGTATATTAAGCTAATTAGCGTTTGATGATAGGGGAATTCGAACTGCGAACGACGTGGTCGAGGGTCGGTTCCAATTTTCGATATGGCAATTAACCCTAAGATATAAAAGTGCATGTTTTTTCCAGTTTTAACTTAAGTTTTTTATTACTATTTTTATATTCGTTTAGTTGCCCTTAACCGTCACCTCTTCGCTGTAACATCTTCTATCTTTGCTCTGTGTGTACAAAAGTATGAGCCGCCATTTAACGCTCCTCGTACTGACAGGCGCTACAAAGAGCAAATGTATAAGATCAACGAGTACAGTACTGAGAGACGGGTGAGCCAGAAAAATTAATGTGCTCGGATTGATAAAACGAAGCTTGCTTAGACTCTCACTAAAAGAGAAAATGGTGATAAAAAGGGAGGCGATAGAACGATGCGCCCTTCCGCGTTGATAACTGCTATACCGCGAGACGCAATTCAAACAATGTTAAGTGGAAGTGGAAACTTATTTTAAGAGTGAAGAGGCATTAGGTAACTTGTTAGCAAAATAGAAACTAAAAAAATAGTATTGGGAGAATAAGACATACAAGGACTGTCTATGAGAGACAGGCTAAGACAGGATATAGGCGGTCGTCAGGGTTGCAGGCATGTTTTGATCAAAAGAGAGGCACAAGAGCGCAAAACAGAATTAGCAACGACGCGTGAAAAATGTCATCATCAATACTAAGGACATGCAATTTTCTGGCACTTGATTGTACAGATAAGTCACAGGCGACGCGCAGCCCGCATAATGAAATTTATTAAGCCGTCTGGCGAAACGTCCCTCAACATGAAAAAAATATATTTCATGACAATCATGCAAACAAGCAGATTATTGGAGAAGGATTTGGTTACGAATTTAGGTCCGATGTCTGCAGTTGTAAAGCTGAAATTACATCAAAGGATTTGCAAAACTACGCTAAGTCATCACAAAAATTTTCCTCGAGAGCAGTCGTGTGCCTCTCTTTCTCTCCGCCTTTTGCTCTGTTTTCCTTCATCTTACTTCTTCTCTTCTTCTGTCTTCCCCCTCTTCACCATCTTCTTCACCTTTCTCTTCGTCTTTGTGTTCTTCGTTGCTTTTCTTCATACTTATTTCTGCTTCTTTGCCTTCTTTCCTTTTCTACTCCTTCTCATCTTCTTCGTCTTTCTCTCCTTCTCTTCTTTCCACTCAGTCTTCTTCATCTTCAGTCTTTCTTCTTTCTACTGTTTTCTCTCATATTCTCTTTCTGTGGCCCACTGGTTTTGCAAGCCTTGGTTTGTCCCGCATCTGCTACACCTACACGATGATTAAGTGTCGGCGCCCATTACGACTCTCGCCGTGAACGCTACAACTGCCCACTTCTTTCTTCTCTTGTTCTTCTGCGTTTTCCTTCCTCTCATGGTTTGGCTCTTGAAATTGCTGCCTCGGCTTGCAGATTTCTACAACTACGACAACAACCGCCTTCATTAGCACGAATACTGATTGTAGGCTCTTATAAACGACTCTTGGCGTAAGAAAAACACATTTTTTGGCATAGGAGAGAAGATGGTCTATCATAAAAAAAATTTAATGAAGTCACAGCCATGAAATCTTCAATTCAGATGTTCTTTTGGCGGCTATCTAAAATATGCCGTTTAATTTCACGGTGCACAAGCCCTGCCGTTATGCATTATATTATGTAATGTTTTGTCGAAAGCCTATAGGAAGTTCCCTACATAGCGCTTGTTAAAATTCGCGCAATTAGAGTTATTGCGGATGTTAAGAAAGCCGATAAGGCTGCAATTGAAATTGAAACATAAATCTTTCATGCTATAGAAAGTCAGTTAGAGCTCTGAGATTGGAACTTTGGAACAGGTAGAAAATTGGGCCAATTCTATGGGCCCATGTTGTTGCGGCACCAAAAATGTTGTTTGGCTCCCCGTTGTTGCGTGTCGTTCGTTTGGTGCTGTAACAACTTGGAACTCCGGAAACATGAGTGAACACTTCCTTTCTTTTCTGAGGTGGTTAGGAGGGCGGGGAGAGCAGGTTCGAAACTGCGAAAGTCAAGTTTTTGGATAGACATGATGATAATATTACCAGTATAGCGTTCCGTGATATCAGCAAAAAATCCAGTTATGTGTACTCTAGCAAGTTTCTTGTAGCAAAATTTCTTGAACGGTCACGGCACAAATATCCCGTAGCATAATGCATGAGTGCACAAGAACGACTTGGTCTACGTGATATTGAGTGGCATGTTTGAAACCAGCATGCAAAATTACATTTCCCCTGAACATTTCAAAATTCGGGCTTTATCAACATTTTTTCTTAACACCATTGTCCGGCCGTTAAACCCAAACGAGAAAATAACGCTAACTTTACTCGCGTGAATTCTGATGCGTACTGCTGCAATACTGCGGAGTTGTAATGATTTCAGGAAAAATTTCAGCAGGTACAGAAGAACAGAAAAATTATACTCATGAGAGCATCTGACAGAAGCGCACCGTTGGGCCCTCAAGATGCCTTTCGGGTTCAGTCGTTGGCACGTCGATTTTTTAGCCAAACTCATTATATATACAGCGCAGCACGAGGCCATATTAATGTTTTTAATTATATTTTACTTGATGTGCCAAGACGGCACTATAGTTGCGGAAGGCGGGGGGGGGGGAGGAAGGGTAATAATACAAGTAACAATCTAAAGGCTCAAGAAAGTTTTCTTCAAAGAAAATAGATTCATAAATTTCGTCAGAACCAGCATCAGCCCACCAGCTGATGAATTGTTATTTTGCTGGAGCCAGTTGATGTTAAGCTGGTTGAAGTTACCGCCAATAATTAAGTGTTCAGTAGTAATCGCTGTCCAGGCAGCTTGCAACGTGCTAACACGAGAGTTCCTGGTGGATTCTTATGCGCACAAGTTTTGCTTCGTGTTCTGAGATCTATTTTCTATGCGACGTGTATATAGTGATAACAAGGTTTTAAGCCTACGTCATGCGCTTAATAAGGAAAGCACACATGAGTTGGTGTTTTTGCGTGTAGTTGATGCGAATGAGAAAAAAAAAATAATGACAGAATGATCGAGGAATTTTTTCTTACAAACTTAAAGCTGAAAATACCGTTTGCTGAGTTATCGTCACCTGATTCCTAATTATGATTACAAGCATACGAAAGAAATATCTGTGTCGGTAAGTTGTGATACCGAAAGATGTCAATACAATGCGCGGAGATCCGATGGTGACAGAATCTTCTGTACCTGTCCCGGCAGCGATCAACAGTGTGCCCGATGCGATATGGAATAAAGGTTGTATGTCTGTACTTTTACAGTTGCGCATTTCACTAATCTTGGGCAGTCAGATCGATATAATAAATTATGTTTATTCTGACCACAAAAACTAAACAACAGAAAGTGCTCTTGGGCTTATATACCGTATGGGTAAATTACATTGCAAAAAAGCAGACCACGAGAACCTAATGCAAAAAAAGCACAAAGTCTAACTCGCAACAGTGTGTGATGCTTAGTGCATGACCATTAATGTAGCTCGCATTTTGAATCAAATCCAAACGCAGCTTCAGCCTCTCACTGCGCGAGTGGTCTGACAAAACGCGACTGCGGCAAAACTACTGTATTGTAGACTGTC
This sequence comes from Amblyomma americanum, assembly GCF_052857255.1. Taxonomy (NCBI): domain Eukaryota; kingdom Metazoa; phylum Arthropoda; class Arachnida; order Ixodida; family Ixodidae; genus Amblyomma; species Amblyomma americanum. Next base: position 133,861,113 of record NC_135500.1, read on the forward strand.
TGCGCAATGTCATCCTGCTCTTTCCTTTGAGAATGCTGTCTCAGTTGCGGCTCCTAGATTATCACCCGCCTCACACTGTAGACCTTTCAAAAGAGCTGACATTATTTCTGCTAACGCGCATTCTAGTTTGTCTTTGTAGCGGTCAAAAAGTGGACCGCTCAAAGTGCAGCACTGCCACACTGTCAGGTGGGACTACATTTGATAAATTGAGCTTGACTGCAAACCAGGCTAATGATTAACTGTACATAATCCGCTTGGCCCAATGAAATCTGAAGTGCATCACTGCTGCACAAAAGATACCAAGGCAGAAACCCTATCGATATTGAGTTGGTACCCTGGGCTTTGACCCGCAGTTGGGTGTAGCTGTGTTCATCGTAGTAAACTGTTACATCAGCGTCGAAGGCTATACAATCCGCGGTACCTATTGCACCGAAGTTACAATAGTCGCTTTTAACACCCACACAACAGTGTCAGATATTGGTTCGTGCCGTGCATAAGTGTAGATGCCTTGAAAACAAAAAAACCAGTCGTTGCAAAAAAGACTATCAAACACAAGTTCCCAACCTGTACGACTTTATATCATCCCCGTGGCCGATATTGTCACCTGCCCTAGCTCCTCAATGAGGTCAATCTCGGTAACTGCTTCGCACACTCTCCAGAGCAGAGATTGGGGCCTGCAAACCATTTAGCCGAAGCCGATGAAGACGTCATGAAGTTCTGCTCGTGTCGCAGCGAAAAATGTAGACAAGAAAGAGGATGGTCCGTGACCGTAACGGCCCTCATCTCTCTTCCAGCTGTAAGCAGCCATAAAATTTGGCAAGGACCTAGGTCCACTCTTTTAATCCTTTCTTTTTCTCCTACTTTCCAGTCGCTGATTTATTTCGCTACATTAACACGCGCCTTAAAAAATCTACGGGCGCAAACACGAACACACTCGAAGACAGCGAACAAGGCGCAAGAGCGGCAATCCCACTGCAGTTCCGGTGAAGGTAGAATCACATTGTTTTCCAAAAATAAAAGGCGGCAGCTCCGCCTCCCCAGTCTTCCTGAATCACCTGAAAGCACATCCAGTTTATTTAGTCTTATGGCGTCAGCACCCTTTGGTGTCCTTCGTGCTCTCCAGGAGGGTCGCTTTCTCTTTTATCACGCTGCATCCATCTCCTCCCTCAACCCTTTCTCTTTTTGTGCGTTTATTTTTCTTTTCATACATCGTTGCTACAAAGTCAATGGTTATCCCATTTGACTCCTGTTTTGGTTGGCGTTTATTTTTTGCTGTCATGAAGCCATGTTTTTTTAAAATCATACCTGAACCTTCTTCCAGCCCGTAACCGCATTTTGCCGTGCCCCAAGCTCATTGTAGAACTGGCTGACAATAGCCTGAAAAGCGGACGGGAAGTCAAAAAAGTCATAAGCAACGCACAAATCATCAGAATGCGTAAGGATGAAACAAAGCAAGGAAAGTGCGCATATAAAGTACAAACACTGGCAGCGCAGTCAGCATGAGCACAATGGAATTGCACCTTGGACTTCCCTGTATGTACCCATCTCTGTACAAACGCTCGGGGCTGCACTTTAGAGAATACTAAAGTAAGAAGATGTGGGCGCGGTACGCGAAGGCAGAGCAGTTTTACTCAGTATTTATTGCATTTGTTCCCGAAGCACTGTATTTCCCTTACGCCTTTGTACACTTACAGCTCATGTAGAAAGCATTCCGAGACGGTTTGAAAACCCTTCTGAAGAAGGCGCTCGGCTCTCGACCACCGGTGCTTAGCATTTGAGAAATGCACTCGCATTCATAAAAACGTCTGCCGGCATTATCAACTCGTTTTGCTCTCTCCTGCTCTGATGCTATTGGCAAACATATCAACGCACTGTATTAAGGTTGGAAGAGAACTGTATGTAGGGTGTTTCGCGGTACCTAACTTCTCTGTAAAGAGAGTCGTTTGCCTGAAAACCACACTCGTTGCTAACATCGCGTCGTTGCTTTTTCGAGCCATCCACAACACGCCCATTTCCAAGCCAGAATGTGAAGACGCAGCAGCAACCTTTCCACATTGCTTTTTCCATCTCTCTCCATGCAGATGGTGTGTTTTCTTTCTGTTTTTGTTTTTTATTATCAAGATGATTCTATGTACCAGGATGAGATATTGTCATTTCTGTAGTGCGCGAAGGTTTCTTCTTTGTTGAGCACTCTATTCCCGGTCACGTAAGGAATCGCGGTGCAAGCCTTTCATGCTCAGCACGCTCGTTAGTGGAAAGAACGATGTACCAAAGAGCAGTAAAAATCAAATAAAAGACGATATATGGCTGCGACAGTGGGTTGTGAGGATATTGGCCTTGCTCGCCTGATGAACAGTTTTAACTTAGTGCTTGGCGTGCACCTTTACTGACATCGCGCGGCTTTAAATGTTCCTTGAAAGAGTGTAGAAAAATTAGGAAACAGAATGCTCCCATTCTTTTCTTACGTACCCCCTCATAACGCAGTCCCCCCTTCTGCTGCCTCTCTGGGATAAAGAAGTGAGATTTATAATTGTTGCCAAACTCCTGTCTCTGTATACACGGTGTTTCACCGAAAACTCTCAGCAACTTTAACGCATGCTTTTTGAGTTAGAAGGGCGCTTTTTTCGGTAGAGCATTGTCAGTGGCGTAGTGCACCAGAATGCAACTAAGACGTGCTAACTAGTAGGCTCCTCAACTAATATGAAGCAGTGGCCTTTTTAACGATTGCTGTAAGGGTGTTTATTCGATGGCCTGTAGCCCACAGTAAGTAATGCCTATATCAGCGCTTAGAATTTCTGAAATTCTCTTCCCGTTGGCGCTGCAGCGGAAGCAATGGGCGAGAGCAGAACTGGTTTTGTTTATGGGGGTTTAACGCCCCAAAACAACTCCGGCTATGAGCGACGTCATGTTGAAGGGCTCCGGAAAATTCGACCACCTGGGGGTCTTTAACGTGCACTGACATCCCACAGCACACGGGCCTCTAGAATTTCGCCTCCATCAAAATTCGACCGCCGCGGCCGGAATCAAACCCGCGTCATTCGGGACAGCAGCCGAGCGCCATAACCACTGAGCTACCGCGGTGGCTCGAAAGCGGAACTGAGCTGCCAGCAAGAGCTTCAGCCATATTGATGTGTCGGCGCCACACAGCGGGACGTCCTTCACGAGCACTCCCTCCGTTCGAAGCACCTTGTCTAGTGCAGCGAAATGACCCGACCAAGCCGGGTCGAGTAGGTCGGCGGCCCGAAAACCTCCAGTCTGGCTCATGTATGCGCAGTACCGGACTCGAGTGGCGCCAGCGCGCGCTTTCTTATGGCTTGCGCACTGGCGACGAGCAGAATGGAAGATTGTTGATGCGAGTTGCGCTCTCCGCCGCCGCTAGAGGCGCGACGACCGCAACCCTCAAGCCCGATCGCTTCTGTAGCGACGGGTGGTGCGCGCCTGGATTCGTGGCTTCGCGCCAACGTTCACGAGAGGCGGTGTTACGTAATAAAGAAAAACAAAAGGTGGCTGGTGGCTCTACTTAATGATGAACGAGGGGACAAATATTCACTTTGACATTTTTGGCTCTAGACACAACATCAAGAAGAAGTCGCCTTCTAGTTTCATGAAACAAAAACTGTTAAGTTGGCTTTCATTGGAAAGGACAAATTTCGATCAATTTATTTGCTCTGTCGATTGCTCATAGCGCGTGCTGACTTTAGGCGAATTGTTAGCGATGGCTAGGGCCGGAAACGAAATCAATAAAGGCTATAAGCAAAGAATAGGTTTTCAGAATTCGCAAGTTTTATGCTAACTCTTCAAGTCCTGTGTCATGCATTTCCGAATTTTCTGATGCGGTATACCGCATCCGGAGTTCCCGGGTTCGAACCCGACCGCGGCGGCTGCGTTTTTATGGAGGAAAAACGCTAAGGCGCCCGTGTGCTGTGCGATGTCAGTGCACGTTAAAGATCCCCAGGTGGTCGAAATTATTCCGGAGCCCTCCACTACGGCACCTCTTCTTCCTTTCTCCTTTCACTCCCTCCTTCATCCCTTCCCTTACGGCGCGGTTCAGGTGTCCAAAGATATATGAGACAGATACTGCGCCATTTCCTTTCCCCAAAAACCAATTATTATTATTATTATTATTATTATTACCGCATCGATAGCACCGAATAATATAAACGATGAATTTCTTAACACATAAATCGAGGTTAGATGAGCTGGCGCAGATAGCCCGATAGATTACCCTAACATATGCGTATGCACTATTCCTCATCGAATGACGGAAGTATTTCACTTATATATTGCCACGGACTGCAGTGTGCGGCCACCGGTTCGCTGCAGCTGCCAACCGTGAAGTGTTCGAACCGCTTTTAGAACCCGTACATTCTCTCTGCTTAAAGCGCAATGTTACAGTGCCGCACTGTCAGATATCACTTCTTAATGGCAGCGCATGGTTGTGGAAAAGTAATTCCTCTTCTCCGCTCGTCGTTTTGCCGGGCGGCTTAAAACTGCCTTTGTGTGATACCCATGCGCCTCCATCTGTGGCGTCAGTCCCAGCTGACCCAGTTGAACCTGTCCAAGAATCCAGCACTGAACGCAAAAGTCTTGGGATGATCAACGAAACACCCAGCGCCACTGAAGGGCGCTTTCTATTGGATATTATGCTGCAGTACACGGCTGTCTTCGCCTTCTCCCAGCCATGTGGATCTACCTGTATTCCCACGTCTCGCACTTATACTATCGACGCGGGTTCTTCTCGCACAATCCGTCAAAAGCATTACCGTGTGGCGCTGTCGGAGCGTAAAGCAATATACCAGCTAGACCTAGAGATGCTTCAGAAGGAGACAATTCAGGAGGCGTCGAACTTTTTGGCTGCGGCCGTAATTTCTGTCCGCAAGAATGGCGGCACGTAGCGATTGCGAGTGGATCACTGTCGTTTAAATGCCATCAAGAAAAAGGACGTATACCCTTTGCCTCGCATTGATTGCGCCATAGACTGCCTCTCTGCCGCTTCTTCCTTTTACTGCGTATATCTGCGACCAGGTTACTGGCAGATTCCGGTGCATCCGGCAGACAAAGAAAAAAATGGTGTTTGTAACACCAGATGGCCTTTTTGAATTTAATGTGACGCCGTTCGAAGGTTGCAATGCGCCTGCGACTTTGAAGAGTTTTAAGGACACGGTGTAGCGCGGCATAAAATACGACATTTGTCTATGCTATCTTGATGACGTCGTCATTATTAGTAGAACGTTCGACGAGCATAACGACCGCATAGGTTATGTGTTGGACTGCTTGCATAACGCCGGCCTGGTCCTAAATTCGAAGAAATGTCGCTTTGGCGAGCGTCATGCGTTGGTGCTCGGCCATCTCGTCGGTGAACAGGGCGTGAGGCCAGATTCCCAGAAAACCGGTTGTGGAGTCATTCCAAGCACCACGGACAGTTAAAGCGGCTCACAGTTTCTTGCGGTTATGTTACTATTTCTAGCGCTTTATTCAGTGCTTTGCTGACATTGCCTATCCGCTCACGTGCCTTCTCCCCAAAGGAGCTTGATTTCAATGGACTCCGGAGTGCGACACCTTCTTCCGACAGCTGAAGTTTCTCTCGACCTCACATCTCGTCCTCCGGCATTTCGTGCCCTCCGCACCAACCGAAGTTCATACTGATGCTAGTGGTGTTGTTATCGGCACTGTTCTGCTTCAACGCCACGATGATCGGGGGCACGCTGTTGCATACGCAATCCGCTCCCTCCGCAAGCCAGAGGAAGTGCTCGCTACACTGTTACCGAGCAAGAATGCCTTGCTGTGATCTTCGCCGTGCAGAGGTTCCGGTCATACCTATATGGCCGCCCGTTCACCATTGTGACTGATCATCACTCCCTCTGCTGGCTCGCTCGTCAATCTCCGAGATCCATGCGGTCGCCTCGCGCGCTGGGCGCTTCGCCTACAGAAGTATGCCTTCAATATCGTATTTAAGAGCAGGCGGCGACACAACGATGCAGACTGTCTTCTGTGAATGCCGCTTCCCTCAAGCGAGTGTGACAGGAAGAATTTCTGCTGTTACATTTCAGCCATCGTTACAGAGTTTCCTGACGTTCAGTTGTTTAAAACTGAGCAGCGTGAAGATCTGGCTCTACAGCCCCTCTTTGCCTCCGCGCGCAACCATGGAGTTACAGGCCGTTTTTGAATCCGGGATGGTCTGTTATAAAAAAAAAAACTACTTTCCTGTGGGCCCATGATACCTGGTAGTTGTTCCAACGGCTCTGTGATCACCATTTTGACTGTCATGCTCAAAGACCCTGCTTCCGGACATCTGGGATCGTCTCGCATGCTCCAGCGAGCTCAAGAGCGGTTTTACTGACCGAAAAAGAGTTCTTCGACAAAACGATTCATATGAGACCAGTTGCACGCAGTGTCAGCGCCACAAACGCCCTGCCTCGGCTCCACCTGACCTACTTCTCCCTGTGACCCCTCCAGCAGACCTTTCAAGCAGGTTTGAATTGATCTGCTTGGAATTTTTCTCAAATCTCCAAATGGAAATAGCTGGATCGTTGTATGTGCGGACTACCTTACGCGCTATTGTGAAACAGCTGCTCTGCCATCGGCTACCGCGCATCAAGTGTCGCTATTTCTTCTGAACTCTGTCCTCTTACGGCATTGACCACCGGAGTGGTAGTCAGTGACCGAGTCCGTCAGTTCACGGCCGACATCGTTGAAGAGCAGCTACCTTTGTGCACAGTTACCTACAGACACTTAACGCCATATCACCCCTAGACAAACGGTTTGACGGAACGCTAAGCAGAACACTCACCAACATGCTTGCCATGCATGTGGACTCTGGCCAATAGAACTGGGACACCATACTGCCCTTCATTACATACGCATTCAATACCGCCGCTCAAGGAAAGACCGGATGCAGTCCATTCTACCTCTTGTACGCTCACCAGCCTCGCGGCACCCTGGACGCCACCGTACCATTTTCTACCAGTGACTACCTGTGTACAGCCGAGATCCTGTCTTTAGCTGAAGAAGCTTGTCGGATTGCCCGATAACCTAACATTGCCTAAAATAGAGGATTCGCGTGGTCGGAGTGCGACCCCCACCGTAGCGCGCTGGGTTTCCAAGTGGGCAGTTCCTGACGAATCTTCACACATTCGAGAATGGGCCTATTTGCCGGTGTGCGAATAAATTTAGAGCATTCAGTATGCTCAGGAAAAGAAACACACATTTCCCGAATTGTTATGCTAACTTTTTATGAGCATTTGTTTTAATGCGAAGCATTATATGGCTCATCGGCAAAAAAGTGGCATATCAAAACCCACGCCACCAGGAAAAGAAAAATAAAATTTAATCCGAAGTTGTGGGGAATTCAACCTAAGGTTTACAGACTGCGAGCCACGCACGCATCCCATAGGCCGCTAAACTTTTCTTTATTTCTTGTTCAGGAAATAAAAACCGCGTCACTTCTTTGCAAACAAAGGGGAAGCGAGTATACGCGTAATAGTGAGTAATAGTGACTGCGTAATAGTGAGTGGTTGTCTCATTAGAAAGGAACAGAAAGCAATAAATTTATAAATGAAACAAAAGATAAAAACAGTGCTTCCTCATTCAAAGCACATAACTAGCCTATTGCCCTCCGCAATTTTTTTGCATTCGGGCTCGCGGGGCACGAAATGATTTGTCCTCGGCCAACAAGAGTGGGCTAAATTTCAAGCACTTCATAGAAAGTTCCCCATCGAGAAAAGTACAAGCGTCGTTGAAGGAGTCCTGGTGCCCTGTGGTGGCCGTCCTGCACACAACGCAATTTTTTTTACGGGATCGGTGCGTCATGAAGAGCGTAGAAGGCTGTGGTACGTGCTACTGGTCCCATGCTTTTCTGATATACAAAGGCTAGATCATCGCCAGCCACGCGCTGTCTCCGCGTCGATAAGTGATGGCCCGGAACAGCAGCGGCTCTCAAAGCATTGTGGCACCTTTGTGATTCGTTATTTTCGTAATGCGGAAAAAAAATGTCTTCAGTGTTTAAAACCACACAATTGGTGTTTTTGCACCCAACATGTCGTGCGGACTAGGCTCGTTTAATTTAGAAGCTTTGAGCCTGGCTAAGACATACAATTCCATATAAAGTCTACGCTGAAAAATTTAAGGAAAACAATTGTATATTGCACCGCTCAAGCAACCTGGTAGATGGCTGCCAAAGTGAGCACGGTCTGAATAAGTATCAAGTATACGAAGACTTTGGGCAAACTAGAGCATAATTTTTTATTGCGAAACGATCGTTAATAATAGCTCCCCATTAGTGTTTTCGCTGCGAAGCATGCTGCACAAACTTAATTGTAAAACATGCAATGCCCACCTCTAATGTTACACTCGTTGTGATCATCATTAGACCGGCTACTTTCACGACAGAATAAAGGCGCGAACCACTGATCTCCAATCAGCCCTGTTCGGCGGCAGCTGCTGCCTTCCTTTTTGCCGTTAGCTTTCAGGTCTTCCCTGCCCACCTGACAATGACTCCCTCGTGCTCCTTTTAGCCTCTTTTAGAATGCACTCCGTTACTCTAATGCACGATCAGTTATTACATTCATTTAACAAATTCATTTTATCTTCTTAATTTCGACTATGGCATCAAGTCTTGTTTGTTCATTAATGCAATCAGTTTTCGGCCTGGCTCTTCGACTGACCGTGAAATTTTATGCGCGTAGCTCCTTGCTTTCTCTTCAGTATAATTAGAGCGTTTTCGTTAAACTGAAAGTCACTCTGATGGTCGCACATTATGTTCTCACTTATACGACGAATTCACACTTATTCCACTGATTATCTAAATGAGATTGCACTGCAATAAATCACTAACGCAAATTTTAGGCTTCACTTTCGGCAAAGCGTTGAAAACGTTACCCCTGTAAGAGCTTGATATAAATGCTGAAAGAAAGATTTTGCGCCTAACACACACCACACAAGGAAAGAAGACGACACCACGGGCGCACACTTCAACTGTTTATTGAGGGTGAAGCACTCGACATATATAGGCCACGAAACAAAACACCGCGCATGCGTACAAGGTAACATGAAAAAAACACTAGCTGATTAGGCGCGATAAAAACTTTCGCTCAGCCTCATAAAGAAAAACCGATGTATCACTAACACAGTTAGGGCCCGCTTTCTTGATGTAGAACACTTCCAAAGTTTCTCGGGATGTCTGACACCAGCCTCTACCCAAAATCCTCGCCTCACGGAACCGTGGGAAGCAATCGGTGCAGGCTCTGCAGTGAACCACAAGTCGCTCACCTTCGTTATTTTTTATATCTAGTGCATGCTCCCTAAGCCGGTCATTGACACAAAGCCCCGTCTGTCCAATATAGGATTTTCCGCAGGACAGAGGAATTTCATAAACCACATTTGTGGCACACTTCACGAAACGCTGGCCATGTTTCTTCTGGCAGCCAAGCTTTTGCCTATCGCAAGTAATGCGACGGCTTAACTGGGAAAGCTTTTGGGGAGCCGAGAATACCATCGGTACATTATACCGGTTAACGACTTTTTTCAAGCCGTGCGTGACCTTATGAATGTATGGGAATACTACAGGCCACTCTTTCTTCTTCGGTTCTACCCTGCTTACCCCAGCCTTCAACTTCTTCAAATGCTTCCTGAATTTTTTAAATCCTTGGAGTGATCCCAAGAAAACATCTAGGATGTTATAGAACCTGTCTTCAACACAATTATGACTAGCTGATACGCTCTTGTTTAGATTACAGGTGTGTAGCATACAATTAAGTGGAGCCATCATACTTTAAACAACTAAATCCAACACGTAACTTCGGTTTGCGTATTTAAACCACCGCATACAGAACTATCCTTTAATCGCTACGCAGAAACAAATAAACCGCCCCAGGCAGACAGGAGAACCATGCTTACAGGCTCATTTGTCTCAAGATACGGTCCCTACTGAAACAAGTTTGTTATCCTAATATTTACATTAGAGTCACCAAACGTACATCCAGAACACTGTTTAGCATTGAACCCCGATCGATTAGAAATTTGTTGGTCTTTCAGGTGAAATGCTGAGATCTCGAAATGCTAGATGCCCCTCCGGATACCTCCCAAAGACACGAGCGACTTCCCTCCTGTTGGGGCCTCCACGTTGTCTGCTACTTCCCTTTAACATACTTTAGGAAACTCATTATGAAAATACCTCGCACTAAAAGAGAAATATGCAAGTAACACAGAATTGAACATAAATGGCTCTAAAACAGCAATGCACGTATGAAGTATAGTAGTCCGAGGCAAATGGACCGCCAAAATAAGACCGCCAAATTTTGTTAAACGTAATGTTGCTTTCTATTGTGTATCTCTAGCAGTAGGCAACATGAGAAATAAAGGCCATGAAAAAACATCATCTGTACTGATTCCATCGGTCTATTCATAGAGGTGCATTACAGAAATGCGATTGAATCTTTATTCAGAAACATTATGCATCGCATAGTAAAAGTCACAACAAAAGGATTTACGATAAAATTCAGCTGCGTGCCCGGTCAGGTGGGGATAACAGGCAATGAGAGAGCCGAAAAAAGTGGTGCAGCAGTTTGCTCCAGCTTGCATAGATGCTCCATAGGTATGCAATACACAGCAAATTGAGAAATAAATGAGAAGTGGTTCGAGGTATGGAAGTAAATAACAAAGTACACTTTATGAAGCACATCGTGAGACAGTTGTGTTGAAATGCGAAGTCATTTCGTGTACGGAAGATGTAGACGTTTGGCTGCGGCTTGCGAACTGAGTTGACTTCAGGCGATGAGGTTGCAATCTTTTCGAAGTATTAAACCACCCACACACACGCGCGCATATAACACCACCGGGAACGCTATACAACAAACGGGCGCATCACAATTTTGATAGGAAGGTCTGGAAAGGCATACAATTGAAGAAACATATCTCGACGGTTAAAATCTTCGTCGCAAGCTAGTCTCCAACTTGACTACCCCACGCAAGTTATATGCAACGAGATATCGTGTTACATTACACGGAACGCTGTACGACAAATAGTTGCTTCACAAATTTGGTACGACTGCTGGGAAAACTGGCACCATACGGAGATCGGCCAGTAGCGCATACATATAGACGAGCGACATGTATAGAGTTTTCTGAAGTGGTGGTGCTCGGTTTGCTGTGTGCGCCCCTACGGAAGGTTGATGACATCGCCCTATTTTCCTTGCCATCGCTGGCATTTTATTTACATGTGAGTACGCGCACGCACACACGCCGCCAGCTTTTCTCGTAATTACACTAGTAACGTGCCAGCGAAAAAGTGGCCGCATTCTTCTCGATTAAAAGCAAACTGCTTTATTTGAGCTTAAGGATGCAAGGGTAAAACGAACTGCATCATTAATACGTTGTAGGTTCGGAGGATCTGCAGAGCTGGGAGGACCGTGCTGACGCGTCTCGTTTCGTCGGCGTCTCTCGTTCGTCTCTCGGAAAATTGCTCTCGCTCGAAGCTTTCAGTCTCGCAGCGGCCGGTCGACGGCTCGCGTTGCGTCGTTGTTATTCGCTTGCGTGATCACGAGGCTTGGGAGTTTAAGGAGTTCGGAGTACGGATGCGGGCGCGGGCAGGCATGGTTTTTGTGGCACGGAGTCGCACATCTTGGGTCACGGGGTCTGTGTTTTGACAGGTTTCAGAATGGGTGGGCAGCCGATCCCCAGTCAGCGTGACTCGAAAGCCCCTCCCCTTAAGCGTTGTTTTACTCGGCGCTCAACTCGTGAGCCGGAAAGAGAGCCGGCGAGGGACGCCTCGTGGTCGCTGCGCAGGAGCGTCAATTGTCTTGTGCTGGCGTGTTGGGCCCACGTGACGTGTAAGTCATGCGACCGCTAACAAACGCTTTCCATCGAAAAGTGAAAATATGTCTCATGTCCATTAGCTTTGCTAACCGTAATCCTGGTTTTTGCATTTCATTACTATTTTAATGTGACTATCCTTCAAGCCAAGTGATATATTTCTACATGCGGCATTGTTTGCTACATTGATGCAAATGTTTGCGACAATGTAGCAAACGAAGCGAATTGCAAATCAATATACTCGTAGTATATCGGTTATAACCATTGATGTGGTGAGAAATTAGCCCTTAGGTCTGTGCACTGTAATCAACCAAGGCTTGTCACCGGAAACTATATGCATGCATGTCTATTCTGCTTTCGGTCACAATCACTTATTTCGTTGTTGTTTTTATCGCTCAAATTGCTGAGCAAAAATATCATTCGTTCTTGGAGCAACTCAGTGTCCGCATTGACGATAATCTTATGTCAATGCCTTCTTTCTGCTTTTCTTCTTTTACTCTACATATTTGCTTACAGAAAAGACTTGGAGTCATAATGAGTCTTCCCCGCAGGGGGGCGTCCGCAGTTTGCAGACGTTGGTGAGTTGCGACGCCACCACATCCTGAGCATCCACAGAGACATCCCCGCAGGGCGATGATGGTGAGCAGTGCGTCACCACGTACCCGAGCACCCACGCTCAGCCGTGTGTGGCATCGCCGTGTCCGAGGAAAAGGGGTTCCTGATGGTTGAGTTGATGCCAAGTGTTTCGACTTTAATGCACCTCGGCGGAAGCAACACACCATTTTGTCCTTAACCTCCTGTAGGTGACACCTCCGGCCTGATCCGAACGGGGAAAATCGGCAGTCGCCTTTTTCTAACCTCCCCTCTATCTTTCACTTTCTTATCTCTTTTCAGAACTCTCCCATCTCCTACTAACTTCTTAGATTCCTTTTTTTTCTGGCGACGACGGTTAACCTTGTGTGACCAACTACCCTGACTTGCGTCATATTTGGTTATAGTTGAGGTTTACAGCTGGCGTGAGCAGGACTCGCGAGTTCCTGTCCCGCCCCCTTGTTGGACTCCGTGGTGGGCGGCTGGCCCCGTGGCCGAACATTGCATATATTTTAAGGCTCCTCTCCAGCAAAACGATCGCCCTCAAAAACGAGTGCGGATAGACGTAAGTGCAGAATTCCTACCAAATATGAAAGAAACTTTTTCTAGGTACCGCATTCGCCTCCAAAATGTGGCTTCTTCTGTGGTGAGTTTAATATACGAATACCTTCCCTAACCTGTACTTGTACAGCTTCATTCACCCTTCCAAATACCGCCCCTTCTGTCCATGGTGCGACGATAAGCCTACGCTGTTTCACATTTCCTGTAATTGTCCCCAAAAACCACCTCATCTAAAAACATTACAGACATCATACGAGCAGTGGAAGGCAGCCCTGACCAGCAATGGTCTGGAGGACCAATGTCGCATCATCAGACTGGTCCAGGCATCCGCCCAAGCCACCGGAGTCCTGAACTGAGGAGTCCGCCTACTTGACTCGTAGAACACTTCAATTAAATAATAAATGTTTTATCTCTCTCTCTCCCTAGGTACCGTGTCGTACATAGTGAAGATCGAGATCAACCAGCTAGGAAAATGTCTTCATTCATTGTTTCAAAATCTCTGACTGATTCTCTCCTCGGCCTTGGCTACAAGGTGACGAAGATAGCCAGTGGCGACCTGCTCCTCCTAACCTAATCCGAGACAAAGTTCAATATTACAAACTACCAAACATAGTGTGCTTTAGATACATTCCTCTATCTATAACTACACATCGATCACTAAACACAGTGAAAGGAGAAATATCCGAACACGATTTCCAGATCCTTTGTGAAGAAGAGATGCTGGAAGGTCCGAAAGGCCAGAACGTCACCAGTGTCCATCGGATCAAAATTCGAAAAGACGACAAGGAAATACCGACCAAACACATAGTCCTCACCTTTGCTTCCAGGCAACTCCTCGAATCCATAGAAGCAGGGTATCTTAAAATAACTGTGAGACCACATATCCCCAATCCCAGACGGTGTTTCAAGCTTCAAAGATTTCGACCATGGCTCTCAGAACTGTTGCGGCCGCCAAACATGTGCCAAATATTCATGAAATGAACATGAATCCGTGAACTGCAACGCTTCACCAAAGCGCGAACTGTGAAAGGGACCACCCCACATACTCGAGGTCATGTTCGACCTTGAAGAGAGAGAAAGATGAGGACGAAGGAAAACTTAACATATCAAGAGGCACGAAAACGACTCTCCTCAACTTTCCAGTTCACAGCAAAAACAAATTTCGCCGATGTGGTGCGCAGGGGCGCAACACAACACCAGGCTTCGGCCACTGCCCAGGCAAATCCTGAGACAGGGTCACCCCCGCCCCCGGCAGACGCACCGAAGGCTGCCCTGCCACCTCTAAACAAGGGCCCACCGGCCCTTCAGTCGGCCGCCTGCAATGCTTCCCCCAGTCGGGAGGGGCCTCTGAATCGTACACCCGCGGGTTCACCGCAGACGTCAAGAGCCTCTAGTGAGGCGATGGACACAACACAGAACTCGCCCTCACTGCAGTGGCGGCACCGCTTCCTTGAGCGAAAAAGAAAAGAGAAGGTCCCAATAACAGCACCCGCAAAACCGGTAGCTTATGTCTTATACTGCACTCCCAGAAATCATCCAGTATGGAGTTCCTTATACAGTGGAACTGCCGAGGACTAATAAATAACTACAGTTATATAAAAGAACTTCTGAACCCACTGTCCTCGTTGGCTTCATGCTTACAGGAGGCCGGTCCCAAACAAAGAAACATTTTAAACAAGCATAATGTCTTTCGGTGTAACCGACATCAAGCATGTAAACTGTCAGGAGGTTTTGCTATTGTCATTCAGACGGGTGTTTCAAGCAAGGAAATCAAACTTAATACCAGATACGAATCTGTTGCAGTCACTGTCATTCATTTTAAGGCGACCACAATATGCAACACATATCTTGAGCCACACCTGAGAGTAACAATTAATGAATTAGACACCCTTTTAGAGTAACTACCAGAGCCATGCCTGCTAGTTGATGATTTTAGTGCCCACCTTGGTTTTTGGGGAAGTGCACACGCTCACGCAAGAGGTCGTATTTTAGAAGATTTTATTTTCAGCATTGTTTGCCCCCTAAACATCAGCAAAGATACATACTGCTCTTGGATCACGGCAAAAATTAGTTGCATAAATTTGTCTTTTAGTTAACCCTCTATTTTTAACGATTTTGAATGAGATGTCATCGACAACCCATACGGCAGCGACCACCTCCCTGTATTAATCAGCCTAACATCCCCACCGCAAGTCATCCCAACGAAACCAGGACGTTGGAAGTAGCATTTATCCGACTAGGCACTTTTTAGAGAAAGGGCATACCTAGATAAAAAAAAACTTTAAGATAATCTCAGCATAAAGGAACTAAATGAATCTATCACAAACTATAGTTTAACCGCTGCACCCCTAGCAATTCCGCAGTCGTCTGGTGTAGTAAAACAAAATCACAAAATTTGGTACGCACAAGAATGCCGAAAGGCAAATACGAGGCAAAAGAAAGCCTGGAGATTTTGCCGTAGATATCGAACGCAGGAGAATTTCATCAACTTCAAAAATTTCAGAGCAAAAGACCGATATATTCGCCGTATTGCCGAAAGAACTTCATGGGAAGGTTACGTGTCGTCAATAAACAGCTAAATCACATCCAAACAAATGTGGCAGATGGCTAAAAAGATAACTGGGAGCTACTCCTCATTCACAGTTCCTTTGCTGTCACCCCTGATTTGCAAATTTAGAACCGGCAGACATTTTGGGTGAATAATTTTCTGCATCTCTACTTCATCTCACCACATAGATTCATTCCTAGAATGCAAAAAACGCGGCTGGTAAACAGACTGCCGGCAAGTGGCGGTACAGATGAATCCTATAATAAGTTACTTACAGTTCAAGAAATAAATAAAGTACTCTGAGCCGCTAAGCACACTGCACCCGGCCCTGACGAAATACATGATCAATAGTTTGCCCATATCTCTGAACCGGCTGTAGAGGCACTTTTAAGATTGTTAACAATGTTTGGGTATCGGGGAAAATTTCCGAAGCTTGGAAGAAGGCCATCATTGTTCCATTTTTAAAACCCGGAAAAACCCCTACCCTTTGCAGCAACTTAGACCCATAACTCTGACAAGCTGTTTAGCGAAATAATTAAAAGTGTATTGAATATCAGACACGATCCGGTTAGAATACTGAATAATGTGGCTTTAAAAAGGCGCGCTCCACTACAGACCACCTAGTTCGTCTTCAAAATACTGTTAAAGAAACTTTCGTAACACAAGCAACACTGTCTTGCTGTATTTTTAGATTTATAAGAGGCATATTATACAACCTAGAGGTTCGGGAAACTTCAGGGCTTAGCTCAGCTTGGCGTCCGCGGCAGAATGCTGAACTCTCTTAACGACTTTTTGTCTAACCGTTCATTTAATGTCCACCTAGGCCCAACCCTTTGAAGGAATTTTATACAGGAAAATGGAGTACCTCAAGGATGTATATTAAGCACAAATCTATTAATTGTAAAAATGAATTCTGTGAGCAAAAGAGTACCAAGGTCCGTTATGCATTCACTTTATCTATACGACCTCCAGACAACTTGCACACCCTTCAACATATCAACATGCCAACGACAAACGCAATTGACGATAAACAAACTGGCATCATGGACAAACAGAAATGGCTTCCGATTTTCAGCACAGAAAACAGTAGCCATTATTTTCACACTCAAACGAGGATTGCAGGTGGATTCGACCCTATAGCTGAACGAAGCCAAGTTGTCCATAAAAATGAACACTAAGTTTTAGGTATAACATTTCACACAAAACTCACTTTCCTGCCTCATATTAAAGCGTTAAAAACAAAGCTTCCCGATCACTCAACATACTCAGTCCTTTCACACAAACACTGAGGTTCTGACCGGGCAAGCCTTCTAAAAATTTGCCGCTCTGTGGTACAATCCTGCTTAGACTATGGTAGTATAGTATATGGTTCAGCAAGGCCATCGTACTTGAAACCGCTCGACCCAGTGAACAATTGCGGTTTACATCTTTCAACTGGTGTTTACAGGACGTCACTCATAAGTAGTCTTTATGTAGAAATATACGAACCGTCACTTACAGACGAATAACCATGCTCACATGCTCATATATTTTAAAAATCCGTTCGTTGCCCAGACACCTATGTTACCCCATAGTCACAAAGTGCCCATCTAGAACACTGTTTAACAACAAACCTTTAGCTATCAGGCCACTCCTCCTGCGTTTTAAAACGTTTGCCAAAACCTTGGTCTACTAGATAAATTACCTGGCATTGCTCGAAGACGAGATACGCGGCCGCCATGGTGCAATTTTTCTGCAATCTGTGACTTCGCTGTTACACAGTTCGGTAAAAACAAACTAAACAACGACATATAATACAAGAATTCTTTGCCCTTGAAGAAAACTAAAGTAGGTTTACAGAATTTTATACTGCTGGATCAAAAACAGACCGTTACGTAGGAAGCGCAGTGGTGCGAGGGAATTCGGTTGAAATAGCACGACTTCCACAGTGTCCATCCATCTTTACTGCGGAATGCTACGAAGTATGTGTGGCCATAGAAAAATACTAAACGAGAACCTTGAAAATGCTATTATTTACACAGACTCATTAAGTGTACTTACAGCTCTCCATTCTAAAAATGCAAGCACCCCTCTGCTTGGTTACATCACTACAAAACATAGAAACTGCCACAGCTCAAGGACAAAATATAAAACTGTGCTGGGTCCCGAGTAATGTGGGAATAAAAGGCAATGAGAGAGTAGATTGTTGCGCTGCTCAAGCTCATGGCAAGGAAATAAAAAGAGTAAATATACCCTTTAAGGACTGCATAAAGTTAGTACAACAGAAGTTAAGAAGAAAATGGCAGAAAGCTTGGAACTATGAAGTAAACACACTGCACCTAGTAAAGCTAGTCCTAGGTGAATAGAAGTCATGTTTGCACCAAGAGCGTTTCATTGAAGTAATTTTATGTCGATTCCGTATAGAACACACACAAACACATCACACACAATTTTCTATTGACAAAAGAAGACAAACAGGTCGGTGAAAAATGTGAAGATCACAGTTGATCACAATCACAGTTGATCACAATCACAATCAATTATTCATATTTATCATCATCATCATCAGCCTTCCTACACCCACTGCAGGGCAAAGGCCTCTCCCATGTCTCTGCAATAAACCCTGTCCTTTGCCAGCTGCATCCACCTTTTGCCTGCAACCTTCTTAATCTCATCCGCCCACCTAACCTTCTACCGACCCCTGCTACGCTTACTTCCTCTTGGAATCCACTCCGTTGCCCTTAAGGGCCAGCGTTTATCTTGCCTACACATGACATGCCCTGCCTAAGCCCATTTATTCCTATTGATTTCGACTAGGATGCCATTAACACGCGTTGGTTTCCTCATCCACTCTGCCTGCTTCCAATCTCTTAACGTAACACCCATCATTTTTCTTTCCATGGCTCGCTGCGTTGTTATTAACTTAAGCTGAACTCTTTTCATTAGACTCCACGTTTCTGCCCTGTAGGGGAGTACCGGTAAGATACAGCTGTTGTTCACTCTTCTCTTGAGGGAAATTGGTAAACTGCCACTCATCATCTGAGAGAACCTGCCATATGCGCTTCACCCCATTCTTAACCTTATAGTTATTTCCCTCTCATGATACGGATCAGCTGTCACTACCTGCCCTAAGTAGACCTTTACAACTTCCATGCTCTCGCTGCCAACTGTGAACTGCTGTTCTCTTGCTAGACTGTTAGACATTACCTTGGTTTTCTGCATGTTAATTTTTGGACCCACCGTTCTGCTCTGCCTGTCTAACTCATTGATCATGATTTGCAGTTCACCTCCTGAGTGACTCAGCAAGGTAATGTCATCAGCGAATCGCAGATTATTTAGGTATTCTCTACTTACTCTTATTCCCAACTGTTCCAATTCATGCCTCGGAATACCTCCTGTACACAGGCGGTGAATAGCATTGGCGAGATCGTGTCTCCTTGCATGACGCCCTTCCTTATTGGAATTTTATTGCTGACTTTATGGAGGACTATAGTAGCTGTGCAGCTGCTATATATGTGTTCCAGTATTTTGACATAAGGCTCTTCTACCCCTGATTACGCAATGCCTGTATGACTGCTGAGGTTTCCACTGAGTCGAATGCTTCCTAGTAATCAATGAAGGCTATATATAGAGGTTGGTAATATTCTGCGCATTTCTCTATCACCTGATTGATAGTGTGAACATGATCTATTGTGGAATATGCTTTACGAAAGCCTGCCTGGTCCATTGGTTGATTAATGTCTAAGGTTGCCCTGAGTCTATTAGCGATTACGTTAGTAAATACTTTGTAGGCAACGAATAGTAAGCTGATCGGTCTGTAACTTTTCAAGTCCTTGGCGTCTCCCTTCTTATGAATTAAGATAATGTTTGCATTCTTCCAAGCTTTAGATACAATCGAGGTCATAAGGCATTGCTTATAAAGGGCGGCTAATTTTTCTACCACGATGTCCCCTCCATCCTTCAACAGATCTGCTGTTACCTGATCCTCCTCAGCTGCCTTTCCCCTTTCCATTGCTCCTAAGGCTTCCTTTACTTCATCTTTCGTTACTGGCGGAATGACGTATTGTTGTGCACTACTGTCTTTCCCATTAACGCTCTGATTACATTGACTACTGTAATCACATTTATACTCAAGCACAAAACTTGATAAACTTAGGAAAACATATTTTACTCAGTTTTATACACAACACATCCCTTTACACCCAGTATTGCTTTTGAGTGAAGATGCGATTGTTGACACAATTTGTGTTTTTAGCTTTTTAAGGGAAGCAGGTTGTGTCAGCAAACTATAAATCTTCACGCACTGATTCGCTTCAATTTTTGATACACCTCAGCCACCTTCTCATTCATGAGAGGAAGGCTGAGGTTTTGTTTTACTGGTTGGGAGGCACAACACCCCTGCCCAGCCAATGATGTCTGCTGAGACTACCCGACCTTTTTAAAGCTCTTGTATTAACCATTTATAAAATTTCGTTCTTCCTTTATCATTAGGTAATGCACAATAATTTTTTACGCCGCCTACACTATCGATAATTTTCCTTACCTTGAGCTTGGCGCATGACGGCCTGAGTTGCCTATGTGCCATAAAACACAACACAACCCAACACATAATGACTCTCCCATACAAGCGTTTCGAGCTTCGATGTTTGCTGCCTCCCGTCGACCTTTCTGTCAAAGGCGGCTTGAGAAAAACAAGAAAGTATATAAAGACACAGCTTAAGTACAATGCAACGAAGGATACTGCTTCGACCGTGTCCTCACTGAATACAAACATAATGTCAACATCATTTTGTTTCCGCCGGTCAGAAGCGATCTCTAATGACCTGCGGCTCTTGACCATCGCACGATGGGAAACAATTCGAGGAGCTTTCAGGAAAACAAATGATTGGCAGGGAAGACAAATAATGGGAGTGTTATGCCCTAGAAAGAACCGATTATATATCGCGAGGACTCAGTGAGGCTTGCCGGCACAGATCAATCATTCCAAACCTGACGCGGGAACACCGGGCTATTGCTTGGTTTGGGAATGATGGTGGGGTGATTGCAAGAGATATTGAACTGTATAGATGTTTAGATGTTCAAACTAAAGCATTCCTTATTTTGGAAAATAGAAGGCAGTGCACAAAAAAAAATATCTGGACCGACAGCCGCGTGACTACCGATACAGTCCAGCGCAAAATAAAATAAAATTCAATTGGTGGCCAAATTGAACAAAAAAATTGGAAAAGAAAAAATAAAAACGAAGAAGAAAACAAATAAGAATAATATGCCTGAGTACAAAATACGTGTAAAAATATTTTTGACTTGCTTGGTTTTTTATATCTTATTCAGGTGGTTTTCTGTAGGCCAGTAGTAAATTTCGTTTTGTCAGAACGTTAATGACGTCATGGCATAGGCAGCGTTTTCTGGGCCAGCGGTTTTATCTCAAATTCGCAATGACGAACGAATCGATATCTACGAGTTACGCTAAACGTATTTTGCATGCTAAAATTAAAGCTGAGTTAGAGTATGCGAACCTTATTTCTTCTTTTTGGCAGTATGTTACTCCTTCTAAAGGTACTTTTTGAAACGCCGCAAGTTTGAGTCAAGCTCTTTTTAATCCTATTTAAACATTTTTCTCAACTGTACTGAGGCACACCTTTTAAAATACGCACAATAGAAAAGCAATCTTATACTGAAAGAATGTTCGGACTTCGGTTTTTTTATTTTTCTGAGAGAACCCTAAGACATAGTTTCTCACGTGTGGAGTTTTTATAATTGTAGTCAGTCCTTGAAGAAATAACCATTCCTAATCATTAAAAAATACTCGAAAAAGCCACTACAAAGAAACAAAACAGAATCCTGATTGATTGATTGATTGATTGATTGATTGATTGATTGATTGATTGATTGATTGATTGATTGATTGATTGATTGATTGATTGATTGATTGATTGAGCATTGAATTGTTTCCGCGATAACTTCAAAAGCTCACACGTCTAACTTGTTGAGTTTGACCAAAGGTCCGTAAATTAACGTTGGAAAGGAGCGAATACGCATTGCGCTGCTCAAGTTTTTTTTTTATGCCAAGAGTGAGGCATTATGCCTAATTGCATACCTATAGACAAACAAGCATTTGTAACGTAGTCAGTATCTCATAGCTCTGCTGTCGCCGAGTGCGGGCAACACCTGGGGGTGTGGTCAAACGGAATGTGTGTAAAAATAAAGTCAAAAGCATTTTTCTCAATTCACAGTGCACCTGTCAGGTTGTACCTCATCATCTAAAGCAAGCCGAGTGCATCATGAGCAAGAATGCGGAAGTTTGGAATGTTAAATGGTTCTCTGTTCATCTGCTTTCTAATCAATCAACAACAAAAAGAAACATTTCTCTACACTCCTTGGTTTCGATGGCTGTTGGCTTGCTTCATGTGCATGTCGCAATGAAATCCTCATTTACCTTCCGTTGTCAGCTGAGCAGCTCAACGAGGGTCTCTGTTCGGATAGTCTTGATGCCATAGGTAGCATAAGATTGTTCTGCAAAGCTTCCCTCCTTATCGTTCGATGACATTCCGCGTCAAACTCGCGGTAAAACAGGATGTACTACGTCCGCCGCTATAGACGAGGGCGTCTCAGGTGAGCACTCTCGTTGTTACGTTACATGAAACAAATATCTCCAAAATCAAAGGATTTGACTTCAGTCGCTGTTCAGTGCACCGGATGCGAAATTCGGAGGCCGTGGGTTCGTATGCCATACGCGGCATGTCTTTGGTTTTCTTCTGTTTATAAGCAGCTATCTCTAAGCGATGGAATAATTACGATATTAATCTCGCGTTTATCAACACCACAAATTCGAAAAAAAATACTCAACTACGCTCCTTCGTATCGGAGGCTATTTGCTTCCTTCATATGTATTTCAAGGAAACTGCATCTTTTAATTGCTCTAAAATGTATTAGCCGGAGTTACCCCCAGGTGTCAGGGTACCGGTCGACCGCGCGGCCCATAGAAACACATTTCAATAAAACTTTCCGAACTACGTTTCTCTGTGTACACCAAACCTAAATAGTCTTCCGTTCAGAATGGGGTGATATCCTGCTAGGTAATACACTGCTTAGCTGTCTTGGATAACAACAGAAGTCAGCACATTATTTTACAGCTTAGGTGTTTGACTGCAAATTTGAAACTGCATTTTTTAGATGAAATTAAAAATTCTTCACTATAGCTTCACTACAGACTCGTGGAGTTCCAGAAATTTCTTTCAGAAGATAGTAAATTCCTCAGAACTGTGGAAACAAGTCTGACATGCTCTCTCTAATGTTTACCTTTAGGACGCAAAATATGTTCATCATTGGTTGCATGTCTCGGTTCGTGTGGCATGACAGTGCTGAAAAAAGAGCGCTATGCGCCAAAATGGCACATCTCCCACGTCACTGTTTAGAATTATTTTCTCCAGAAACACGCGCGTTCTCACAAATCAATATTCAATATTGGCTATCTGAATACTGCGTTCGTGATACAAAATCAGACAAGTAAATTAAAAGCATTAGATATTTAGGCGGTGTGATCTAGTGGAATCTCCCAGCAGAGTGAGCCAAATGTTATTTGTAGTGTTTGTTTACAATTTTAGACTTCACAGTCACCCAAATAAATAAATAAATAAATAAATAAATAATAGTACTAGAAGGCACTATAGAGCCACCTCACGGCAATAGCTTCAAGACGCTAGAAGGAAAATACGCGTGTAGCTCTCCTGCTTAGAAATGTGTCTCAAGTCACTTTCGTTTCGCATTTATGACTGTGTAGTGCAGTTAACTGTTCATATGAGCTATTAGATCGACTTCTTCAGCAACAATCACGTCGCCGAGTGAATGAGTTGTCGCAGAATAACATTCTGAGCGGTAACTAACGCTAAAAAACAGCAGCGACGAACAATTCGCCGCCATCGTTTAGCCCACGTGTTTTCGGCCTTGTGGGTTATACTGAAGCCGCTACGCCAATAGTCAGAGGTGAGAGGTCACCAGGCCACCAGATTCAGGTCAAAAGAGGATTTCTGGCTGGCTGGTGCGGAGCTGTGCAGTACACAAAATCGTATCAGTGCAGTAAAAATCATATGCGGACCAGTCGGGTTCGGCTTGTGCCGGCTGGACTATGCGCCGCCGTTCCACTGTCCCAATGAATAAGACAATAGACTAGGCCTTCGGCGACAAATATTTGTATTTGAATGCGTAAATTGCGGAGGTGTGTTTCAGGCTGTCCCTTCGGCCTCCTCAGCATTTTACAAAGCGCCAACTCGATATGCGTAAACCTGTTCCACAAAATCCTTCCTGCAAATACGAAAAAGCTATCTCGTGTTTTTTGCCTATTCACAGCGCAAATAACCATGATTGTAACAACCTACCGCTCTGTCGAATCAAAATGGAAGCTTCCACCGAGCTCGATATCGCACGCCTAGCTGGCACTGAGCCCTAAGAAACCTCCTTGACTGACGCGTAAATTAACGTGCCGCTGTTACTACGGTGACATGAGATCGTAATGTGCAACGCAGGAATTCGCTAGCACATAAACATAACCAGAATAACACGACTTTTATATTTTACAACGCAGAATTAATTTCCAGCACCTTCCGCTCTCGCAGCAAGGACAGAACATGATCACCCTTGCGACGCAAGTTTGACGCTAGCGCCGTTTGCTTCAGCAGTAGAGCTTGCGTGCAATACATATGTAATAGCTGCAAAGAGGTTTTTTGGTGATTGTACGATAAATTCAGACTAGGAAACAGGCGTGCGTTTCCAATTTAGGTCCTTCCTCATCGCATCTGAGAGGAGAGTTCCGAGAGAAGGACAGGCTACGGCAAAAGCCGAACGTGGTGCCCGGGAGTATGTCGTTTTGTCTAGGTGCTTGTACAGCCTATTGTGAATTATTTTTTTACTTCAAATTCCCACTGCACTAATCGAGGGAGACCGGCCTTAGTTTTGTGATGCTGACTTTTCTGCCAGCTTACGGAATGAATAGCATTTCTGTCATTTTCCAATCTGCGGGCAGAGGGCCTCCTTTTAGATCATGTTGAAAAAACTCAATTTTTCAGAGGAATGCGTCGTCGTCGAAGATTTTTAGCGTTTTTGTGGTTACTGTTTCCTTCTGCGGTGACACCAAATCCGGCGTTGCATCTAGATTAGGCGACACCCGCTCATCGAGCGGGCTGTTTTGGCAGGCTGAATGGAGACAAATAGGAGTAGAAAAAATGAAATTTCCTGAGCAAGGTGGTTGTTTTGTGTGCCAATACGAGAAGACTCTTACGTCCGTGGTCTTGGGAAGCCAAAAGGGTTATGTAGCGATAAGGTGCTCGCTTTGTTAACACTGCATAAGGAAGTGCTGCACCGACGAATATTAAGGCAATGGCGAAGTGCGACCTTACATTCAAGTGGTGAACCAGCCGAGTGGCACAATTTTTTGCAGAATCAACAGATTAGAAAAAGAAGACCGGAGAGCATGCAATTAGGAAGCAATCAAAATTTTCACCCGTAAAGAGACGATTATTAGATCATTAGTTTTTTTTCTGCCTAACGACCAGCAAGACGTTTCTGGTGAAACTTTTCTGACCAATGTTTCTGAAAAAAAAGACCCTAAATACTATCTATAGTTCGTAAATGATAGTTTCCTATAGCTATGTACGTTTTATAGGAGCACGAAGATGTTCTTATTTGTAGTTTCTAGCTGACAAATATTTATTACAACGTAAAAGTTTATGTAACTATATTGCATGAAGCTCCAAGACCAAGCAAGTCTGTATCATCGAGATGTTCATGCGTCATGAAAGGGCTTCTTGAAACGTTGTTCGTCAGAAGAAATTTGGACGTATAAAACTGAGATGAACAGTAGACCCACGAGGCGTGACGCAGCACAGCAGAGCAGGATTTTAACGATGTCGGTTTCTGAACACGTCAGTGGCAGTTAAACTAACGATTCACTGGATATTCAACTGCACAGAAATTCTAGCATACTGCCACAAGAAAAAAAAAAGGAGGCACCTGAATAAACACTTCGCCATTCCCTCTCCAGGTCGCGGTTCGTAGACGCGAGGAAAGAACCTGCCGACAGAAACGCGGGAGCGAGAGGTTCGAGAGGTGCTGTATAAAGACAGCGTCTTCACACCCGAGCGTGGCTGCCCTCCTCATTAATTATGCGCCTTTATTTTTTGAGCAGCAGACGTGCGCGAGCAGCTGTGCTCAAAGAGGCGGAGAGTCTTTCTCATTTTTCATTTGCATTCAGCCGCCCGCGAGGCCATTGCCTTTACTGCTGATGTCTGCTCATTTAAATGAAGAACCATAGTGTGGAACGACTCGAAGTCGACGTGCTGAGAAATGGGCTCCTGCTGTTTTCGCGTCTCAAGCAACTTATAATTTGCATACTCTCCTCTGTTCATTGTGCTTTTCTTTTTTGTGCGTTCTTTAGTGCAAGGTAGCTACTACGAAACTCAGTTAAGAGACTCAGCGGTTCCTTTTAAACATACCACGGAGCTTGTGGTTGCAAATGCCATTCAAACATTGCTCAGGAAAACAGTTGCAGCCAACTGTATAAAATTTGCATATATTCTGTCAGGTAACTTTCAAACTTGAGCTGTGAAAAGAGTTCGCGCTTTGTTTATGTATTCTTTGAAATGGAATTGCTGTTGTTATCAAGAAATTAAGTTTTCGCTTCAAAATCTTGGAGCATTCTGTCTTGTGCGCCTTAAAGTTATGCATTACAAAAAACCCTCAATACGTGGCTTATACAGTGAGCAAAAATTTGTAGTCTCCGAACTTGTGGTGCATTTGTTTCTTATTTTTACTCCGGTAAGCACTAAACGCTTTCTTGAAAACCCTGCAAAAGCAAGATGCAATGAATGAGAAAAGAGCCGCGAATTTCAGCAATACTTTTTCTTCGAAGCTCTACGAAAAAACAGCCAAAATTGAAGCTTAAAAAAATTTGGTCAAGGAAATCTTAAAGCGTCCAAGTACTAAGAGTAGTCATTGTCTGTATTAGTGCCAGATTGTATTATTATTGACGATTCTCTCACCCGGCATCTTAATTCGGCATTTATTCTTCTGTCAATATTTTTTTTTTAATTTTTTGTTCCCCAACATATTGCGGTGCCAGATTGTCACTGCCAACATTTGCTATACAGTCATTTTAAGTCAAGACTTGCATAGCTTTAAATATACCCTTTTTTAGTTAGAATAGGATTTTCCGGCATAGCATTGTGAGTGGTGTTGCACATCAAAATAAAGCTAAGACGTGCTAACGACCTGGCTGGTTAACTAATAATTTATAGATACATTTCTAACTATGACTGCTAGGCTCCTTAATTATTCAGACGCGCATAGCCCACGTTATGTAATATTCATATCAGTGTTTAGAACTTTGAAAACGCGGTTGACCTTGGTGCTGTGGCCCAACAAATTTTGGCTATTTTGACGAGTTACGTCCACTGGAGAGGATGCTTTGCATGCAAGCTTATTGAAAGCGCGTGTATTTTAGTGCGATTTAGCCTGAACTTGTGGGGCCAGAGCGCCGAAGTTAACCGAGTTAATCTGTTAAACTGATATGGATATCAGGTAACGTGCGCTACGCACCTCTCAATTATTATGGAGGCTCTGAGTAATGGTTAAAAAGCTAACTATTCAACATTAGTTAACCAGTCTGGTAGTTAGCACGTATTAGCTTTATTCTAATTTACAAAAGCGCTCATGATGCTATGCCGAAAAAAGGGTTCTTCTAACTTAAAAAGCCTACTGTGGTATCATGCGATGCGCGTGTGACGTCAATTGACAGCGCGTCGCTTGTCGCTGTATAAGCGTTGAGAGCCGAGTACACCGTGTTCTTTTTGGCTACCCACTGGCGTGCTAATAAACCCTCTACACTGGTCGTCACTCTGACTTTGCCTTGTCGCTGGCGGCCACAGCATCTATTTTTAAAAACTCTGTGGTGTCTTAGGTGAAACACGATGTATACGTGTAGACGACCACTCAACAACCCTGCGCTGTGCCTCGGAAGCTATAATAACCTTTTTCTAGCCCGATATGGTACGAATGATGCCAGCCACAGTGAGAACATGGCTTCAGATGTTAAATATGAGCACGTTCTTGACCCGATGAAGAAAAATTTTACAAAACAATACAAGTTCGCTTTAATCTTTATAATTTTATGGGCTATTGCTTTTTGCAGCAATTTTTACCGTTGGTTAGATCACATCCCGTCGTCGAAATAAAAGGGGAAGGAATAACTGCATGGCATCACATCGGTATCTTTATGCCGTAAGCGCAGATATGTCACTTTTATTGGGTGTGGCGACACAAAGAAAATGCACTGAACCGGCTGCTTGAAAGGAATAAGCAACAGGCATGAAAACAAAAGCAATCAGGCAGTCCCCACTGCAGTCGGATACAACTCAAGAACGAAGGGGCGAAAAATTGGCGGTGGTTTAGCTCTCGTTAAACCTGGAGCGACGCGATAGCTACAGTTGGCCGAGTGGAACTTGGTCACGTCACCAACCACGTGATCTGCCACGGCGCCGCGCCGCCGGCAGCTGCTCCGCACCACGTGACCAACCACGTGACAGCGTGGCGGCGCAGCCACAGGGTGGCGCGCCGCCACGCTGAAGGCTCGAAATGGTACTGTAATGTAACTGTCGCTACAAAAAAGCACGCCCACCAACGGGTGTCGGCAGTTTGTGATGCAGTCACGCTTAATCTCCTATCCTGACATCGCAGGTCACAGGCAGCTACTGAAGTGAAATCAGCTTAACAATGAACAGGTCAATCTATCTTTTATCAACACCAGAACATGTCCTGTGCACTTCTGCACACCCGGATGCTGAAAGACGTGGCACAGAGCCACATCCCTCATTCAGCTAGATCTGCATGTGCTACCATGGGCACGGGCTTCGATGGGACACATCCTCAGCAACACACAACCGAGACGTGACACGGGGCCGCGTCCCTCATTCAGCTAGAGCTGTGTGGGCTACCATGGGCACGGGATTCGTTAGGACTCTTCTTCAGCAACACAGATCCGAGCTCGCCTGGAGGACAGAGAACTCACTCATGTTTTTGCAAACGTTTCGATTATTGCCTTGAAAATTTGCTGAAAGTTTGTGTGATTTTCATTAGGAGAAGCGCAACGCGAACGCATACCTACTGCTTAAAAGAATACCCTACAGCCTTCTGCACTGTAGAGAAATCAGCCTGTTTTTAGTTGCCTTATGATTCAAAGCATTGGGTCGATACTTCTTTGAGAGGGGAGTAATGCCGCGAGTCTTTGTAGTGTTTGTTCATTGTGCAAAGCTGCCCCCACGCCGCTTTATCGCTTTGTTTGCGATACAAGACGCGACCTGATTTATCTCCATTGATCGCATCCAGGCGGAGCCGTTTCTACGTTTTTCCAGAATGATGTAGTAAATTTACATGGTTTATCTAGAAAGTTCGCTATCAGCTTTAAATTGAGCACGGCCGAGAGCGGCAGGGATTATATTCGACGACCGCCGAGCATGCTTGTTGCTACGCCACCGCCGAGTGATTCAGTCCATCGTGGGCGCAAGTCAGCCCAAATAAAGAGTTTTGTTCAGATGCCATTTTCGCTCTTTCTGGTCTCCGGTTTGCCCTCACCACTTGGTGATATCTGTTGGAGGTGCTGGGTAGCCGTTAATGTCCCATGTACCCCTTAGAGTCGAGACGCCAGCCCTCTGCGCTTTGCATCGGAGGTCGAGCCCCCAGTTCACAAAACCAGCCGACGTCTCCAGGGAGAGCAGCCTGAGTTTGGGACCCTGCCTGACCACAGCGGACGACGAAAAGATGCTTCTACGAGATGCTTCCCGGCAACTATCCTTAATAAAAGATGTCGATCCCGATCATATTGTAGCAGCCGCGGGTGCCGCCAACTTTCAGTGGATCCTTGGGCGAAGACCCCCGAATAATGGTCTGACCAATATGAGCGCGTGGCATAATTCAACAGTTGGGATGACGCGGCGAAATTCGACGGGTATTTTTCTTACTGGAGGGCTCAGCACGTACGTGGTACCGAAACAACTAGTCGTCCTAACCACATGGGGCTATTCATACGGAACTTTTGAAGGTGAATTAGGCTCAGCCCTCAAACACTAGCTACGGCACCGCTGCAAGTTTATTCTGTTTAGACGGAGGTGAAACATCTTTGTGGAGTGTTAAGCCGGGCTTAATAACTAAATAAAAATGGTGCGAGCAGCCGTTTTTTTTTCTGGCTCAAAGTATGATCAAGAGGTTGTGAGCACAACAAATGACACTGCTGGTATTCATTACGAATTAATGAACCATGTATATTGCTCAGTGAAGTGTTATACTCACAGATAAGCACTTCTTTTCACTAAAACTGCGATACTAACTATCCAAAGATTTCTCTGGAGAAATTGTGTGGAAGAAAACATATTATTTCAATAAGTCTCGTTATACGCGTCGCAAGAATTGCATATGTAATCTTACATTTAATCATAGGAATCTTGGAGAAAAGCTACTTACAGCGTAATAACATACTAACCTACACTGGCGGTACCAGCCACGTGGAGCCAAGAAGGGTAGAATCACACGCACATGCAACGCTTTGCTGTATGATCCTGTTGGGTTATAACGAGAGGCTGTTAGACAGATAGCCGCACTTGTACAATCCTAAAAATAAATCTGCTGCCATCCTTAGTCGGCTGCTAGGCTCCTGGGCAAAGGCTCCGTCCGTGCTTGTTAATCGATAGGAGGCTCTTCTTTTTTTTTTCTCCCAGCTGTGTTTTCAGGCTTTGACACATGCACGCGGAAACGCGTTTCTGAGTTTTTACCAAACAGTCCTGTACTTCAGTTCTGCCAAGCGAGAGGAGTATTGATTTGGATTAAAAGAGGAAAAACAAGAGGTATTCACGCCGCACTCTTTCTAGCTTGCTCTGAGAATTCTCATGGTCCTGCCAAAGTTCGCTTGTTTTCACTTTTGCTTCTAGGCGTGGTTTTTATTCTGTGCGCTCGTTGGTGCAGCGAAGCACGCAGCTACTTCGAGTCGTGAGCCATTCCGCAACTTTTGGGAGAGCTGCAAAGACACGCTGTCTGGAATACTGAGATATTTTTCGTGTTCTCAAGTTTGTTTTTTCTGTCTTGTCTAGATGCGTTTTTTTATCTTCGTCATACACCAGAGCAAGGCACGTCATATGTATACGTGGCAGTGAAGTCTGAACCTCACTTATTTGCACAAAGCAGCTTCAAGAGGGCCGAAAACAGCGCGTTTCTTTGGTAAAGTAGGTGCACCGCCTAGGAAACACCCTGTTTCTTTTTAGTGCGAAAGGAAATTTTTCTCATAACATTCAGAAACACGCTGACTGGTCTGCAGCTGTTAAGCCTTGAATAAGATTACTTATTGTTTTTAAATATTTTTGTGGTATGCTAACTCTAGAAGATATTAAGAACGTGTTGGTTAAAAAACAGCCAAGGAAGCCTATATTTGGTCAGGTGAGACGGATGCGTAAAAACATCGCAATATAATAAAAATTCAACGCACGAACATATCCATATATCGATGGCTGCTGTGGAATAAGAACAGCTATTATTCCTTTTTTTTCCTTGTATAGGCTTAAATATAAGCTTGAAAGAGCAATTAAAAAGGCAACAGTCAGTGCGCGCATAGCTTTGCATGAAGTAGGGTTATTTACTATTATAAAACTATATTTGGGGCGTTAAAGTGCGATAATTATAGCAACCTTCAATGCCATACTCAGGATGCCTAAACGATAACGACGGCCGTAGGAACACCTTTTTAGATTCACTCTTGGAAAAGGTTTAGCGGTGCATTCTAGGAGGAGTCATACATGCTGCCTGCAGACACTATATATTCATTTCAGCCATGTGTTTAAGATGGTGTTCACGCACTTTCCTTATTCAACCCCGTTCACTGAGTTGCGAACTCGAGGAAGATACTATCGCTGCCGGACAGGTGTATGCATTTCTGTGCGGCCGTCAAATTCGAGCTACATTCCAGTTTCTGAAGCCGCTCGCTGGTTTTCTACTAATCTATGCCTACCCAACGGCTGCATTGCTACGGCCGTCGAGCGCTATACGTGGCTCAGGTTTGTAAATAGTGTTTATGGGCAATTTTCCAGCGCCTCGCATCTATGACCCTCTTGCCTAAGGGTCGTCTAATGTCGTAGAATGGGAAGGGGTGGTCCAATTGGTTTTAGTGCCTAAAGGCAATATTTTGTCACGCATTGCACTTGCCCAATCTCCCAGCGATAATAATATTATTTGTTTTTTGGTTGTCTCTTGAAATACGTAACAATAACTTTTTCTTGCAGCTACTAAGAGCCGTACTAGTTAAGGGAAATGATGAGTGTGTTAATAATTGCCGCTAACAAGCTATCATTTGGTACCATCGTTTATGGTGTTTTTCCATTTCTGTCAAACCCCTGCTTAACAAGGCGCTGTTCTTCTAAAATATTATTCTTTGTAAAGAAACTCTCTTACAGGCTTTTAAGAAAATATAACCCACAAGACAATGTAGGCGGTCTTCACAGAGGACATTGAGATTAAGCTCATTTTTATCCCTTCGCTGAAATTCTGGCTGCCTGTTCCGGAATACCTTGAGTCACTGGATTGATGTTTTCCGCATTTATTATTCGAAAACCGACGGCCACAATTTTTCCACGTAAAGATATCCTTCTTGTTGTTTTTGTTCCAGACGAAATATTAGAAAGAGGTATCACCATTTATCACAGGCACGTGGAGTTTATGCGTTCACTCTTCCGCGTTCTTTGATGTTATCTATGCAATTCGATGTCGCTTAAGGAACAGAAAGTTAAGGCTCGAAACATAACACTCGTCCCTTTTCTTGTCTAGTAAAACGTGTGATATGGAACCTTTAGAATTTCCGTTTGGCTGCAGCACTAGATATTTTTTTTTACTTTATTTTGTGCGCGTAACGCAAGACTTAAAGAATCAATGCTGTCTTTTGCACTAAAAAAATGGACTTTCTCTTTCATGGCGCCAATGACACACAGCTGCTTGCAAGGCTCTAACTGCAGTTTGCTAACGATTACCACGCGAACTGGCGTCCAACCACTCGCGGGCTGTGAACACCACCATGGTATGGATAAATAGGGACGGATTGAAAACTAACGCAAGGCCAGAAGCCCAGATAGTCTTATTATTTATTGATCGCATTACACTCGAATTTCTAATTAAAAAAAAGAAAATCCGCTGCTGACGGTGCTTTCACACGCCAATATTTTTTTTTAAAAAGGAGACAAAAGTTAGTTGAGCTCGGCTTACCTGCTTATACCATTTTAACCGAAGACTCATCAAGCGTTTAAGAACACCATTAAGAACATGATGACGATGATGAATTTCCGTGGCGCAAGGGCATCTACGGCCAAAGAGCGCCTTGACACAAGGTATTTTCCATTTCTCAAGGTGGGGCCAAAGACCCATTTTCCAAGCATTTCACCCTGCAGAAGCCGAGCACCAGAGGAGGAGAAAGCTTGTACCCATTGTATCACCGGTGGGTACCCGGCGGCACTGGGGATAGAACCCCGCACCTCCCGCATGTGAGACGATTGCTCAACCACTTGGTCATCGCTGCGGTTGTACCATTAAGAACAGCGGTGGCGCCGGCGAGCCTGGGCCTCTCCCTTGGGGCGCGAATCGGCTACAGTACTAGCAGTGTCTGCTGCAGCCTTGAATTTCCCAGATGCTGCTACTCCTCGGCGTTTGCCGATGATGCCACACTATCTGCGCTCTGGGTAGTCACGGGCTACGCGTGAAACCGCACGTGAAGGATTCCGTAAAACAGCTTTGGCTCCAAAACGCGTTCACTTCAATTTGGTTTACAAAGCACTATAAGGATTAGCTGAAACGTCTTCAGGAAACCTTTTTTCGCGCTGCAAGCGTCAGCAGCACTCAAGATCAACCAGTACCCCCTTTTTAGTGTAAGGCGACCCGGTGTACAATCCAAGGCGCACGAAACGAAAGGTAGGGCTGCATTCAGTAAATGAGGGGTTGGAGAAAGACCGTTTAGTCGACTTTCAAGAAAGGTTATTCTCCCCTGGCTCCTTGCAAAAAAAAAAAGCTACGGCTGATCGTACAGCATTGCGCTAGTAGTACAGGTTTTAAATTTTGGTTTTAGGTTTTCTCTTTTACGACGACTGCCTTTGTGTTGCTTCTCTGAGTTTCATTTCGCCGTAACTTTTCTGTTCCGCTGCTTCATGGTCGCTTCTGATGAATGGTGTTGGGTGGCAGGCGAAGGGGGATGTAGTCTTTCTGAAAGGTATGGGAGAAGAGTTGAGTTGAATGTGATGGTGGATCGTGGGTAGCGCCCACTTGAGAGATAATCTGAGTGGAGTTTTAGGTGAATGAGTGATTGTGAGGTGGAGACTTCAAACACAAAGACAATGGCATTTTTTCTACGATTGAGTGCTATGCTGCTGACGCAGTAAAACCACCCGCACATTACAGGTCATTGAAAATCGACTCTAATATCCAAAGTGAAAAACAATTACTGGCAATTACACCTGTCTGTAAAGCGAGATATCAGCTCTAGCTTTTCTTCACTTTGATTTGTAGTTGATTAATTTTCCCCGTACCAGTGTGTTCAGATTGCATTTCATGTTTTGACTAGGTTACCTCTAGGCGTGAGGTACCGACTATATGAAAATTATGGTCAAATGATGGCGCCGCTGTTGGCAAAAATGCCCCCCGTTCCCGTTCACTTTCATGCTGTTTCTTCCCCGTCTTGCTGGAGCCCTGGACTGAGGCCCCCACCTACGCTGCGAGAAATAACCCTTATACAATAAAGTTTTTCATTCATTCATTCATTGGATGCGCTTGCGAAACCTTCTATAAATTCCCCACCGTGGATACGCGCCAATCTTTCAAAGAGAAACAGACACAATAAAAACAAATAGCTATCTCTGAAAAAGAGCATGCTTTTGTGAATTTTAAGCCGTGTGGCGTCGTCGTTGCTCATTGATGACGCCGGGACACTAGAGGAGAAGAGTTTAGCGAAGAAATAACAATGACGGATGCGCACTGTCATGTCAATTCGTATCTGTGTACTCTGTTGCAGTTTGGACAATAAAAATCTTCGCTGCTTCCCCTTGCGCAGAACTAGTCTCTATTTGTGTCACTCAGTAATTCCGCCGCAAGAAGCCAGTAATCACGCGCTGAATCACATAACAGCAAAAGAGAACACGTTTCCTGCTTTCCCGGTTTTTCTGACATGCCACACTCGGTCAGCAGAATTGGTACACTCTGGGAACGGCTTACGCGATTGTACTGGAAAAGAATCTTAAAAATTTAGCGCAGGGCAAATAAGCTGAGTCTGCAAAGGCGTTTGGACGTAAAAAGACAGAGAAACTTTTCAGAGGCTGGCAGTGCCTGAGAGGCAAAGGTATACAGATCAGGCAAGAATGATACTTTTTTTCTTTTATTAGGTATTAAAGTAAAGATAATATCATTAATCTATGCACCAGATATGACAGCATCGTCATTACAAGCACTCTGATGGCCTGTGGTGTCATCCAGGAGCATAATATTGTCGCTAGTGAAGGAAGAGCAGATGCAGATACGATGGAAGGGAAGTTGTGCTACGTACCAACACAGCCTCGCAAAATATGCGCATAACAGGTGAACTAATGGCATGTCTTGCAGCGCCGAAGATATTCATTTATGCCATGCAGCCGGTACTCATGCGAGATGTATGCGCATAAAGATGGCAACGTGTCAAGAGAAAATTATTATCGCACTAAGCGAATACAGGTAACTAGAAATTCAGCTTGCTTCCACGAAGTTTTATAGAGGCCCACGTGTGGCGCTTGCTGCTCAGGCATCCTGATAGTAGTATCAAAAACTGGAGAAAGAAAATATACGCCATAAAGGTGGGCTTGCGGGGATGACGTATACTGCCAAAACTCATGGGTTCTGTACACCACAGGGGTTTGATCTAACCTTCGTGATATTTTGAGAGTCCAAGCAGCGACAGAGTAACCGCGAGCACTAGGAGGGATGCAGAGCACTAGGAGGGATGCAGAGTGTGGTGCCTTGACCTTATGCACACTAAAATGCACCCACAAAGCGGCGAACAGCCGGAGTGATGCGTTTGCCACTATAAGGTCAAGCCGCAGTGGCGAGGTTACTACGAGAACCCCATCAAACTTTCTTTTGCTTTCACTTCATGCAAAAGTGTCATTCGAATTCATACGGTGATCAGTTCACGGACGTCTTCTGCACGTTCGGAAATATTAAGTAGTGCGACGGCAGCTGCAATGCATGGTTGTCATGTGTCCAGCTATGTGCTCTCAAATAAATCAAGAATTAGATGCGCAGGATAGCCCCAAGATAGCGTTTTTGTTGTGCCCCTGCTTTGCCCTTGAGGCCTTGGTTAAGAGGGCCAACTTCTTTCATCACATTTTAAAGCGGGGGTCTCGTGCTGACGGCGGCCACTGGCTGTTACAGTGCAGTGGTTAAGCAACGGTTCTCTTGGCTTCGCGTCAGTGTTGTCCTTGCAGTACCCGGCGGGAGGTTACGGGGTGATTAGCACAGAGGGCTGTTAACATGGAAGCTCCTTACTGACCTCCTAGAGGATGGTTCCTGAAGAAGAGCGAACATCCTCATGAGGAGATTACCGTGGAAGGAAGAGGGTTACGGTGGAAGGCGAAGGGTATAGCTAGACAAGAGAGATAAGGCCCAGTCCGTCTCTAGCGCATGATTAAGTCCTCATAACGGTGCAGTTCAACAGCGTACAGGCAATCAGCGCTACCTAGCCCCGTATTGTGAGTTAAATCGTTCCTGAAACGTTCATTTTTAGCCGCATATGACAGGTTGCCAAAAGATATGGCGGCTTGGATGCGGCGAAAATTCCAGAAAAAAACGGATGGTGACATCAAAGTTCTACGCTTTGATATGTGCGTTTTGCAATTGTTTTATGTAGGTTAATATAATCACCACTGTCCGCAATCCGCTAGTTATGTGCTAATGCTCATGGTTAGCTACGTTTGCAGTACAAACCGATGCTTCATAAGACTGAGCCGAATAAGTAGGCGACTAGGACTCGGTGTCGCGAGGGGTATCGGCGCAGCAGCTGGTAGAAGCAGCGGATTGCATGAAGAATGCCCACTAATATGCAGACCTCTTCCACGGCTATCAGTTACCACAACCATCTACCATAGCTGTCGCTGTGAATTTATTTCAGCACAGCGCAGCGAGGTATGAAAAGGAAAATGACTTCCACAACAGTAAAAGACACAAAGAAAACAGAGTATGTAAGGGAGAAAATGAGAAGCACAAGTGCGCACGGCATGCGATGAGAAGTGAAGATAAGAGATGGCTCCTTAGGGTTACGGAGTTGTTTCCAAGAGTGAGAAAGAGAGATAGGGGTTTATTGACTTGGAACGCAGAGAGGTTGGCCGGAAAAATGAATATCTGGCCTGCTACTGAGCAATGGAGGAGGGGAAGAGGAGAGAAAAGAGGGTCACGATGGAGGATAATGATGATGATAAGAGAATTAAGGCAGCTGAAAAAAGACAAGGCAGATTTTCTAACACTACAAACACGAGTCAAGGCCCGTGTCGCTTGAAGAGCGTGAGAGCGCCCGCGTTACCTGTAGAGTTTTAGAACTCTCTGGCCAAGCACCTATGATCAAATCCTCCGAGAGGGGACTGCTGTCAAAAGACTTCAAAGTATATGCTAACATTAGTCTTTCCTATGTATATCCTGGGCACGCCACTAAAACATGCTCTACAGTATCGACCATGCCACGTGTGGTACAGCCCGGAGAGTCCGCTTGTCCTATTAAGTGCAAGTATTTGTGCGTGAAGGCGACGTTTAAACGTAATCTGTGGATTATGCATGCAATAGAGCGTGGTATTCAGCGAGGAACAGAAAAGGTGATCGCCGGATCTTGCCGGTTAAGGCGGATGTGCCGAGTGTCTGGAGGGGAACAGTACCTAGCCGTAGCACTCCTCATAGACCCCGAAAGGAGAGAAGTGGTTCCGGTTTAGAGAAAGGCACAGCTGTGTGCAGGCCACTGCTGAAGGCACTCCTTGCTTTAATGTCGGCGGTCTCGTTTCCATCCAGTCCGCAGTGTCCAGGGATTCATTGAAACACAATACCGTCGCCTATTTCCTGGGAAGATGAAAGAAATCCTGTGATGTCGAGAGACAGAGCCTGGTAGACGGTGTGGCGTAGGAAGCATCCCAAAATTTGTAGAGCAGGTTTAGAGTCTGAAAAAATGCACCACTCTTGAAGCGGTCCTCCACCGATGTGGCGAATCGCTTCCCGAAAGGCCGCAAGCTCTGCATTGGATGAAGTAGAATTGTGCCCTAAAATGAATCTCCGAGTCGTCTCCTGAGCGAGGATTACTCAAGCTGCTATCGATGCCTTCGGTGACGCAGATCCATCAAAGTATACGGGGACACAGTTTTAGTATTCTGACCAAATGTAGGCCAGAGCAAGTCGCTTCAGTCCGCTAACCCTCGTCACAGATTTCTTTATTATGCCAGGAACATGCAGGCATACTGAAGGCTGAGCCATCACCCATAGTGACTGCAAGAGATGATATGGCAGGGCATAGTCTGATGGTTGGGCTGCCACCAATCCGAATTTCCAATAGTGGGCAAACATAGCAGCTGGTGACAAGGAGCCGCGTGAGCGGCTCCGCGAAGAGATCAGGTTCGTAAGTCACTCCGCGAGAGCACTAGGCTATCGCAACAGCCGAACACGCCTCGTGCGAAACTGCAACAGCCTGTCACACTGTGCATTGCACAACTTGTTCTTCATCAACTAGTGCTACTATAAAACCAATATTCGCTCTTTGAGCTACGTGGCGGTAGTGAAAGAGAGGTGTTCGCTGCATGAGTTGGCGTAATGTTGGTGAAGGAACACGGCACTAGAGCAATACTCGTTGGCGTTGACTACTTTGCTGCAGAAACGCAGCATTGAAGCACAGGCTGCCGGCGTACATTAGGCAAATTGGCATTGACGATGAAAAGGTTGAAGACACGCATAACTGGCTCCCTGGATCATTGCACACATCAACTGCACTTCCAGGTGCGCGGCGGCGGTTTCGACTAGCAAAAACCTGCTTGCGCTCAATATTTCACGCTTAGCGATGCTAAACCACCAGAAATTTGTTTTTTTAGTTAGGAATCGATACAAAAATGAAAGGCAGTTTCATACATGCTTATTTGTGCTAAAATTCAATTTTAACTAGATACGTTTCGATTCCAATTAACGCAAAAATTGCTTTTTTTAGTGACGATGTTTCTAGAAAAGTCATAAAGCAAAGAAGTCAAGTGAGCAAAGCATCAAAATAGACAGTACACAAGAGGATCGTGTAGTTGCTAGCACAGAGACTCCTTTTCTCATTTTTATTCGTAGGTATTGCTGAACACTTTCTTATAAGCGGTGATGGTAAATTTAGGAGTCTTTCTGGCTTCCCCGACTTTCGGCTTCCCGGCTTCGCTTGCCTGTTTTTTTTCTTTATTTTCGCGGAACTAGGGCCACTGACGGCGAGGTACGTAAAAGGTGCAACACGCGCCGCCACGGTGCGAAGGTATGCTCGGCGCATTCAACGCCGTAAGGGCAGCCGCGTTGACGGGGAACGGAACCCGCAGCTCGCTGGTGGCTTACACACCCGTTTTTTCTTAATCTTCCTGGAGCAAGAGTAAGTGATCAATGCTATTTCTTATATCTTTTCCTGTGCCACGAACGCTCCAGCTTTCTTTTTTCCTGCTTCGCCATCGTTTCCATAAGACACTTTGCCTTTCCTCAATTCTGTTATTTTATGGTTTATTTGGGCGTTTCGTCACCCCTTCTTCCCAGGAATGGTGTCGCTGCAAAAAGCAGCGCCAGTGTACTCGTCTGCGATTCCACAGTAATAACCACAATACATCGGTGTTCATAATCATAATGCTACGTCCTTATCTGCTTGCTGCCTTTTTGTTAATTTAGTTGTGTTTATACGTCATTTTATAAAAATATTAGTATTTCAGGCATATGCATTTCAGTTCATATGCTGTGCAATGTATATTCTAGCTGTTTGTCTTGTGCTTCATGTCGTCAGTCCTTGGTGTGATTTACGGCCTTCCTAGGATTGAAGTAGCTGGCGGCGCTATCAGGCTACAACCTCTCCTTACATTTCCCCGTCACTGAAGCGGATAAAAGTAGAGAAGTTTTAAACGCAAATGTGTTGAGAGTCAATGCGCAGCCCAGATTATTGCAGATTCTATACACACAGAAAACAAAACAGAAGCTATCAGAGCCGTGCAAAATCATTTTTGCTAAACTGAAGCTAAACTGAAACTAAACAACGTAATCCTTGAGTGTAAACTGGTTTCTTTTTCTGTTTCCTTAATTAATTGCCTTTTAGCAACAAATTACAAGAAGAACGGGCTGACAGGTGAGGATATGAATTCTGAGCATTTAACTGTTCATTGTGATCTCTGTTTATGATGGAGATTCTTTTCGGCATGTCAAGCGATATGTGCGCCAAAATACCTGTATAATTCGGCGTCTAATGGTGGCCACTTATGAAAGAGTGCTTTTTAGCTGTCGAAAAGGTTTCCATGAACCTCCGACCGGCGGCCACAATGGCCACCATCATACCTGAGCACCCGCTTAAGGGCGCTGTGCATAGAATGCGTGAGCATGGCCACGCCGCATGATCATGACGAAGTAAACTTTTCTCTCCTTTATTTTTCAGTTTCACTGTCTTAATTCTTTTCCCATGTATGTGGAGGGCAGGCAACAGGGCATTAGGCCTGGTTACCCTTTCTGGATTTCCCTCCATTGCTTCCTTCATACGCGATTGCGGTAACGGTACCACCGTGCGTTGACGTGTCGAGAAAACTACGAATTTGAGAGGCTCGTGACGTCACAAGCACATGACCTGGCGCGAGTAATTCAAAAGCACCTAAACGGCCAAACAGTAAAACAGTGATGATGGCAGTTCAGAATTCGTAGTTAGACTGCAGGGTCGTGAGGCCATTCCAAGGCCATTATGTTAGGCCTCTGAAAAAAAAAGCAATTGCGCGGGAAACAAAAATCATTGAGCAAGAACTTGAACTGCTATCCCTTCAGTTGTGAGACGGGCGCGCTACCCCTCTGTCACTCAGGAAGGCTCTCTCGACTTGATTAAAGGCGTGCGGTGTGTGCATAGAGGTTAATAAAAATGAATAAGCAGTGTCCGTTTCTGTGAACTGATATGCGAAGCAAACCCTAGGGCGCTGAAGGTACCCATTAAAGGTATCGTGTCATACACTAAAGGTGAAGCTTAAAAGTACAACCGCACCACTTTTTGAGAAGTCCGCTATAATCAAGGATTCAAATTTATATACGCTGCAGGTCAAGCATGCAAGTGTTTGTTGCGCTAGTGTTTAACATAGTGTATAATTGACGATTGAAATTAAGGGTTCTCCTCAGAGCAACGGAGAAGTTTGGGCAAGTTCAGTGTGTCGTCACGGAAGGCAAGATTTTCAAATGACCGTTGCCGTCAACCACACCCTGCGGTGTCTCGTTTGATGCTGGCAAAACAACTCTAGTTGGGCTTTGCGTTCAGTGGCGTTGGTTTTTTTCTTCAAAAGCAAGCGTTTTATTGCGTGTGGAACTTCCAAGCAGCCTATGCAGTTACCCATTAGGTAAAGCTTAAATTCCCCCTGAAATTTTTCCTGTGTTGCCCACCTCTTGATCTGCAACTTGCTTTGAATTATTCCTTTGGCGCACCTCGACGCGTATTAATGTCGACCACTTCGTTCACATTCTTTTCCAATAATCAGTCTTGATTGTCCATTTCCACATGGAGTTTTTATTGCTAAAGCAGTTATGTAGCAAGCAATGCCGACCGAGAATCTTGTCACCGTACGTACTGCGTACGATCTTGTCCCATTGCTAGCAACCCATAATTACTACTCGAGCTTAACCGAGTTTCGCGTATAAGCTCGGGTAGGTTCGAGGTACATGCGTACGTTCACCGTACGATCTTGTGCTGTTGCCTAGCAACCCGACTTGCTACCCTAGCTTACCCGAGTTACTCGGGTCAGTTATGGTAGCAACTCAGGTAGCAACTCAGCTACCCTAGCTTACCCGAGTTACTCGGGTAAGTTGTGGTAGCAACTCAGGTAGTGGTAGCCAATCAGTTGTGGTAGCAACTCACGGGGTAGCAACTCAGGTAGCAACTCAGGTGGTTCGTGCAAGTTCTGAGGAGTGTCGCGCCTGATGCGCGATAGGTTGCTAGGGAAGAGCGACATGGGCCGCACAATTCCTACCCGTGACTGTGACAGGAACAGCCACCTGACAGTATACAGTGGCGCATCGCTTAACCGCTGCACCACTGCGCTGCTGGTGGTATGAGGACTCGTCGCCACTTATTAGTGTTCAGTAGAGAGTGGCCAATCATACACGTATGGGCATTATTCCGCTAAAAATGTGACGTCATACCCTCAGGTGGAGCTTCAGTACCCCTCGAATTGAAAAATGAACACCTGCTTTCACATGTCTCCTCGGTTTAACTATGATAAGCCCCTACCAATTTTCATTTTATAATAATAATATTAATTGTTTTTTTTTGGGGGGGGGGGGAGGAAATGGCGCAGTATCTGTCTCATATATCTTTGGACACCTGAACCGCGCCGTAAGGGAAGGAATAAAGGAGGGAGTGAAAGAAGAAAGGAAGAATAGGTGCCGTAGTGGAGGGCTCCGGAATAATTTCGACCACCTGGGGATCTTTAACGTGCACTGACATCGCACAGCACACGGGCGCCTAAGCGTTTTTCCTCCATAAAAACGCAGCCGCCGCGGTCGGGTTCGAACCCGGGAACTCCGGATTCGAATCCGGTGGGATCAGTGGTGGACAGCTGCTTACCTTCCACTCATCAATGCCTGTTGCCTGCGGCAACGTCACCAGAGAAACCAACGAATGACTACGCCGACATGATCTGTTCTGACCTACCAGCGATGCAAGCTCACGATCTTAGGTGCCTCTTATCATCTTTTCGCGACATCTTCGACTTTGATGCCCGTGTTTTGACTCGTACCTCTGTGGTGACGCATCGGATAAACACCGGTGATGCCGCTCCTCTCCACAGACGTCCGTAACGCGTGTCCAGCGCTGAACGCACCGTCATAAATCAAGAGGTCGATAAGATGCTCGCAAAAGACATCATCGAGCCCTCGTCAAGCCCTTGGGCTCCTCCAGTTGTCCTGGTAAAAAAAAAAAAAAAGGACGGCAGCTGGCGCTTCTGCGTTGATTACCGGCACCCTAAACCGCATCACAAAAAAAAGACGTATATCCTCTCCCGAGGATCGACGATGCATTAGATTGCCTCCACGGCGCCAAATATTTCTCTTCAATTGATCTTCGATCAGGGTACTGGCAAATTGCCGTAGATGAAAAGGACCGTGAAAAGACCGCCTTCGTGACGCCTGATGGCTTATACCAATTTAAAGCC
Organism: Amblyomma americanum; assembly: GCF_052857255.1. Classification (NCBI taxonomy): domain Eukaryota; kingdom Metazoa; phylum Arthropoda; class Arachnida; order Ixodida; family Ixodidae; genus Amblyomma; species Amblyomma americanum. Next base: position 133,904,052 of record NC_135500.1, read on the forward strand.
ATGCCATTCAGACTCTGTAACGCGCCGGCTACCTTTGAACGAATGATGGACTCCTTTCTTCGCGGCTTTAAGTGGTCTACCTGCCTCTGCTACCTGGACGATGTTGTGGTTTTCTCGCCTACTTTTACCCTGCACCTCCACCAAATATGTTGCGGGCAAGAATATATTTATAGTTATTTACAAAAACGAATGAACAGCTACGGGCGGCACTCAGAACACAGCCAGAGATGAGTTCTCGTCTTCTTCCTCGTCCACTCGTTCACTCGCTCAATGTCGTCGTCGTCGTCTACCCGCTGCAATATTGACAGAGTGTTTTGCTCTCCGGCTTACCGAATACGTTGGCACCACTCTAAAAGCTTTCTTGGAACGAAAAACAATATTGATTCTTAGCTGATATTCGTAAGGCATTTTAGTCTGCTTCTATAGGAAGAATATTGGATCGGCTGCAGGTAGTACAGGGACCACTCAAAATCAATCTGCAAAATCTTTAACTCTGTCTTCTGAGAAAGGCTTGGCAAACGAGTCACGCTGAAGTGATGGACAAAATAAGGCCTCCAATTTTTCATGTTGTCTCAAGCTCGTGTTGTCAAGCAGCTCAAGACAATGTATACAAATCATCATCATTAGCTTCGGATTCGTTTTCATCTCTTTGGTTTCAGTGATTTTTTCATCTACATGCCTTTTAGCAAAGTAGGACTCTTTTCCTTCTTGGGCGAAAAAATTAAGAACTAAGCGTAAATATGGCGCCTGTCTTCTAGAGTTCAGATTGTTCGCACAGAAGACTAGTAGTTTAGTTCCTGCTAGATTTTATTTCGTAACATGCATTTAGAATTCACCTCATAGTAGAACACTCTGCAGGCAGCTTTCAAATGCAGAGAAGCGTTCACATTGCGCAGGCAGAGGGGTTCGCAGGCGTCCTGCTTAGCGAGCGAGCAAAATTACTTTGTTAAAAAGCGTAATCTCATTTCGCCACGATCCGCACACCCGCCTACCCTCCCCCCCCCCCCCCCCCCCCCCGCCCCCCCCCCCCCCCCACTTCCTGCTCTTCGCATGTGTTCGAAAGCGCTAGGCTGGAAGAAGTCGTTAAGGGAGTCCTAAAATAGGGCAATTAGCTCCTGCACGGCAATTAGATTTTACGGCTCAATAATGAGTGCCGACCACGCCAAAGGTTTTGAACTTAAATATGAAGGTCGACGAACACATCGGGGCTGATCTAGACTGCATGAATTCAAGTAACATAACGAATCAAATCAAAATTAAGGATAAGGTCGAGGTTTTAAACCAATGGTCGTAAACTCTCGGAAACCGACCACAGGTGATGCGTGAGTTATTGCGTCGTACTTCCAAAAAAAAAAAACATGAGTCTGTAGATTTGAACATAAGCTCGGATCAGTTTTAGTAATAAAATTTTGAAGTCATGCGATGCCATTCCGAGCTTTTTGAGATTGAGCTCGTTTCTTTTTTTCTTAGCTTGAACAGGAGGTTTAGCGAGACGCTCTTTTAACCATAGATTCAGGTTTGGGATCACTGTGAACAGAAGCTTAGATTAACATAACAGGTGCCTTTAGCAAGGAACCCAAATCTTCGCAACAAAACAACGACCAGCAGCACTGCATTCAACTGACATCAGTGGTATATGCATTGTTTTGTAGAACGCATATCATGCCATATACGGTTCAGTACGGAGAAAAATAAGATTCTAAGCAAAAGCTTCTGCCCAAATTCCCAGAACATCTTTTTCTTGACATGGGCTGCTCATGTAAGTAATATTTGTTGTGGTGCCTGCACCGCACAACATGAGAATAGAAATAGACTTCTGTTTGTTGAAGCGGTTGAAAAGAGAGACCTGAAGAACTCCGCTCCAGGTGGAACTCACAAAAACGAAGCGGTTGTAGTGACCGCAACTAGCCTTAAGGAAGCGCTGTACAATAGCTATGTCGTTCGACGAAGCTCGAAGGTGAAACAAAGATTTTAAGAAAAATTTAAAACGCAACAACTTAGTCTTCAATGAGCAAACGAAATGTAAACCGTGCTTCGAAAAATAGAGGTTAGCTGTACTACCTTACAAACTGCTTACTCGTTTTGTCCTTGACATGTAGGGTGCAGATCTCACACACATTGCACTTTGATGCTCGCCGTGCTGAGGCTAGATCAGTATTTTGTTTACTCTAAGGCCCTGCGCGATGTTGCGGTATGTAAGGTCTGCAACCTTTTCTAATACGGCCTAAATGCCTGCCAATCGGGGTATGTTTCGAGCTATGATGAAACTTTTTAACTCCAAGACTTCCATGGCATCGTCATGGCATACAGACTACGTAGCTGCATATAAGCGTTGCCTATTCTTTACATGCATGATTTTTGCCCAACTGAACATAATGCCTTCACTACGAGCACCTGCAAGGTGCAACTAACTGGGAAGCTTCAAAACACGTCGAACGTACTGAAAGATTATTTACAGTTAGCATAGCACTGTATGCCTTACTGTGAGTCCCTGTGTCTTATCTGAGTGCTCTGTCCACCACCCTGAAGGAATTTTGAACACGCTAGCCGTAAACTGCTGTTTTACAAACTTTGTGTTTAGAGAGCGGAACGAATCTATTAGGCACATGGCTTAAATTGCCGTGAAGTTTGTATTGTTTTTCTTGCCTTGGTCTTTGTTCTATTAAAGAATTTCGCGTTGAGTTGTGGGGCTTGTCTTCTTGTTCTAAGACGGAAGAAACAACTTTCTTATGAGCGTGTTTTGCACGCACAATACCGTTTCATTAGGGAGCAATTGTTTAGGGATTGATTTCATTAGGTAGCAATTCACAATATTTTGACTACAATATTATGACCAATGCCTCCTTAAATAGCACGTGCTACTTAACGATAGGGGTAACTTTCATGCCAAGACATTAAACAGAGAACAATAATTGCATTCAGAGTTTCTTTTATGTGCTAAGATGATAACCCAGGAGCATAGTTCTCCCAAAATCTTTAAAGCTTTCCTCCGCGCTCTACAATTCTTTTTACACTGAGTTTAAGCGCGAAACTGCGCAATAATAAAGGGGTGAAATGTACAAAAAGCATGTGTAAGCAGCGCTACAAGCGCAACATGTATGTCAAAAGAAAGGCTCGGCGTTGCTGAAATATTGAAGTGATAAGAATAAGTTTTAATTTTGCGCACGAATGTCGCAGAACAAGAACTGTGAAGTGTTTGACCATCTTCCAGACAATAATCTTATTCCATTGATACGAACCTTAATTCATTGAGAAGCGGTTAAAACTCAAGAAGTTTGCGCCGATAGGACTTTTATTGTTGAAGTAAGCATATCCACACCTGATGCTGATGTGTGTGTCAATTCTTGTATTATGCTGCAATATGGTCCTGCTCTGAAGTTGGATCCCTTCTATCATCGACTCCTGTGCCTTTATTTTTTTAAACATATTTTCGAATGTCTCGCTATTTCGTACTTTCATTCCTATCCCACCTGATAACAACATAATTGTTAATCCTCTCTCGATCTGTTTTCTCACGAGAAGAAGACGAAGACCTAGTGGGTGGATACGTGTCTGCTTCTAGATCTGTGTTTTCGCTTTTCGCTGTCTTCTCGTGTGTGGCGTGGGTCGGACAGTGCCCTCCGTGCGACCGAATGCTGACGACGCCCCTACGGAGAAATTCCCGGCACGGCGGGCGCATTCTCAAGTGAGAAAACCCAACCGGAACCCTCAGGGGCAAGCTAGGCTTAGCTCGGCGCTGCCGAGCGAGGCCGCGCTACGCGTCTGCATGGATTCTGCGTTGTCGACGACGGCTACGCGGATGCCCGCTGTGTTGCCACCTGACGCAGCCTCCACGTCCACGCAATCGTCAGCGCCTCTAGGCCTCCAGCCTGCGCCGTCTTCCGATGCTACGACTTTGGCCTGTGACATGGACTGCTCTACCGCCTCCGTGCCCGTGGCACTCCCTCAAGAAACTGTGCCCGTCGCGCCAGTTCAGTATTCCCACCAAGGGCCGTCACCAGCATCTGAGCCTCCTCCACAGATGCCTCCCGTGAGTCAAGGCTCTCTTCCGCCTGCTGCGAACTCGTTCCGCGTTACCATCAAGCCTACATTGCGCTTTGATATGACTGCCATCCCTGCCCGGAATGTTCAAGCCACAATTGACCATGCCCTTGGCTCTTCGAACTACTGCGGGTTTGTCGTCCATCGCCCATCGAACACCATCACGGTAAACTTGTCATCCTTGATGGACGCCCAGAAACTTTGCGCAGTTACGCGGATCCCCCTGGATGACAGCAAGCATGTCCCGGTGCAAATATATTTTGCATCTGGTCCTGACACACTCCGCTGCATGGTTTATCATGTCGACAGCACGAGCCCTCCCGAGGAGGTGCGCGCAAATATTCGCTGCTCAACTCATGTTGTACTGCAAGCACGGCCTATGGGTCGCCGGGGCTCATACCTGCTCATCCTGCAAGGCCCGTTGACTCTCCCGAAGTACCTTACCTACTACGGTGCGATCGTCAAACCACAGCCCTTCCGACCTCGTCGTATTTTTTGCTATCACTGCCACAAAGAAGGACATATGCAAAATACCTGCCCTAATCCAGCAGCTGTGGCCGACATGAATGAACCAACAGCTCATTGTGCCCTGTGCAAATCGCCGGACCATGACATTCGCTCCCCCGCTTGTCCAAAGAAGAAGCAAGCGAAGAAGTTTCACAAGTCGCCTGCAAAAATGGATGTTCCTACAAGTAATCGCTTTGCAGCTCTCGCATGTGACGACAACGACTTCCCTGAACTTCCTTTATCTGAGCCTGCTGCTCACCATATGTCTCCTCGCCAGCGTACATATGCACAAGCGGCTCACCTTCCCGGCTCAAATGGTACGCCCAAACGTCCAGTGCATCCATCACACGTGGATACTACAGATGAAGACACAGCTTTAGACAATGCAATCGCGGAGGCTCGCCGCCGACTAGACGAACTCACCCAGCGCCGGGAACAGCGTCGTTCTCAATCCTCTCGAAGAATTCTCATAACTCGGGAGCAATCATCAGAGGCATCACCTAGGGTAAGCACTGGCCCACAATCAGGTGCCGACCACCTGTTAGCCGTGACTACCCCGACAGTGGACAAGATATTAGCGCTGATGAAGCAGGTGACATCCCTCATCGTGGAAGCTCTTCGGCCTCGTCATGGATAGCGCATCATCATCGGTGGTGGTGCAGTGGAACTGTCGCGGTTTCGCTAATAAGGCCTCTGAAGTGAACATCCGCCTTCGCGACGGAAAGCTGAGGGCATGGGCGTTCCTACTGCAAGAGCATAATGCACTCCCACGCCTTTCAGGTTTCTGCGCATACCATTCACCATCTATCCCTGATCGCCGTTGCACCGCCTCCTCCCTCAGCCCAGGTAAATCTGCAATTTATATTCACAGTTCAGTTCCGCACACACCGCTCGACCTTTCACGGTGGTGCAACACACGTCAAGAGGTTGTCGCCCTTCTCGTAAAACCTGCACGCACACCCCTTATTCTAGTTTCTTTTTATAGTCGTCCTGGCTCCACATCTCCCAATCTGGGATGGGTTCGTTTTCTACGTTCTACCAACTCGGGTATCCCTATTCTAGTTGGCGGTGACTTCAACGGCGCACACACTGCGTGGGGTTACCCATCGGATTCCTCAAGGGGTTCACACATCCAAGGGAGCTTTTCAGATCATTCCTTTCAACTTTTAAACCACCCGAATACTTCTACCCGCCCACGAGGTGGCCCGTATTCACCTGATTTGACTTGGTGGTTAGGCCCCGGTAACCCTCGTTGGGCTGTTGATTCTGATACTTGGGGTAGCGATCACAGCCCTATTTTTATCTCCCTCACGCCTACGCGTCTACGGAAAATACGCCGCACTGTACGAATAACATCATGGGATTCTGTACGCGCAGACAATCATTTATCTACATTCAACCCCTCTTCAGCATTGTCTACTCTATCTGATGTTCTCGCTACTCACACTATTACCACTACTGTAAATGAAGATGACCCAAACCCGGACCTACATCTCTTGAATCTGTGGGCTCTTCGTCGCCAGGCGGATCTTTACGCTACTCGTCACCCCGATGACCCTTCGGCTCTTCCTACTCTTCACCGCGCTACCGCACGGGCGCGGCGCTATGCAAAGCGGCTAGGCAGGCAACGCTGGGCTGCATGGTGTGCCCGCCTGTCCTCTACGCAGGGCAATCGACATCTTTGGAGAGTGTTTCACGCCATGGAGCGCCCTTCTCAGGTTGCAGATTACACAGAGAGCATTCGCCTCGCGCTAAATGTGGATGAGGACACATTTGCACAACAAGCGGCCCGTCAATTTTTTCCAAACCATGACTGCACCGCTACGTCTCCACCTGACTTATCGGTAACAGAGCCCCCCGATGGGATTACTTCTGACCTCACCATGGCAGAGCTGCTGGCCTCCATTGACCGTTTAAAAACTACTACTACTCCCGGGCACGACGGCATACCTAACTCCTTATTCCGTAACTTGGAAGGGAGGGCTTTGGAAACCCTACTTGATACTTTTAACGAAGTGTGGCTTTCTGGCGTCATGCCGGGAGACTGGAAGCATTCTATTGTGGTTCCAATCCCCAAGTCAGGTCAGCCTCCAGTATCTCTCTCGGCCCTTCGTCCAATTTCCCTTACCCCTACCATCTGCAAGCTTTATGAAAACATTCTAGCCGCACGCTTATCATGGTGGCTGGAATCCCATGATTGTTACCCAGATTCCCAAATTGGTTTCCGCCCACATATTGGAACGGAGGACGGCCTTGCTACTTTGGCTGCTGACGTGATTGACCACTCTCCACAGAGTCACCTTGTACGAACCGTAATCGCTACAGACATAACAAAGGCATATGATAACATCCTTCACTCTGCCATTCTTGCCTCCCTTCAAACTCTTGGTCTCCCTCACCGGTTCCTCCTCTCCATTCACGCCTTTTTAGCAAATCGAACCTTCAGCGTGCGTGTCCACGGAAAGCCCTTTGGTAATTTCACTTCCAATAGAGGAGTGCCGCAGGGCTCCGTTCTCGCCCCCACATTATTTAATGTGGCTTTAATTCCTCTGGTTCGAGCCCTAGAGACCATCCCTTCTATCCGCGTGCTTGCATATGCCGATGATATCACCTTGTGGTGCTGTCATCCAGATGCGTCTATTCATCAGTCGGTCCTTCAACACGCGCTGGATGTATTGACATCTCGCCTCCCACCTTTGGGTCTAACACTCTCTCCTACTAAATCATGTTTCATTCGAATTGGAAATAAAGCCGCCTTACGGAAAGCTCCCCCTTTAAATTTTACGGTACATAATTCTCTGATTCCTCAGGTAGAAACTGTTCGTATTCTTGGTCTTCTCCTCCATAAATCAGGGACTGGCACCCCGTGGCTGACAGCCACCCGTAAATCGGCTCACGCTACTCTAGGTCTGATTCGTCGCATAGCTATGCGCTCTGGTGGCGCACGTGCTCATACGGCCCGCCAGCTTGTGCGCTCTATCCTTCAGCCACGGATAGTATATCAGGCTCAATTTCAACGTCTCACCCGCAGACAGTGGGACTCCCTTGAAGCTATCAATCGTGAGGCTATGCGCGTCATAACATATCTGCCTCGTTTAACACCCATACCTGTGCTACAGGAGTTCGCCCAACTTAATACACTCAGTGAGATCATCGACCAACGGGTGGCAAATAGAGCTCGAAAACAGTCTCTCAAACTTCATCGTTTAAAGACACTTCCACCGTGGTCCTATTGCCAGCTCACTGACAATCGCCCCACTGTTTCCCCGTCGGTATCAGCAGCGTATCTGCCTGAAGGATGCATATTATACACGGATGCATCTCATTCTGCAGAGAGGGGAGTTACTGCTGTGTATAGTCCATCTCATCCGCATCTCAACTCTCGCGCGACGTATACTGCGGATACGTGCACTCCCCTGGCATTGGAACTTCAAGCCATTTACAATGCCATTGCTTCCCTTCCGCTCGTTCCAACATTCAATACAGTTCACATTTACACCGACTCCCGCGCCGCCCTTAAACAGCTGAAGGCTGTTCGACGAACGTTCCAGATTTCACAATCTATTCATGTGCTCTGCGCAAAGTATCCATGTCCTGTGCGCATACACTGGATTCGCGGCCATGCCCAGGATCCACATAACATTCAAGCGGATGCTATGACTCATCTTCATACATTAGACGATCCGCCACCTTCCCCTCTTCCCCCAGATCCGTTCCTGTCCCACGTTTCCGATTCCGAAGTTCTGCGCCAGCGAACACGCGCTCTAATTCCTCCGTGTTCGCACCCTCTCCCCCGTAGTCTTACTCGGCAGGAGGAGGTATCCGTGCGCCGGATTCGGGCAGGGGCGGCTCTGACACCATCTGTCCGTCATCGGTGGCGTGCCAAAGATCTGCCACTACCTGACAGGTGCCCTCACTGTGGCGCTGCACCGGACATATGTGATGTGCGGCACTTGTTGTGGACGTGCCCAGCGACGGCTGCTATCAGAAAACGGATCCTCAGGGAGGTGGGCCTGCGGTGGAACCGCGAAAGTGACTTCGTGAAGTGGACAATGGACAACCGTTTCATTAACAACCTCTGCGACTACCTCAGCGCAACGGTTCTTCACTCCTTCTTTTAACTTTCAATCCCGTGCATTCCTTCCCCCCTTTCCTTTTTCAACTTATGCCTCATGGCACACTTCTCGAATAAAAAAAAAAAAAAAAATCTGTTTTCTCATATATATCGTCGTCGTCGCTTATCTTATGCCATTTCAGGTAAATGGTTTAATCCGATGTTCCCGAAACAAAAACTTGAAGAAGCCCGCCCGCGGACTCATCAAACTCGGTCAAAAAAATCCTTCAGAGAACGCATGCTAGAGCGCGCACCACTATCGTCGCCAATGCGCATGCGCGGATGGCCGCGGCAGGCTAAGTAAAAGCAAGCAGTGTGTGCACCTGGCCCCCGAGAACCGGCTACGTATCCAAATTCGAAGCTGGCGGTCATGGGTTTCAGGGAGAAAAACACGGAACGCTAAAGCACTCAATCGATGTTTCTGGCTTTAAGCCACTTATGAAAAATTGGGCGTCGTCCGCGCTACTTTTTTCTCGTCTCCCTCTACTTCATTTTCCCCTTGCTCTCACTTACACACGTTCCCTCTCGCTGCTCCTGTGATGCTACACAGCCACCTTGCATACCTGGCTGCCATGACGCACGCCAAACCTACACCCCTAATCCCCCCCCGCATGAGTGGTTGCTGCATCCGGCTACTCCGGCACTCCCAGAAAAAATTCATTCACGAGAGCTTACCAATTACAGTAATGAGAGCGTAGCGGCATAAAGGCAATAGACATTCAACACTCTTGCACATAGTTGCTTTAACACTTCGCATGGCATCAGCGTTTCGCACCACTTCCGCTGTCGACTCAAGTGCGCAACACTGCCATGAAAAAAACAGAATTATTTTTTTTTTGCCTTTGTTCCGAGAACCGCGGCATGAAACGTTCCAGGCTGCATTTCCAAGCTGATGCCTTAAGCACGTCTCTTCGATCAAAAAATGAATTTCACCTTTCAACTGTACCCGCCGCGGTGGCTCAGTGGTTAGAGCGCTCGACTACTAATCCGGAGTTCCCGGGTTCGAACCCGACCGCGGCGGCTGCGTTTTTATGGAGGAAAAACGCTAAGGCGCCCCTGTGCTGTGCAATGTCAGTGCACGTTAAAGATCCCCAGGTGGTCGAAATTATTCCGTAGCCCTCCACTACGGCACCTCTCTCTTCCTTTCATCTTTCACTCCCTCCTTTACCCTTCCCTTAAGGCGCGGTTCAGGTGTCCAACGATATATGAGACAGATACTGCGCCATTTCCTTTCCCCCCAAAACCAATTATTATTACTTTCAGCTGTACACCATGATTTTAATTTTTTTCCCGTAAGATTCTTCAAGTGTTGGCAGTATTGTTTACCCAATGTAGACGATTAAGCAAAACTATCAGTTAATTTTTTCGGGGACCGCCGTTCAACCACCAGCAGTCAGCTGCTGTCTTTGGTGGCTTCCAATGCAAGCTTTCCATTATTATTCGAACTGCAATTGGCAATGCTTAAAAACATAGCAGAAGTACATTTTTATTCTATTTTGACAAAAAAGAAAATCCTGGGCTTAAATGGCACTAGCGAAGATCAGAAGTGCACATTGGCTTGGTGGGTGCGCCGATATTGGCTCAGGAAATATCCGTGCCATCAGGAACGCCAAACACCCTCAAGCATCACATCTCGCTACTTGAAAGAAAACTGCCCTGTATCCCAATATTTGCATAGCCACATTTTATTTTTCGGAATAAAAAATTGGGTCCTGGTCGGTACCATTCGTGGTGCATTAGAAAATTTTTTATATTCTCTGCGTGTCATTCGAAAGTAAATTTACGCGCTTTCTATGTCGAATTGCGCCATGCATACTACCTCTCTAGATCGGACACCTGATCTCTGGCTCGAAGATAAGGGGGTGGAGGTAGCAGAGAACAGGATTGCAGAGTACAGAATTTGGGTTTTCTACCTCCAAATTAAGCTCCATCGATTTTATAATTTCCCCAGAAAAAAAAAACGGAAAGCCGCACTGACACGCCATACTTAAGGCGGACCGCCTCGGCTGATAAATATTAGCACGACTGCCTTCACGCTATCAGTGGTTTCAGTTGGCGTTGCTTCTGATCGCTTGTTTTTTATTTCCAGTTTATGCAGGCCTATGCGATCAGCTCGCATATTGATTTTTTCGGTTTTCGGTCGCTTTTACGGGGATTAAGTGGAAGAATGGGGTGCGCACAGATGCGGAATCACTAATGCAAAAAACTTGTTTCCTGCTATCGACATTATTTTTTGCTACGAGCTGCAGTGGGACCTGCAATTAATCCTGGCTGGCGTCGATTCGCTATGTTTGCCGGGTTTTTATTCGTTTTTGTTTTTGTGCACATCAAACCGCGATTGAACTGCTAAGGTGATCGTTTGCCCAATAATGTTGAAAACTTCCTGGCACGGTGTGAATTTAAATACTACTGCGTTCACTGCAAAGTTCCACTATACAAGCTATCGCAGAGATCTTCAGCTTATTCTGCATTCAGGCATTTAGGCTTACTTAAACAAGCACCAGCTACAAAAAAAAAATAGTACGAGGAGCCAACCATCAGGCGAGGGACTAATATCCTGTTATGGTAGAAAAGTCGAATTCCTCCTCAGGCACCACCAGCGGTCAACTGCTGTCTTTGGTGGCTTTCAATGCAAGCTTTCCATTATTATTCGAACTGCAATTGGCAATGCTTAAAAACAAACCTCCCGGCCGCGGTGGTCAAATTTCGATGGAGGCGAAATTCTAGAGGCCCGTGTGCTGTACGATGTCATTGCACGTTAAAGAACCCCAGGTGGACGAAATTTCCGGAGCCCTTCACTACGGCGTCTCTCATAGCCTGAGTCACTTTGGGACGTTAAACCCTCATAAACCAAAACCAAACCAAAAACAAACAAGAAGTATATTTTTATTCTATTTTGCCGAAAAAGAAAATCATGGGCTTAAATGGCAGTGGCGAAGATCAGAAGTGCACATTGATTAGGTGGGTGCGCCGATATTGGCTCAGGAAATATCCGTGCCACCAGAAAAGCCAAACACCCTCAAGCATCACGTCTCGCTACCTGAAAGAAAACTTCCCTGCATCCCAGTACTTGCATAGTCACTTTTGATTTCCCGAAATAAGAAATGGGGTATTGGACGCTACCATTCGCGGTGAACCAGAAAATTTTTATATTCTCTGCGTGTCATTTGAAAGTGCAGTTATACCGAGATGCAGTCATACCGAGATACGAACGTGCAGATATACCGAGATGAAAAGAACTCAGCTGCATTCAAATATAGAACAGTCACAGATGTGCGAATAACACTGGTCCGGAAATGAGAAAATATGAGTTGCATCGGCACGAAACTGCCACAATAGAAAGCGTAAGGGTGAAAGCCACAGGATCAACCTGTGAATAAAAAATGAAAGCGACGCTCAGGCATAATCTTAAATTATCGTGAAGAGGAAAACAAAATATAAGAAGATAGAAAAAGAGAGATAAGATACGCCTTTGAAACACTGAAGCACAGGAAAACTTGTCAGAAAATGTGCAGCCAATTTTTGATGAGTTTTGTCAAAATAGAATAGTACAACAAAATAATATGGAGGCTCTGCTTAATATCATTATTCCTGAAAGACAAAAAGACGCTGTCGTTATTTGCACGCCACTCCGCGCTCCACCATTGCAGTCACATCAATGTTATAAGGAAGCGAAAACCCTCCTGCTTGCCGTATTATCTTGTTCTAGGCTTATTATAATCTTCCACCAACTTTCTACACCGGTGTGAAGAGTACTATAATATCATCAGCAGCAGCTAAGTGAAATGGCAGAAGGAAATCCCTCTCCCATATCTGAAATTACGACATTTTTGCGAATAGTGATCGCTTCCGCATAAACAACGTATCCCTACTCCCCCTGTGAAAAAGCAAGCTTTTTCGACTTCGCGTGTTAGACTACTCTCTTTTTCACGCGCAGTTTGCAGATAAAGGTTGCGACCGCTATAAAGATACCATTTTTCAACCCTGAAGTAATTGCATAACCCATGAATGCTTCAGGCCGCGTCCATTAGCACACACCGCATTAGTGATATGTCTGTTGCTTGCAACAGGTGCTCGCCGAGATTTAGTTTATGTGGTTAGAAGCGTGCAGCTGGAGAAGTGGTTCACAGCTCGTAATTTCAATAAAAAACTGGCCAACATTCCCGTCGTTTTGTCACAGTGCGCTGTTGGCCTACAAAAATCACTGCAATCTCTCATAGTAGATCCACATAACAATGAACACGCTGTAATAAGCAAATCACAATAACAAAACAACTTCACTCGGGTATGAGCAACAAGCCGCTCTGTCCAGGCTTCTAAAATACTACAACGGCGAAGCTATTTCTTAAAACGAACAATTAAGCGAAAAGTTGTCCCTGTGAAGGCGTTCGCTGGGCTGTTAGACTTTTGCGAGCACGGTGTTCGTCCGTTCACCTACTTTTAGCAAACAACGCCTCCGTCGGAAGCATGCCCGGATGCTTCCCTTTCGAGAATATATGCTGTGTTTATCTGGTGAAAATGTTCTCTTTGACTCCGAAGGCCAGCGGCTACGCGTTCCTGCTCACAAAGTGGAGACGGATCACTGAAGGCCATCGAGGTTGAGCTTCGTTTGACCAACATCGATCTGTGACGTAAGCAAGATCCGTTGGCGCTGCTGTCTCTGGCTGGGACGACTGAGGGGCAAACTGGGGTGAAAAGTGGGCTCAGCCTCAATAGGAACTCTTGGTAGCAAAAGTTTTCGATGCCGTTTTCTTATGTCGTCCTTTCATGAAAAACAACCAAGTTCATCCTATACTCGCGGACAGCTTTTTGTGGCTATTCAGTCAAAGCTACGAGGGCGGGGTGCAAGGCTTTCACAGGCACGCTTCTATCATGCTCTCACGACGGAGAGAGATAGGCGTTTAGCTCGCGGCGCGCTCCCGTAGCTTCTGCAGCGTAGCCACAAAAAGCTGTCCGCGAGTATAGATCAGATCCTGAAGCGATGAACTGACATTTCGAAGGCGATCTATTTTTAAAACACTGCCTTAATTGCGCGCGATTAAATGTGGGTGATTCCCGGCTAGGGGTACGAAACGGGTTGGTTTGATTTATGGCTTGTGGTGGTTTGACGTTCCACAGTGACACAGGCTATGAGAGACGCTGTAGTGAAGGGCTCCGGAAATTTCGACCACCTAGGGTTCGTTAACGTGCACTGACATCGCACAGCACACGGGCGCCTTTGCGCTTCGCCTGCCGCGGTGAGGTTCGAACTTGGGTACTCTTGATTAGTAGCCGAGCGCCCTAACCACTGAGACATCGCGGCGGGTCGAATTCCGCGTCACGTTTTTATTGCACAATCTATGGTCCAGGACACGAAACGATGCTTGTAAAGTTTTCATCACTGCAAACACCTGTCCCACAATGTCGCGTTCTAGAAGCGTGCCAACCGCGGGAGATTTTCTTGTTCTATTTTTGTCCTCTCTATTGCTCTAATTGTTCAGTTGAGAAGTTTTGGTTGTGTAGGCCGTGAGTCACTCAACCGCACAACGCAAGTATGATCTCCGCCTGCTGATACCTCATCACTAGCTGGGTACGACGCTTGGCTGTCCTTGGAAGTCAGAGCGCACACACGCAGGAGGGAGCGCAAGGGAGACGGGTGACAAAAAAACGTTGCCTCTCGGATGGTAGATGACCCTGCCTGAGATGGGGGGTCAGGGTCTGAGTGCAGAGCGAGCATAAAAAAAAAACGATTCAGCAACAGATTTCTTGCTATTTTTGAATTTCCCGCCCTTCATTTATTTCTGAATTGAAGTCACGCCCCGCGTTCGCTCTTCATTATTGGCGGAAACCAGGGGCGTGGTGTTACTTCAGTCATTGCGAAGGGCGCGAAATTCAAAAGCGGAATGGATTCGGGGAAGAATCGTTGTGTTGTACCAACGCACACTTATACGCGGGGTACCCACGCGAAGCCCAGAGGACCGACCGCGTACCGCCCATCTCACCACATACTCTCCTGGAGAAAATACCGTTATGTACCGGTAACTAGAGACGGAAACGTTGCCCTCGGCCCAGTACGGACCTGTCCGCTACTACACAATCTGAAACCCAGTCCTTAGCTTCAGTGAGGACCCTTCAATATTCTGATACGTACTTTGGGTACCCTTTGCCCCGTCCCCATTTTCACACTCCCATTTCCCACCTCATGTGCGTTCAATGTATCGCTGTCTGCTTATCCTCGCGCATTCAAGGAACACGTGGGCGACGTGGGTTACTTTGTAGGCGGGCAGAACGGTAGAGCCGCGTTGCTGTTGCACAGGACTCACACTGTTTTAGATCAAAAGCACTGTTCGAGGCGTATCAACCCCCGAGCAAGGATTCTGTTGTGTGCAGTGTCTTGCCCAACGCAGCGCAAGAATCTCGAACTAAGCCGAGCTTAACTAATTGCTCGGGTAAGCAATAGGAGGAAGCTCGGGTAAGTTCCAAGGAGCGCAGCGGCTGCTGTATCCAACGGGCACGAAGGCGTCGCACCGCCTATGTCATGTAACCTTGTGGCGTCATCACAACCTGCCCAATGGATTGTGAGCTAACTGACCACCGTGGCGGGTGGCAGTTAAATTAATGATGGTTCGCGAGAGGTTCCTCAGGAAAAGTAACATGGGGCGCACAATGCTTACCGGTTCCTATGACACAAACAGCCTCATTCCAGTGCAGTTGCGCTTCACATAGCCATTGCGCCATTGCGCTGGTATTGGTATGAGGACTCACCGCGATCTATGAATGTCAGGTGGAGGGCGTCCAGTTCTGCATATATGGTCATTAACCCACTAAAGCCTTTAAGGCGGAGCTTAAATCTTCCTGCTCTCGCGCATGTACTTGCTTGAACAACGTTAAACTCATACCCATTTTATTTCAACAAATGCAGTGTTTCTTCTCTTAAAAGCGGTTCAACACATCTTAAACGTAGTCGAAAGCTTCTGAGGTTCGTTTCATTTGCTTTTGTGGCTTTGCTTGAAGTTCTGCATGACGTTTATTTGTTTTGTTTTGTGTTTACGTTTATCTCCAATCCTTTACTCGCCTCACCACTCACAGTGTTGCCTCAGGATGTCAAAACTCTATTGGGCACAAGTCATTCTTTTCTCGTTTTATGCGCCTTAGTTCAACGCTTTATTAGGCGTGCAGTTAAAACATCAAACGCTCATCTTGTCCTCCCAATGAAAAATCCTGACAGTTCTTAATTGTAGTTTCAGCAAAAGGCAGTTAGATGATTGGCGCGAGGGTATGTCGTCTAACACATTATCGAATACACGAGCCCATTAATTGAGTCAGCCACAAATAATTGCTGCATATGAAGAAATAAGCCAGTTAACTGAACGTAAGAGTGCGAGAACCCCTAAATTATCAGCAAGAAAGAGCACCGAGTGATGTTCACCTCCCTTACTGCGAAAGCCACAAATATACGTTAGCTTTAACGCGGCTAGATGGCTGCGGTGCTGCGACTCTTGTAAAGCCACTTTGGCAGGACTTTAACACATGAATTTCATGTTTTGGTGAGCAGTAGCGTTTGCTGGCAGTTTCTATGAGTTGCGCGCATATTTTAGTGAATTGGTTGCTAAGTTTTTTGCGTTAGCGCAAGGCAATACCACGTTTGCCAAAACAGCTCTTCGGAGACTGGCTGATAAACCCGGCCTCTTCTTTACATTTATACTGAATATTTTCCCGCCACCATACAAGCATCAGCAAGCAATAACTGGCATTGCACCCTCTGAGAACGAGCCCATGTCTTCGCGAAACTTCAAAGCCCAGTGCTTTTGTCGCACTAAAATTTTTTCTGCTGCTAATTCCTTGTGCAGCTGAGTGCAGATTGAAAAAAAAATGAGTCCAATAAAAAGTTGTGCCCAGAAACTGCGGCCACAGGGAAGAAAGCCAGGAACATCAAAGCCATGCTGTCCAACCTTTCGCTTGATTCCATCGAAAACATAAGATATCAACATCACGCAACGCCATGCTGCACTAGAAGTCCTATAATCGTACGTCAAAACAGTGTGCAGCACCGGAGACGCGTTGTTGCGTGGAAAGAAAGAACGAATCGTTCCCTGAAGTTCAACAGGTCTGTAAAATATTATGTTCTGCCTTTTCATGAACACAGACAGTAGGAGCAAATGGTGTGCGCACACTGTGTTGAAAAACTGCAAATCTGCAATCAGCTAGGCGCTCCTAACAACAACAACAACAACAACAACAACAACAACAACAACAACAACAACAACAACAACAACAACAACAACAACAACAACAACAACAACAACAACAACAACAACAACAACAACAACAACAACAACAACAACAACAACAACAACAACAACAACAACAACAACAACAACAACAACAACAACAACACGACGACGACGACGACGACGACGACGACGACGACAACGACAACGACGACGACGACGACGACGACAACAACAACAACGTTCAGCAAGAAAACGGCCCGGTAAATGTTTGTTATATTTGGCCCCTCGAAGCGTCTTTTCGATTCGCAGCTGCAGACATGAAATATTGTCAGTATCGCAAGATGGCGCAAGCAGCGCGAAGTCAGGGAAAACGGAGCTGGAGTCGAGGCAACGCAGAAGGCAGAAGCCGAAAACTCCCGTCTTCTCCATGGTGCCACCACACCACATTCAAGGCAGGCGCTGGTGAAGAAAAGTAAAGGAAAATTCTCGCAACGTAAACCTCATTCCAAATAGCAAAAGTTTCTCCTATTTCTTAGTATCTCCCTTTTATCCCCTTTTCTTCGCTTCTGCCAGCATTCACACCATCTTCGGAAGCTTGGAAACCGCACCAGACTCCCATTTGCACGCCATTTTGTTTCGTCCTTCTTTCATTCCGTTGTCATTTCCATTCCTTCCTTTATTTTCATGGTTTTCCCCCGTGTGGCATGGCAGTTCCCGATTCTTTATACTTCCCTACGCGGCATCAGCGGCAGCCGCGTTTCGGGGTCGAATGCCGGCTTGACACCTCCGGTGCTTCGAAGTATGCTTGCGCAGTCGCTATCGCATTTCGACAGAGCTCAACCGTTTGGTCGCGCCCTCTACTGCCTCCCGTCTGAGCGCCTTTCTACTTTTTTTTCCCGGTGCCCTTGTCCCAGCCCTGCCGCATGTCGTCTCGGTGGGTGCCACGCGTGCATAGAATTGCGCCTTGCTTGCGTTTTCCCGGAAATTTCTCCACCGTAATCGCTATGCATTTTTATACTTTTCAACCTTTTTCATCTCTCCAGAACCTTCCTTGCTCGCTGTAAATTGCTTTGAAATTTTAACAAAGGTTTGGTTACTTTTGTACTAATTTTGTTTCGAAGTCCACAATTGAAACTTAACAAAGAGGGCAAAGAATTAAGGCAAGTTAGACAAAGCAAAACGATTCGAAATTGTTCTGCGCGTTTTGTGAAGAGGCAATTTGCTCAAGGCGTGAATTTTTTAATTTCTGCTTTTCGTGGCAAGAGATGCCCCTGCACGCTGTTTCTTTCTGAACTTCTGGTACTCTACGATAAATTGATGATTTCGGCCACGTTGTGAGGAGATTTGAATCGGGAGCCATTATCTTCACCAGACAAAAGACGCAGGCACCGCGGCTGATGAGGTATTTTAGCTCTGGCTCCATCCATGCTTTCAGTTTTTCAGCGTAAGCTTGCGAAATCTGAGTCCGAACTACTCGGACTCGCACTGTCGACAACTAAATTCTAAAGAGCCAAAATTTTAAAAGGACAAAGAAAAACGAGGTGAGACCTGTCAAAAGAAGGCCATCAGAAAGAGTGACGACTAAATTGCAATAATTACTCTTGCGCACTTACCCACTCAGGGTCGTCAAAAAATTGAATATAATTTGCTTGTCGTTACGTGTTGCGTGTACAAACCGTGGACAGTAGTTTCGTGGGAAAAGTTGTTTTATGCGGAGCATTCTGTCGAGGAAGAGCCAAAAGAAAAGGTAATGTATATTGCATAACCAGGGCTTTATATCATACAGACCACAACTGCCGCTTAATCCAAGTGTACTGGGGAAAAGCCAGCTCCTTTAAAGTTCAGAAACATCGAAAACATGATAGTTCATCGCATTATAATGAATTTTAATAAAGCTTGTTGTTGGGCTAGTTCGCGCATATGGATAAAAACGGAAAACAGGAGAAGGAATCATGGACGAGAGGAAAGCGTATGCCTGAAATCCCGGGTTTGACGGAAACCCTTCTGGTCAGGTGTGTTCATGGCAGAAATCCTTGAAGTGCGGATCATTTGATATAAAAATATGACGTTTCGGCTCCGCTATGGGGGCCTTGTTCACAATCACAAAGCTGTGAACAAGGCCCCCCGGTAGCGGGGCCGAAACGTCATTTTTTATAATAAATGGTCCTCGCTTGAAGAATTTTCGCCACAAAGCGTATGTCTGTTCTTCCATCCTAACGACCATTGTTTCCATGCACTGTTTAGAAACTTTTATATTTATCGTCTTAGTAGCATGCATTATTTTCTCAAAAAACTGCTGCAAAGTTCAGTAACTTTACGGTAAAAGTGAGAAAATTGTAGTGTAATAAGGAACGTCTTACAAAGCACAGCGTTGCGAACAACCAGCGGCACTTGTGATGTGCGGCACTTGTTGTGGACGTGCCCAGCGACGGCTGCTATCAGAAAACGGCTCCTCAGGGAGGTGGGCCTGCGGTGGAACCGCGAAAGTGACTTCGTGAAGTGGACAATGGACAACCGTTTCATTAACAACCTCTGCGACTACCTCAGCGCAACGGTTCTTCGCTTCTTCTTTTAACTTTAAATCCCGTGCATTCCTTCCCCCCCCCCTTCCTTTTTTCAACTTATGCCTCATTGCACACTTCTCGAATAAATAAAAAAATACCAGTGGCACAGTCAAGGCACAGACCAGAGACAGCGTTCAGTACAGATCACGCACGAGGGACAGAGTGTTCGGCGCTCGAGCTTCGGAGTGTTCGCCGCTACTCGTCGTCTTCTTCGTTAAGCGCCAGCCTCTTAAGATTCCAAAGCCGAAGGCCAATCTTAGAGTAGCTTTAGTTACTTGAGCGTCATTGCTACAACCGTAGCCTAATGAGGTATACATGCAATTTAAGATCGGCAACAGTTTTCGGACAGGATAATATATGTTCATCTCATTTTTTTTCCGGCGCACGTAACAACAAGAACATCACCGTGATATTTCTGATTCATGTTTCTGAAAGCAAGGTATATATTTTGTTGAACGTTTCTCACTGACGCTATATTAAAATCCAGGTTTGTCTTGCTGAAAAATAGATCCTTGATCTTATTTTGAAACGGCGTAGCGTAAACATGTAGCACGCAAAATCTTACTGTTCAGATGAGCTCTTTAAAGCAATAGTGCAATCACCAAATCTTAAAAACATTATTTATCTACAAGTAAGTGCAATTGAAGTCCCAGCCATTGTCACTGCTGCCACAAAAAAGTGATAAGCGATAAAGCGTACGCGACATTTCGGGGTTTTACATTATAGTGAACATTAAAATCGATTATTTCGCACAAGAGATTAAAATTAAATCGCTTAGTTGCATCTCAAGTAGCACGCTTTGCGTTAAAATTTTCTTCCTTGGAATGTTGATCGAAAGATTTGAACGAACACAAAAGAAAAGCATGTCTGCAAACAAATATAAATGGCAGAAGGACGCAGCTTATCTAACTGCTTCGTTTCTTGCACGAGTTGCTTGAAGCAGCAGCAAACATGCGGGATGGATTTCTACCGGTGCGAGTTAAGCAGTCTTAACGCCGCTTCGCTCACAGGTTTATTCGGGGGAAAGGTAAAACTCTACGTGGCAGGAATTCGTCAATACTGGGTATACAGAACCACTGTTCTGGTCAGGAGCACGAATCCTCAAATATAGAAAGCCCTGTGCAGATGTGTGCTGGTTCAACGGTAGGAAGAGCTCGGCCAAACAACTACGCCCATTTATTTTTAATCCCACGATACCGCTATAAGTGGCGGCACAAAATGGTAACCTAGTTTCCAAGCACCACAGATAAACTCTCTGGGCATAAATCTCGAGAGGGAAAGCCTTCCGTGTCACAAGTTGCCGCCAAAAAAAAAAATGCAGAAATGTGAGACAACAAAGACACTCGGGCAGGTACTTTC
Source organism: Amblyomma americanum (assembly GCF_052857255.1). Lineage (NCBI taxonomy): Eukaryota > Metazoa > Arthropoda > Arachnida > Ixodida > Ixodidae > Amblyomma > Amblyomma americanum. Next base: position 133,924,850 of record NC_135500.1, read on the forward strand.
TTCTTCATGCCGTCTCTGCACACACGCACACATAAGTGGCCACGATCGCTCGTATTTATCTTGCCATGCGTTGCACCACATGCGTCGCTTGTTCTTCGTGGTCGTAGGATAGCGGTTGCTGCGGCCCACGGCGTTCTCTGCAGCTCTTCGGAAGGGGCGGATAGAGTTATGGCCTCCGCTCCAGCGATCGCTATCTGTGCCTACATTTCCTTGGTGAGCCTCTCTCCCACGCGCATTCGTCTAACAAAGCCGTTGCTTACAAACATGCTCTTATTGTTTTCTGCTTTTGATATCTTTAGGCTACATGTCCCTTCCATACACATTGGCTTAGTAGGCCACTCACCACCTCTTCGGCCCCACAGTAAAGCGATTTCAACAGGCGACGAATGCGGTTTCCCGCAAACTTTTTTCCGTTTGTTTCGGTGTTGTGTCATTGATATAGTATGATACGGTAGGTTATGGCAGGGTAGGTAGACTGCGATATCATCTAGTATGCAGCGCTCGTCCCGTTCCCTCACTACGTCCGTGTTTGTATTTTTGCGCTCTTGCGTCCTTTCTAAATATGCACCAGCAAGCCCAGCTACAAGTACTTCTCATCTAGCATGGCACGATACATTACGCTACGATGCGATGTATGGTATGGTATGGTGTGGCACGGCATAGTATGGTAAGGACTGATAGGGTGTGACATGGCGCAGTAGGGTATGGTGGTAGGCTATGCTACGGTGTGTGGTCTGGTACAGTATAGCACGGATGGTATTGTAATATATGGTACGGTATGGTATAGTACGGTATGGTACGTATGGTAAGGTATGGTACGGTATGGTACGGTATGGTACGGTATGATACGGTATAGTATGGTATGGTATGCAATGCTATACTTTGATATATGATATGGTACGGTACAGTATGGTATGGTATGGTATGGTATCGTATGGTATGGTAAGTGTGGTTTTACAACTCACAAGTACACTTATGGAATCGCCTTAAGGGAGGGCTTGTGATTAATATCTTCCCCTTGAGTTTCCCATGATAAGCGAAAGTAACGCAGCACACAAGCGTTTCAAAATTTTGCCTCCATCGAAACACTGATTCTATGACCCATATTAATATCCGTGACTTTGGGCGCACCGGCCCTCATCAACTACATTGAAACACCGCGCAGGAACATGCGTGGCTCGACTAGACACAAAAGCCTAAGTTCATCGAGACCACCATGGAAGTTTTGTGGACTGCACAGAGAACAGTAGTTAGAAGTGTGATTCCCGCACTGTTACCGTTTTTGCAACTGTTTCGACTGTGCCACTTGTCCACAAGCAACATCAGCCAAAAGTGCTTTTTTTTTGGTGCCGGTAGACAAAGCCCCCCCCCCCCCCCAAAAAAAAAAAATCTTACAAAGAGCACACTATCACCCCGGAAGTGTTGTCACTTTTAATCTTCTATAATCGGTGCATTTTACTATGAGGACAGAAAAAGTACTACAGCACATTTAGTCTCTTGATTTATGGTGCTGAAAGTTTTTTGCTTTTCTGCTACATACAGGAGGCAACCGTTTTCTCACCGATTATAAATTGCAAATGTTGTCTTATAATCTGCCCCATGTTATAAACACATATCAACATACAACGGGATATACAAAAGCCGAGCTGCGGAAATGTTTTGTTCAAATGCCATTCTATGTCTCCACTTGTTGATTGTTGAACGTTTGCTTGAGTGTTAATGTATTTTTCTTTCAACATATGTATGGACTTTTCAGTGTTCTCATTTTAAACATTATTCGAGTCGGTGTATATATGTGTCGAGTGTTTTCTTTATTTAATCTACTACTGTATGTGTGACTGGTTTTGCAAAATGTCCTCTACCGCTCGTGTCCTACTGCTTGCAGGGGTTTCCTGGACCCAGTCAAGCTGCCCAGGCAGCTTTTAGCCAGGAAACTCTCCAGTTGAACCTGGAAAATAAACTTATTGACTACTAACTACATATCAAAACTGTGAAACTTGAGCAATGATTGAATCATGACTGATTCATGTACATGTCTATCAATAGTATATTGTAGATTAGAGCTTCCTCGTTTTCTCACAAAGAAATATGGCTGTCGAGAGCATTATTCACTGGAACTGCAGGGGTCTACTCGCGCAATGTCATCCAAACATACTTTGCCTACAAGAAACACAGTTAAACCTAACACATACAAACTTTCTAAAAAAATATGTAGTATACAGGAAGGACAAGCAAGGCAGTGCCCACTCATCGCGGGCCGTTGCTGATGTGGCTCAGAACTCTATTCCCCCTCAATGTCTTCCACTGGCTACTGATTTAGAGGCAGCGGCAATACTAGCCCGAACTTTCGACAGAGTAATAACCATATCTTTCCTACATGTCCCCCCAGATCCTCGTCTGTCCATTCATGAACTCGAAAAACTCTTAAGACCAGCTACCCGAGCCATTCCTGTTATTTGGCAACTTTAACGCACACCACCATTTATGGGGAGGTAATAGAACCGATTGTAGAGGTCCGCTAATTGAAAAATTCCTGTTATCATCTTACTCATGCTGATTCAATAGAAGAGAACCAACAAATTTTAATGGAAGGCACAGCTCACACAGGGCGATAGACCTTGCTATTGGGTCTCGATTACTCTTGGCAGCTACTGAGTTGGATGTTATTAATAACATCTATCGAAGTGACCACTCCCTCATTTCTTAGAAATACACAGAAAATATAAATCCGATGGTAAATAATCCTATAAAGTTTAATGTACACATTGCTGACTGAAAGTTGTTCTGGGGACTCTCGGCATTGTCCTGTTCATCAATTACAAACACAGGTTTAGATGAATCTCAATCTTTGGTCTCATTGCATATTGCACTTTGCAGAGAAATCTATTGCACAGGCATCAGGTAAAATACAAAACAGACAAAAGCCATGGTGGAATGCACAGTGCAAGAAAGGTCGTCAAAACGAAAATAATGCGTGGTCAAAATTCCGCCGTTATCCTACGATTGACAACTTAGTAAACTTTGAGCGAGCTAAAGCAAGTGGCAGGCGTTCTGGAAGTATATGCAAACGTCTAAGTTGGCAGTCATTTCACTCTTCCGTAAATTCTTACACAGATACGCATTAAGTGTACAATAGACAAAAAACACTCAAAGGGCATAGTTCACATTTAATTCCTCTTGTTACTACTGCTCGTAATACATTGGAACACCAAGGAGATGTTCTAGGCAAATACTTCGAATACACTTTTAGCTCACCGCATTATACAGATTCCTTCTTGAGATACAAGCTAGCTGAGGAGCGCCAACATATTCGAAATAATAAAAGGCCATCGGTTGGAGGATACAGTAGCCCATTTACTTCACAAGTGTTCAAAGATTTCTTAGGCACTTGTGGCAACTCAACAGCAGGAGGTCCTGACAGGGCGCATATGGAATGCTCAGGCACATGCATGAAGAAACCCTTGAAACTGTCCTGTGCCTGTTTAAGAAGATGTGCGCTGCTGTACGTCTTTGAAAAGCCTGGAAAGAAGCGATTATTATCCCGGTAATAAAGCAAGGTAAAAAAGCCACACTGGAGGCCAGTTATCGGCCAATTGCCCTAACCAGCTGTTTATGTAAACTCTGAAATGATGATCGTTGCCTTGTGCATTTCCTTGTATTCAACCATCTTCTTGACCAGCACCAAGCTGGATTTAGAGCTAACCGGTCAACCACTGACCAGCTCGTTGCCTTCAAATCTTATGTAAGGGACATCTTTGTGCATAAACAGCTCTGTTTATCTGTTTTTTTTATTCAGAGAAACCTTACGATACCACATGACGCTATGGTATCATCTGTAACCTGTTCGTATTTGGGATCTCGGGGAATATGATGTCCACCATATGTCTGAACGAACATTGAAGGTACGTGTAGGGAACTCGTTATACAAGCAGTTTATACAAGAGAACGGTGTCCCTCAAGGCGGCGTTCTTAGCTGCACTCTATTTATTGTGAAAATGAATTCATTAAATAGTGTCTTGCCTAGATCTATATCCTACTCCGTTTTTGTCGCCGATGTAAAGATAAGTTACAAGTCATGTAATTTGTCCGTCTGTGAGCGGCAAATTCAACTAGGAGTAAACAAAGTAGCAAAGTGGGCAGACCAAAACAGATTTAAACTCAACTCATCAAAGACTGTTAGTGTACTCTTGACAAAAAAAATGCGTTATTAGACCTGAACTCGACATCTCACTTAACGGCCAGAGTTTTTCTGTTCAAAAAGTGCACAAATTTCTTGGCGTCATAGTCGACGAAAGGCTTACATTCATGGCACGCATTAAGCAGTTAAGACTTAAATGCATGAAATCAATGAACCTTCTAAAGATCCTGCCCACAAGTCTGAGGGTACATATCGAGCCTGCCTGCTGAGTGTTCTAAATAGTCCTTAAAAATGCTCGACGCAGTGTATCACCTGGGCCTGCGGTTGGCTACTGGTACTTTCCGAACAAGAACAATTGCCAATTTGTACATTGAGGCAATTTGCCTGTGAGTCTACTCGACGTTTCTTCCAAGCGCATACTGATGGGATTTGAAGGCTCTGGCTCCTTCGCCAAGCCATACAACCCTAGCTAGCCGCGCACCAGGCCGGGGCAAAGCTTTTACCTATTTTGAGGAATCCGGTTGGTAACCGGCTGGTAGCGGGAGTCGAACCCACTACCTCCCGAAGCCGAGGTGGGTGCTCTACTGCGAGGCTGATGGTCGCTCGAACGACGGCGGAAGTACACAAATATGACATACACTACGAAGGTGTTATCTCATGCTGACCATCCATGCAACGCACTATTGCGAAATACGATCAGTGCACTGCTCTTTTCAAACTGACCGTCTGAAACCCCGCGTTTACCCATTAGAGTCGCCATACTTGTCCAAGACATGAACGTACCAGTCTCTAACGTTGTGGTAACTTCTTCTAAACACATATTTGCTCCCTAGGAAGTGTATCCAGTTGACTGCGACACATATTTTCGATGTTGGCAAGAATGGGTCACCAATTGGCATAAAACAGCATTTCTTGTCCCTACAAGCAAAGTACCCGTGCACAGAGTTTGACACTGATGCCTCCAAGACTTTCTCAGTTTCATGTACTGTTCACAGCTGTCAATTTTCTAAAACAAAAACAATGAATAAACACACAAGCATATTTACTGTAGAATGTCATGGCATTCAGTTGGCTGTTACATTTATTCTAGAAAAGAAAGTCCAGAGCTCTGTTATTTACTCGGATTTCCTAAGTATTGTTATAGCACTGTCTGCTGGGAAATCATGTAAAAACCCTGTAATAAATTCATTCTTGAAAAGCCTTATGTCTGCACACACATTGTACCTTTGAATTACAGTATACTGGGTACCAGGTCACTGTAGAACAGATGGAAATGAAGAAGCTGATAGGCTTGCTGCGTCAGCTGCCGAACTGAGTCGTATCAGTGTAAACCAACTTCCATACCAGGGCCTCAGGCCATATATTAGGACTGCGCTTCGCAAAGAGTGGCAGCAGGATTGGGATGAACGAACAGGCAACAAACTTCACACAATAAAACCATAGATTGGGAGGTATGCCACAGAAAAACAGAAAAGATTCAAAGAAGTTGCTCTCTGCAAACTGAAGATAGGACATACATACATCATACCATCACATCTTTTACTTAATGCACCGGCACAACAATGCGCGAGATGTGGAGTCCACATCTCAGTTGTCCACTAATTATTCATATGCCCCAGACTGGTCACACAAAGACGACAGCACTTCCCTGCACTTTACACATTTCAAATACCAATGCACCCTTCTTTATTTCTAGGTGGTAGCCGCATGTTTTCGTTAGACAGGGTTTTAATGTTTTTAACTGATATAGGTTTTGTTTACGAGAGATTTCATATTCAAAGTAACCTCAGCACCTCCTCATTGCTGGGGAGAGTGCTGAGCCTACCCATAGCTGTCAGAGGCCTCGCCATTGTTGAAGAAGCAAGGACTGTGTTTGAGGCTACCTGGATTCGTCTTTATATACAACTCCTCTCAAAACAAGTTTTAGGCGCTATTCATCACTTTAAGCCATACCACCAGATATTTATGCACCCCCTTCACACTCTCTTATTATGCACATGCTCACAACTCTTAGGCCCTATACGCCTGGTGTTGATTTTATCATCTGTACATATTTTAGCCTGAGTTGACCTAAAACCTCGTGTTTGGCGCTCTTTGGCCTTATAGATGCCCTTACGCCATAAAAACCTAGCATCATCATCAAGACTTACTCTGCTGGGGCGCCACGGGCTGCGATTTCTACAGGTGCATGATTTACAGAACCATCGGTAGTCCGATTAAGCTCTCAAACCTTAAAACAGTAGCCTGAGCATCTCCTAGTTCCAGAGCAATCATTGCCCTCATGATGGAAAAGGCCGGCATGGTAATCTTGCAATGGCAAATTTGGTAACTCGTGGCCAAGCATGGGTAGCTTCATGTCTCTTTTTCTACGTGTCGCAAACAGTGCATGACTCCAAGCAGCCAAACGTGGCCTTTGGGAGGGGTGGGGTGAGACACAGAATCAGCACAGACATCCAAGGTGGTCTGCATTTTTGTGCGTATCCTCCTGGCTGCCTGCCGACAACGACTTCTTCGACAACGACCACCCTGACCTGCATCCGCTGCTTGCAGCGGTGGACCAGCCCGTCATCTGGCAACCGGGCACGAACTCCGGAACCCGCCACCTACATAAGCCGCTGTATTGCTGGGGCCATTTGGGGCACGCCACCGCATCGGAACTCGTCATGCAATCGCCCTTTCTTCACCTACTGCAGGCTATCCTGATATGGCTTCCCGCCACTTCAAGTATCAGCGCCGAAAGCTCAGGCTTTTTCGCGACGCATGACGCTACCGAGTCCTCCTGGCTGCCTGCCGACAACGACTTCTTCGACAACGACCACCCTGACCTGCATCCGCTGCTTGCAGCGGTGGACCAGCCCGTCATCTGGCAACCGGGCACGAACACCGGAACCCGCCACCTACATAAGCCGCTGTATTGCTGGGGGCATTTGGGGCACGCCACCGCATCGGAACTCGTCATGCAATCGCCCTTTCTTCACCTACTGCAGGTTAGTTATCCACCCTGTGCCGCTTCCTGCCGCTCTAGTGACCCGTTCTTGCTAGCGGTGTCGTGCCCCATTGACGCCATTGACTGTTGCAAAAGGTTGCTGTATATTGCTTGCCCCTTCTGCCTCAACGTCCACCTGACTTGTCTTCTGCTCATGTTATCTGGGGACGTCGAATTGAACCCAGGCCCGACCGAAAGCAAAGCTCCGCCGTCTCTAGAATCAATTTCCGAAGCCATATCACGCATTGAATCCTCTCAGAGCACTGTAATTGCAGAGCTTGCCTTGATCCGTTCTGCTCAAACAAACATTGAAGACTCGGTCCGCCGTCTTTCAGCGCGGGTCGAAACACTGGAAAAAACAGTCGAATCTAATCCGGAAAATGTTGCTGCATCTGTAAATAACACCGACTTGGCCAGACTTACTTCAAACGTAAAAGCATTAACAAACAAGTGCGACGACGCTGAAAACCGCTTGCGCCGCTCGAACTTATTGTTTCTCGGTCTTCAGGATGAGCCCAGCGAAAGTTGGGCACAGTCTGAAGCACATATTATTTCTTTCTGCTCCGAACACCTAGACATTATTATTGATAGCCAAGACATCGAACGCGCGCACCGACTGGGCCGTTTCCAAACAGACAAAAACCGCCCAATAATTGTTAAACTGGCACACTTTAAAGATAAATCAAGAATTCTTGTTGCAGGGCATAAACTTAAAGATACCTCATTCTCAGTTCGTGAGGACTACTCCGCAAAAGTTCGACAAGCGAGGAAAAAACTTTTTTCTTACGGCCAACAAAGCAACGCCTCATTTAAGATCCGCTTCGACAAGTTACTTATCGGCAAAAGGCAGTTCACTTTCAACGCTGAAACGAATTCCATTGTAGAACTTAAACCATAGCGATTAGCCAAGGCGCCATGTGTCCCGTTTTTACAGCAGGTTCAACCATCCAAACGCTTGCGTCCTACCACAACTTATCAGAAAGCTTCTGTCCTGATGACCAACATACGCAGTTACCTGCCAAAAAAAAGAAATAGTTGAAACCGTCCTTGAAGATCATAACACTGACATTGCGGTATTTACCGAATCTTGGCTAACACCTGATATCCAAGACGCAGAACTGCTGCAAGACAACCGGTCCTTTCATTTCTACAGGCGAGATAGAATAGGTCGCAGGGGAGGGGGCATTCTTGCTCTTGTCAAATCTAACATTCCATCCGCTCTAGTCGAGATTAATTGCCGCAGCGAAATAATATGTCTTAAAATCTGTCTTCCGTCTCGTACCAACCTAGTAATTGCATGCTATCGAGCACCTGACACAGATCAATCTTTCATTACGGACCTTCACTGTGTGCTTCAAGACCTGCATTCTCGACTTCCCCACGCCAATTTTATACTCTGTGGCGATTTCAACTACCCGGATATCGACTGGGAAGCTTTAACAGCATCGTCTCGCCAATCTAAAGACTTCCTTGAACTCGTCCTTACATTCAACCTCTTCCAAGCAGTTCATGAGCCAACACGGGGCTCAAACATCCTTGACCTCATTCTTGTCTCCAGTCCAGAATTAATCCAATCACTTTCGCTATCTAGTGGACTCAGTAATAACAGTCTCTTGTTTTTCGACCTAACCATTGAAATTTCCGCCCACCAACCATCCGTCAAATACATCCGCGATTATCGTAATGCCGACTTAGCGAGTGTGAACTCCGACCTCGATCAATTTTTCGCTGCTTTCCTCCTATCCATGTCTACGAGATCCGTTAATGAAAACTGGTGCCTTTTTAAGCACAAACTTTTGTCGCTCATTGACGCTTACGTACCACTCATATGCATCCGCGGCGACGCCACTAAGCCTTGGTTTTCGAATGCCTTGCGCAAATTATCGCGGAAGAAAAAACGCCTCTTCCGTAATGCCAAAAATTCTACATCATCTGTCAAATGGAGCAAATATTTCGCCAGTCTTCGCGAATACACCCAGTTATTACGGTCGTCTAAAAGAAAATTCTACAATCATGATCTCCTAGACATAATGCGCTCTAACCCAAAGAAATTCTGGAATCTGATAACGCCCAACAAAAACAGCTCATACAACATTTCTTTGAGAAGACAAGATGGCACACACGTTCCGCTTTCAGAACGCTCTGATACTATGAATTCCTACTTCACCTCAGTCTTCACCCACGAACCACCGGACAACAGGACTACTTTACCGCAACTTAATTTTGATTCAATGCCACCTGTTACCATCACATCTGAGGGAATTTCTAAGCTCATCGAAAATCTCAAGCCGTCTACTTCCCCAGGACCCGACAACATACCTGCCAAAATCCTCAAAGGAACCAAAGAATTGTCTAGCCAAATCCTACAGCTCATTTTCGACCAATCCCTAAAGACCGGCCAAATTCCGGACGATTGGAAAACAAGCAAAGTTGTGCCCGTTTTTAAGACCGGTGACCGCTCTGACCCCTCGAATTATCGTCCTATTTCATTAACATGCATCTCGTGTAAACTCTTTGAGCATATACTGTACTCCAATATTGCGGATCACCTCGATAAAAACTCTTTTTTCTTTCCCAAGCAGCATGGTTTCAGGGCAGGCAGGCTTCTCATGTGAAACACAACTCTTCGAATTCACAACTGATCTTCATCTAAGTCTAGATTCTTTATTTCAAACAGACGCCATTTACCTAGATTTCTCTAAAGCATTTGATCGCGTTCCTCACCAACGTCTCATCTGTAAACTCGCATGCCTGTCACTCGACCCTCTAGTCTTTTCCTGGATTCGCTGCTTGTTGACTAATCGCTCGCAGTTCACCGTCATCGCTAATCACGTATCTGCAACTACCGTAGTAATCTCCGGTGTACCCCAGGGTTCCGTCCTTGCTCCGCTGCTCTTCCTAATCTTCATCAACGACCTGCCATCTGGAATCTCGTCATCTGTCCGTCTTTTTGCGGATGATTGCGTCATTTATCGCCGCATATCTGATAACACTGACCAGGAATTATTACAGGACGACCTAAATAAAATGCAGAAATGGTGCTCCGACTGGCTCATGCAGCTTAATATTTCGAAATGTAAATACATGCACATATCACGCAAACGTTCCATTACTAATTTCCAGTACTCCCTGAACTCTGTGGCGCTGTCAGTAACGAATTCTTACAGGTACCTTGGCGTCGAAATAACGAACAAATTAACATGGTCAGATCACATTATCAAACTTTGCGCAAGCACTTCCAGAGCTCTTGGCTTTATCCGAAGATCACTATCAATGTCCCCTGCACCAATCAGACAACAAGCATACGAAACATTCATTCGCGCTAAAATGGAATATGCCTCAGCAATATGGAACCCTCACCAGGTCTACTTAATACAACTGCTCGAAGCTATCCAGAATCGGGCAGCGCGCTTCATAACGTCGCAGTATTCGTCTCGACATAGCGTTACCAACCTAAAATCGTCTCTCGGCCTTGAACCATTAGCATTCCGCAGAAAAGTATCAATTCTTTGTCTTTTCCACAAACTATACTTTAACTTCCCCGCACTACGCCAGACTTTGTTATCCACTCCCTTACGCTCATCTCGCCGATTATTCAACTCCCTCAGCATTCAGCGTTTGCATGGTTCATCCAACGCTTTCAACAAATCTTTCCTTCCCATCGCCATAGAGGAATGGAACTATCTTCCTGAAACCGTTGTCATCGAAACTAATCCCACCAGATTTAGGCAGCTAATAACAGACCACTTGATCCAACTATAGCTACTTCCCTCGCGATGCTCTGCGTGCAATTTGAACTGCTTGTGTTATTGTGACACCCCCTCCCCCCCACAAGTGTTTTCCCACTTATTTAATTTCCGTACTTTTTAATGTGTAATTTATATACTACTGCTTTGCCATGTATATTCTGTTCTATTTGAATCACCTGACGCTAATTTCACGTCAAACTTGTTATTCTTGTTATTCATGTTATGCTTTTTTATGCTTACATGCCTTTGTGTGACCGTTTCACATCACTGTCTCCCCCCCCCCCTTATGTAATGTCCCAGACGGGATCTTTAAGGGTTCAATAAATGATGATGATGATGATGATCTTATGTGAAGTAGGGGTGATCTTGTTCATTACTGGCATTGCAATCGACATTCAACTTTCATTCAACAGTTTCAAAGTATTTTAGTTTCAGAGCGAACAGTTCCAGTTTCAGAGTGAACAGCGACAAGCAAAATAACTTATCGCAATTCACCCGGAGGTGACTTTGATGACAATACCGCCACATTTTTTAGCCTGCCTTCACCAGCGGGGTAGGAATGCATTTCCCCGAAGAAACTAGTTATTCATTTGCTTTTCTCTTTCAATTACTATGTATAGTGACATAAAACCACTTCTACGACTAAAGCCACAAGAAGCGCATGGTTTGGGTACTAAGACATATACGATATACAAAGTGTGAAAAAAATTAAAATCTCAATATTTTTTTTTTCAACCAAAGAATGATCAAAGCGAGAAACACGCTTTTGTACGTAATTTCGCAGCTTTGCACAAAATGAAAGGTAAGAATTGTTACCAAGCTCAGTTTACTTCATTTTCGGCTGAATACGTTTTGCAGCTTAATAATAATCAATGATTAACTTCAAGACAGTGCTTGCTTGCTTGCGATAGATAATTATAAGGAGTCCTGTGCCTACAGAACTCGGCTTTGTCAAATAATCGCAGCATACAGGTGTTACTGCAATGCGGGGATGATCGGCGAGAAACACCTCCCTGTGCAACGCAGCTGTGGCGCTGAGACTTCTTTCCAGTGAGGTAATCGATAACTCAAGAAAAGTTCGATTGAAAGCTCGTTTCATTTTTTTTCTGACTTGCGCACAGATGGAAGGTGATGAAGACAACGACTTGATATCCAACGCGCGAGAGTGTGTTGCAGTTTAACACTGGTAATATTTGTACCGCTGTTCCAAATTTCTTGCTAGATTATCAAGGACTGCCTTGCTAAGTGTTAGTTTTTTTTCTACCCATTATTGCATTATGACTTCATTATTCCTTTGTTTTTATTCCCTCTATTTTTTATTAATAACATTTTCTTATTTTAGATCAAAGCTCCGATTCCTTTTGTGTTCATGACCATCTTGAGGTAGAACCCACCGGTGTTGCTTTTCCGCGTGCTTTTGTTTTGCCATTATTGAGTACACGGGAATATTGCTACGAATATTTGCAGTGTTCGTTTGTGTATTCTTCTAATCTGCCGCCACGCTGCTTTATCACTTTGGGATGCAAGACGTGACCTGATTTGTATCGATTCTTCGCACCCAGGCAGAGCCGATTCTGCGTTGTTCAAGAATGTTGCAGTAGCTTTGCACGCCGTATCTTGGAAGTTCGCTGCCAGCTCTAAATTGAGCACGGCCGAGAGCAGCAGGCATTCTGTTCGACGACCGCCGAGCACGCTTGTCGCTTCGCCGCCGACGGGCGACTCAGTTCATTTTGGCCACAAGTCAGCCCAATAACCAGTTTTTTTCAGACGCCATTTTCGCAGCCTTTCAGCCTTTCTGCTCTCCGGATTGCAGTCACCACTTCGGGACAATATAGACACATGTGCCTCTCGATTCTTGGCCGATCTCCGACTGTGGGTATGTACCATCTTTTGAAAGGCTAACAACAACACGAGGCGAGATTAGTTGTGTCGGCAGCATAGTGCTCACGTGCAGGTTTCGAAACCCAGTCGCGGCAATATTTTTTTATTACTCCAAGTTGGCCACGATCACCCTAACTCAGTCTTGTTTGTTTCTCGCCATTTCCTGCATCACGTGACTAACCTCAGAGGCTTCATTACACAAGAGCATTTTCTAGGTTAGGAGTCCAATAGTGATTTCGCACTAAAATATTTATCAGCTTCGCCGCTTCCTCCAGGCTGTTGCCAGATGACACGCCATACGCAACCACTGACTCGCACCGGCAAGAGTATTGTTACCGTCGTCTCCGAGGAGGCGGTTATTTCGTAACACAGTTGCGTGCTCTGAGAAGTGTACGAGATGTCAATAGCCTACAAACGCAAGCTCTTGATTTTTTACATATGTGTGGATAGTAATACCTCTCTCTGAAAACTTCTTAGTTATTTAAAATAATTAATAAGGAGGGCAATGATGACAACTACTCTCGCATTGAATTTTATTTACCAGAAATTTATTTACCAGCCCCGTGCTCCCAAAACCTAGGCACCAAAACGGGTTTCGCGTACTGATCATCGCTTGCTGTTTCAAAAAATTTTGTGAAGTTCAAACGGATATGCATATTTATGACGTGCTCGGTGTGTTATACGACATGTGAAAATATTTTTCATGTTTTTTTTCTCTTCGCACTTACAGAGAACATTCCGCCCAATAATAGCATTCTTGAAAAGGCAAGCAAGTGCAATCTGACCGCGCGTACCCGGTCGCCCCTTTTGAGGTCTTCGAGCAAGCCGTTCTTCCAGAAATGCCGAAGATCTTCGCAGATCTTGTAAGGAAAGTAAACATGACTGCGGTTCACCGATCAGGGTCTGTATCTGCACTTACGTGACAAAACACCAATTCAGCTATATGCATGGAACGTGGAAGAAACAGTGAGTGAGGGAGCGGCTGGGAGAGGGAACACCACTCAGTTTCCCGGCGGACATCAGCGTAGTTCATTTGAGCTATCTCTGTTTTATCGGTGCTTATTTAAGGCCTACACGGAAAGACTAATGTTTACCCTTCACTTCAAGACCACACGCCAATCGGACTGCCTACCGACAGTACATCAACTTCGCTTCGTGTGGTTTCATATATTGCGCACAATGGTGTGTTTTTGGTTTCAGCAGGTTCGGAAAACTGCACCTGCGATAGCCACGAGCCGCAGTCCGGTTGCAAAGGTCAATGACGTCTTCTGCATTGTGTTCACTGGCTTAATAGATTGCGCTGCGTTTAGGGCAGAGAGACCAAGAAAGGCAATCTGCAGTGACCGGCAAAAAACACTCAATAAAAAAAGTACTGTCCATCAAAGGAAGGACGTCTGTAGTTTATGTGAGGGCGCATTTGCTAGAAGAGTCCGAAAAAGAACGTCAGCTTCTGAACTTTGGTAAGTTGCATTCCAGCAATGAGGAGCTTAATAAGAGTTGCGCGTGAGGTCTGAAAATGCAAAGTGAGCGTGTGTCAGCCTCCTGCAAAAAACACAGCCCTTATTCCAAGTACGCGACTTTCCGACAGACGCGCTGCTCGTTAACGCAGCGCTTTTACCTTAAACTCTGCCATGGACAGCATGGAAAGTAAAATATTTTTACAGGCGTTATGACGACGAGTTCATAAGCCGTGACGAGGATGCCGAAGTAGACGCGCATCTGGTTTCCATATCTTGCTTTACATATCTCTTTGGAAGTTATATTACGTGAAAGCTCAAAACGTCCAGTGTAGGGGCCTGGACTGAATAAAGCCTATATGTTTGCTTTAAAATCACAGGCCGCATTACCACAGGCACCACTGCAGAATATAATGGCAAAGAAAATCCGTTCAAGTTCTTCTCTCGATCACGCTTTGTTTTTGTACAATGGCACAAGCAGACAGCTCTACATTTATGAGGATCTTCACGCGCATTTTATTGAGATGAATTCGGTGGGCGACGAGTTAATAGATGTATGATCAGGTTACAAGAGGCTTTTCCACCCCTTAAGGAAACTTGCAGAATTGACAACTATTATGCTGTTTTTTCGCGCCGTGCAAGATGCGTTCTTCACCTTTGCAGCAACAGAACTACATTCCGCGTCCAATTTGATTTTCGACATCGATTTGATTCCAGTATTCTGGTGTTGTCCCATCAACATGCCTCCTAGGCTCATCAGTTGAATACTGTAGGCTGCTTGGCAAGTTACATTCGCGATCATATTGCAAAGAAAAATATCGGTGCGTCGCTCAATTAAGCTTTTGCACGTTATTGAATGGGTTTTTGAATCACTGTGCCGTAAGTACCACACGGGGCAGCATAGTCTCGACTTTGACATGAAATAATGCTGCAATTCGGTGCTCAAGAGGAAAGGAGCCGAGAGAGCAAGAGACCTCGTATTGTTTGTGAGCGATCACAAGTTCTTTCATTAAATCCTGAACTACCAAGAAGTCACATTTTCTCCGGGGTGCTGCTTAAGTTATCAGCAATGGCGCCTCTCGAGAGGTGTAGTCAAAATTTCACAACAGGACCAATGCATAGGAAGCGCGTCATTGAGCACTTTCATCATGGCATTAGGAATGTGGAAATATCTCTAAAAGAAGTTTTTGTGAGCTAATCCAGAATAAAGATGAGTTCGCAGAGCATTTATTCATAACGTGCTTTTTGTGGTTCTGCAATTCATCTAAGCCTTCGAATAAACGATCTCGTGGAAGAATGGTTCATGGGGCACATTTTTTTTCATTGAAGCTTTCAGAGCTCCAAACGAAGTCAACACTTAATGTTGCACAATAATAAAGAAGTAAGCCGCATGCATTTTCTTATCCCCGCCGTGGTGGCTCACTTCGCAAGATAAACAAGCGAAGTAAACAAACCGGCACGCTCTGTGCGATGTTAGCATATGTTAAAGTGCCCCAGGCTGTCTAAACTATTTCGCAGACCTCCGCAGACCTACGGCAGGCTTAAAAAGTCCTTTGTCAGTTCGGAACGTTAAGACCCGCTATTTAACAATTTTACAAAAAATTTTTTCCTAAAATTTGGATTCACAGTTAGGTTCTTGCTTACTTAACAGGAAGAATATTAACTACGGACCATTTGCCGGTCGCAGACGAACAGCGGGTGATGATCATAATGTAGCCGGTGTGCCACTAGCGACTTTAATTGTATCATTGTATCTATCCACAGTAAGAAATGTTTCGTGGAGGGCTTGCACTGATATGAAGAATGTGAAAATCAGACCAGAAGTGCAGCCGCCGTTGGAAGAGTTCCGTACTACAGCTTCGCCTAGAAGGTCAGAATAACAGAGATTCCTGAATAAGAAACAATACCGGTGGCTCTCATAATTAGTTCTTATATAGAAGTTCGACATTCTTGTGTAATAACAGACGCTGCAGAAAATACCTTTCTCAACTCCGTGCATTGTACCGAATCTTTACAAGCATAGACTCTTAAATTTAGTGTTTTGCTCTGTGACTGAGACGTTTTTTCACGTGCTCAAGCGCAGGAACATGGGCTAGCGATCGACTAAGAGACAGGAACATAGCACCAAGAGCGGCTAAGAGAGAACTTTTTTTTGTTCCTTGATCAGTGGACCGCTGGAATGCTTAAGATGAGATCGGCTTCCCACTTGCATGCCAGAGAAGGTTTCCAATGCGCTTTTTTTGTGTCTCTCTGCAGCATTTCGAGTAAATTCTGAAAAAGAAAATATTGACAAGGATGGTTACGTTTAACTAGATTTTCAGCACTTCAAACAATTGGCTTTTAGATTCTGGACTTTGTCCGTGTCAAAGTGTAAACAGCAGTTACTTGCAACAAATGGAGGACCATAGTCGATGTTGTCGCAATGCCTGCCACACTTCTTGCTTCCGCTTACGCCA
This sequence comes from Amblyomma americanum, assembly GCF_052857255.1. Lineage (NCBI taxonomy): Eukaryota > Metazoa > Arthropoda > Arachnida > Ixodida > Ixodidae > Amblyomma > Amblyomma americanum. The sequence goes on from NC_135500.1 coordinate 133,941,517, forward strand.
ACAGTGTAAGGAACGTGGTTCCTTTTTGGGAAGAACCACAATCCTTCATAAGTAAGTGAGCAAAACAGCCAGGGAGAAAGCAGAAGCAGGTGAGATCGCGGAAAAAGGAGATGACTGGGTCAGCACACCATCGGTGTTGCTAAGTGATAAGGAGCGTCGTGTCATGAAAATTTAGAACTAGAGTATTATGTTTTGTTCTTGTTAGCATCTTTCTTTGTAGGTTTTAGCTTTATGTTTTCTTTCCTGTACCGACGATAATGTGTTCCCTTGAGGTTTGTTGCTGCATCCAGTCTTAACATGACATTCCATTTTGTTGCTGCGCATGCCCGCTGTACTATATATGTATTCGCTGCGCACAGCAGTAAATATTGTTGAAGTCGGCGCTTTGTGGTGTCTCCCCTCTTGTCCGTGTTCGTCTTTGCGCTGTGTGAAGGAAAGCACGAAATACCAACTCGGCGAAGCAACTGATTTTAAACCAGATTAAAAGAGAGAAGGCTGGACTTGAAATGCTGCAGCATGCATTAACAACGATAAATTTTGAACAAACGCTTTATGCTTGCAGTATTGAGTTTATTTTTGATAAAAAAAATGATGATAGGGGCATCCTGAAGGCAGCACCGCTCGTATAAGCTATCACTTCCTGCTCTTCTAATACGCCGCTCCTCTCTATATATTCCACACGCCTTTCCATAAATTTGCAAAATTCCAATGCCATGTAGGCTTTGCGAAGCTCGAAAGCGATAATGCTGGAACATCATGACCACATATACTCTAAACATGGCTGATTGCAAACCTCACAAGCGCAAGTCTATGAAGCGCATCGAAGTATACGGCTAATGACTGGGCAGGTTGTGAAACCTACCGCTGTTACTCTTCCTCTTCTTTCAGTCAACCTGTCAGCAAACAGTTAATTTAATCATAATTCGCTCACAACTGGCCACAGACGAGTTCCACGAAATCAGTTTGTTTTAAATGTTTTCCGAATGGGGACAATACTGGATTCTTCAAGTGTCTGGTTCTGTCGTTAGGCAGCGAATAGACACTGAGTGCTAAGAATATGCAAAAAATGCATACCTTTATTGCATCCCAAGACGAAAATGTTTCCCACACGCTGTAGGCATTATGCTGTGGGACAAAGAGAAACGAAGGTTTTGTATAGTCATCTATTTCCTACAGCTTCCATGACGCTTACAATCACGAAACGGGACCGCTTGTTGTTACGCAGCTGTCTGCTATGAAGCAAGCCAGGGTCGCGGTAGCGAGAAGTCACCGACAAACGCTTCAGCCATTATTTAGTGCGGGAATAATGAAACAGACTCCCCCCGAAAATCGCTTAGCAGCGCTCTACATAATGCCTCAGTTGCAACGTTCAAGTCAGCACATGCTGACGCTTACCGAGTGCTCCATATATTTCGGGTCTTCCTCGTGCATGGCAGGCCCCGTTATGAATGTTCATGGCGCGCCAGGGCCATGCATTATTTTGGGGAGAGTTCGTGACGGGAGTGCGAATCCAGGCATCCCAGTCAATTCACTGCTGTCACGGCCGCTTGGTGCCATTCTGTGTCGTTGCGAGATATGGGTCACCCTCTTGCTCAACATTTCCTGCCTGCGACTGAGCCCGTTTATGTTTGCAACACTTCGTTCCTCTCCATTCTTCCCCGCAACAAGCATTTTTGTGCTACCGGGGGCGAAATTATTCTGGTATCTTTGGTATCATTTAGGTAAGCTCCACGTCTGCTCCTCCCTAGCAAGACATGCCCCGACTACGTGATGCGCACTCAGCAACCGCGGAAGGGGGCTGTACTAGGAGGGGGAGAGAGCGTTTGCAACTGCACTTCTTGCGACGTTTCAATCATGCATTGTAGTTGTTGAAATAAATTTCTGCAGAGCTGACCAAGAGGTCACGCTGCTCCTCAAACAAGCTTTTCGTTTTAATTTTCTTCGACAGCAGCAGCTGTAGGCACGCAGAAACCACGCCATTAAGTGCCCTCGCCTTCATTAAATAAAAAAGGAAGTTTTGGAAAGAAGATAATCCTCGCGGAGGAGCAAATGAGTTGGTCACATGTGTGACGTGCTCAGTATTTATTTTTAGAGAATAGTGCACAATTTAGCTTCTTCTAGAATGGTTTATGCTAGCGGTTCATTTTTGCAAAACTTTGATATAGTAAAAGAATAACAGATCTCTTTTTTGTCGGTTCGTAACAACAGCCTGCATAGAGTTTCTTGTTATTGTGCGAATATTATTTTACGTCGCAAAAAGAAGTTGACCTTGAGTGAGGCAGACTGCAGAGGTTTCTTGCTCGATCTTCACAAACTGTCAGAAATCCTTAGCTCAAGTTAAGCGCTGCAGTAGTATTGTATATCAGTAGCCTGTAGTTTTTAATAATCTTTACGCTTGTGCCTTATCAAGCAAGTGAAATTATACGGTCTTCAAGAACAAAGGCAAGAAATTCCCAGACTCAAGCGTCGAAACTACAGCACAGATTTCTGAACTTCTTAGGCAACAGAATACAAAAAACAGCCTTTTGATTGAAGCATACTCAATTAAAATTAAGCAGAGTGATTTTATTCTAAGTTGAAGTTAAATATGTCTTTTTAAAAACGCGGCAAAATTTTCACAAAAAAAAAACTTTTTGACTTTCTACACTGCACCACCTACAGAGGTATATTACTTACATCTAAGCAATAAAACGCTTAAAGATTGCCTTTTAGGACTGCTGCCCTAGTAGGACGAGTTGGGACTTTCCATGCTGGTTCTTGGCTTTATGGTCAATAGCTTATCTTTAAATAAAACTCGCTGGCCTTTCTATGTACCGTGTGTATTTGCACACTGAAGCTTATGATCGGCTTTCAGAATGTTTTCTTTGAGAATGTCAAGATACCCTGCATATACCTTTGCATAAACGTGGACACTCAACGTAATGACATGGTGCACTTTGAATTAATGACTCTGGCTCGATGAAGCTTTCGTTGCAGGAAACCTAGATGTGAAGAAATGCAACAATGGATAAAGCAAGGGCCGCTTCACGAGAGACGAGAGGAACTTGATGAAAGGCAAATGCGACTTAAGAAAAAAATATTGTCGGCTAATATATTCCGCACAAAAGATGTGCTCAAAGACTGAAAATGCTTTTTCAGCACTTTCAGGGAACAATAAGTGCTGTGAAGTAGCGCAAGTGGTGGCATTCCATTAAGCCATTAATTTTGTCATGAATAAAGATCACGATTGGTTTGATATGTTGCTTCCAAGACTGCAAATGTATTGGCTGAGAAACAAGTACTGTGACTGGTGTAATAGCTACTATACAGTCATAAGAACTGAATTTGTTTTCCTGGCAGCTCAGTCATACATCAGTTACTCTGGAGTTCACCAAGGTTCTCATTTGAGCCCTCTAGTAGTTGCTGTTCTCCTCCATGGTTTTTTGCTTGCTTTACAAATCTGTCGCTATAGTGTACCCTGTCGACCTACAGGTGTTTCCACTGGTCAGAATAGAGATGATGAACGTCTCCTTTTGCAGAAAGACATCTCTTCTGCTTAAAATAGGCACAAAATCAACCGCCTTATATTGACTTTGAGAAAGCGCCGGTTTCGTCATACTCGAGCAAGTGCCACAACACAAGCCTTTATCGCCTAGCCGCAGATACAGTCAGTAACCGGTGGTATTGCTCGCTTTACAGAAAAAAACTAAACCTTTGGCTGCAAAATGCATTTGTAGCGCAGACTAGTAAGACCACGCGTAAAATAGGCTTCAGAGATTCCAATTCTGTTTCGGCTGTAACATAGCAGAAAATACATTAAGTTCGGGATAAACTAGTTCGCATACTTTTCGATTGATACTTAAGTAGACGTCATTTACTATTTGACTATGATCGACCCCTTTGCCATCTGCAACTTCTTTGATCTCGTGGAGAGGAAAGTGGAATATTGCTTCCCTTCGGAAGCTGCCGCATGATTACATATGTTCTCCTGAAATGCGATCTGCGCTTTTTAATGGGAGTGTCGTCATTAACAGTCGTCCATACACTTGTCTAGAGCACTCAACCGGCTTGCTCTGTTGTGCATTTATATATGCCTGACGTTCCCGGTATAAATTTTATATACGTCAATGGTTAAACACGATACATTGTAATGCATATACCCCATTAGATCAGGTTTCGATCTCTTAGCCGGTAAGCCGTTCAAGCGCTTATGCACGGACGTATGTACAAGCTTGAGACTACTAGAACTATTTTGTTTCCTAAATACATTGTGCATGGTAATCCCATCAGGAACACTGGTCCGTTTTGGACCGCTCTAAGTACACAGATCGTCGTAGTTTTTACTTGGTTGTCTTTATGATTTTTTCTCGTCTACGGATTCATGTTTGTCTTGTACGCCTGCACGTACGTGGCTTGAGGTGGCTTCCATTATATAAATAATTTTCCACTGACACCTTCCCTTCACTTGCAAAATTTGCCTTCATTTTTCTTCCTACGCACGTAAATTTCTTGTAACGCGCAACCATCCTTCTAGGCTTCGATGCTGTTGGAGGGATACGTGACATAAAAAGACAAATAAGTACAAACTGAAAATTTTCAAAAGCATTGCTTCAAGTAGACGCACAAACTTCAGTGCTTTTCGTCCTGCTGTTTTGCCGTTAACGAAGTGGAAGAGAAATCGTAGCGCTTAAATCGAGCAATGGCGCCAATTTTGGATTCTTTTGTGTTGGAATTGAACAAATTGAAATCACGAACGTTGTTTATGCACACACTGTCCCATATATATTTTTGCTCTCTGCATCAGCTCGGGTGCCGCTTTGCTTTGCCCCTCTGAATAGCACGAAAGCGCGCCTTCGTCCGTATTTTAAAGAGGCAAATGGACCAACTAAACTTGGCCTGCATTTGTAAATTACCGCATACTAACGACAAAGAAATTAGTTGCACTGTAAACAAGCGTTTATAAGCTAGAAACGGCAAAAATAAATGAAATACAGGTGTTGATACGAAGGACCGAGTCGCAAATAAACTGCGTTGCCTCGTCGCAGTTTCTTTATCACGAATCTCAGAGGCAAGACTCAACCATCATTCACTTGAAAACGGTCGTCATGGTGTCGCTTTTGACATAGACGTCACGGTTTTATTCATTAGAGGGAAATTCTCAAATACAATCTTCTCGGCAATTAATGCGTCCTCTGCTGGACACACATGACATATCCCGAACAGAGCCAAATAGATTTTCAAAGCAGCAAACATAGAGTGTAATTGCCCTTACAGTCCCTTTAAGACTTTTCTCGGACACTTACGGTGCTATGAAACCTTTGTCAGGCGGTATGCTTGTGCTGTTAACACACTGCAGCATTTTGTCAAGTTTTATAAATTGACACGCGAAAGAGCATGGAAGTCTTTAATCAGCTTTAGTTATTCTTTCTTCCACTGCGAGATAACAACTCAGTCCATATTGATTTTTATTAAAACAACTTACAAAGCTGCTACATATCGCCCTGAAATAAATGCAGTAAATAAAACCTGTTTCCCGGCTAGTTAGTTCATTCTTGATAAACTTCATGTTTTTCAGCGCTAAAGAAGGTTGAAATCACAGATAGAAAACAGACGTAATTCGGTTTCCGAAAATAAATCTAGTTAGAATACAGAGCCCGTCCTGTCTACAGTCTAGCTTTGTGTTCGTCTTTCTTTAGCGCGGTAGTCGAGTACATGAGGAAAGTTTAAATTTTAATAGTAAAGAGAAGAAATAATTAAATCGTACGCGTTTTAAGAAAAAATGATCGAGCATACGTAATTTGGTTATCGTACCTTGGTTCGATCCACAGTTCCAACACTTGTTCAAAAGGTGAAGACTAATGACCATAACGCCATTAGTCCTCGTTACATTTCTTTTGTGAATTTTGAATTGCACTGGGATCTCTTTTCAAAGAAGGAAATGACGCCAAAGCAAAAGCCGACAAGAAAGAAAACTCGCAAGAATACATGATGCCGTCTTGTCAAAATTAGTATAAAAGTCATACCCAAAATAGATTAATATAAGTGATAAAAATAAAAATATGCATTTAGAGATATCATTGCTTCGCATTTGTTTACTTCTTTATTCCCAAAAGCATGCCTTTTTCGCAACGGTCACTTCTTGTAAAGTAGCGTCCCATTTTCTCTGTACTTTCAGTTAATGATTAAAACAATCAATTTCAGCACTTCCTGATTATTTTAAACGACGGAAGAATAATTGAAAGGTTTCACCATGCACCTCCGGCTATTAGCGCTGTTCTGTCCCTGTAATTATCCATTTTTTGTCCTAGCCCGTAGGTGCCGGTGCAATTTCATGAACGGCCAGGGTTTCTACGCCTGTATTCTTTTGCCGCATTCTTAGCTTAGCCTCTCGGTAGTTAGCTGGATTGCGTGTTGCGCTTTGCTCTTAATTTCTACTTTTTTTTTATTTGCACGAAGGTAATTCTAGAGGAGTTGTTATCGGAAAGAGTAACTGCAGAATGATTTCCGGCGACAAGTGTGCATTTCCCCTTTTGGCCTATATAATCTAGCCGTTGCTTTTTCCGAATTAAGCCTATCGAACCGAATTCGTGTTTTGTTTTTATGAAGCGTTTTAAGGCTTAGCGCTCGGTCTTTGCGCTTGTACGGCATCCTGCCGTTTCGCTTGGTACTGCAATAAAGTGCATTAAAATACGCATGCTCAGGGGTCCTTTTATTAGGCCATTTGGGCTCTTTTACCCCCCGCGCTGGTCTTGCAGCTATGCGGAAGCGTCTTCAGTGTGCAGGTGTATGGAAAGTAATGCATGCAGTAGCGATCATAATAGGAGTGTACAGTCTTGGACAAAGGTGTTCAGGCCGAAGGTGTTTCGTTTGAGTCATATAATGGAGCGGTCACGGCAACATTAAAGTCCAAAGGGCCTTGAAAGGCTGAGAGAACATTTCTCATCGCGGTAGAGGAGTTTACTGCGGAGCGTGTGCTTTGAATAGTCCAGTACACAGAGCATTGAAGGGCCATTCATTCCACAACAAGCACACGCTGGGGAAAGAAGACTTTTGATGGAAGTGTCCCCACTCAAGCACAATCTAGGGCAGTCAGGATACTAATGGGCACTTTCAGCTGTCTCCACTCTTTTTTTACCTAGATTTTGAAGCGAAAAGCTTCACTACGCAAGGTAAAGCAGTCATCGCGTAGGCCGGAGAATGACCTTAAGCTACCTTCAATAGGGCAAACAGACGCGGCTTGGCGTCTGTAACGTTGTGTGCGTTCCGTAGGCAGGATAGGCCTACCCTGCCACGCTGGCAAGTTGCAGTTAATAGTTGATTCCGATAGGCTTGTCACCCAGTGAACGCTTGCGGTATATTGTGTAACCAAGCTTTGGTATGTTATGCAAGCAATTCATCGTTGTCGAGTCAATGTGCAGAAGTTGCACGGTTTTTTTTTCTCTCTTCTAAAGGGTTGTTTCACATTTATTCGCAAGAGTCAGTGTTAGGGGCCCAATTGGACCCGGACGACCGGTCCATGCCATCCCCTACTCTTTCCTTGCTCACGGGCACGAATGCCTGGACGCACACACAAAATTATTTCCACCACCTGAACTTCGTTAACGTGCGTTAACAGCATACTACGTCCCACCGATTTCACCTGCATCGAATACGCGACCACTGCTGTCGGGATTTAATTCCGTGTCTTGATCCTCAGCAGCTGGCGAACGCCCTACGGGACGCTATATGGCCACAGCGAGATGTGGGCATCAAGGACCGGATTTTATCCCGCTTTCTCGTGCTCAGCAGCCGAACAACGTACAATTTGCGGTCACGGTGACAGGGAGTTTTATAAAATATTCGTATATTGTAGAGTTAAGCGTTCGAAGCGACCCATTGGCCATGAGGGATATCCCAGTGGAATTTTCCGGATTAATTTGGATCCCCTGTGGCTCTCGGACTTGCGCTGACACTATCAGCGCTGGACGTGCTACCCCAAATTAATAGGGAAGTCATAAATTGCCACTTCCCCCCTCCCTTCAGAAATCCGGGAGACAGGGCTATTTTGGGCCTCTACCTAAAGACGACTTTTGAAAACGTTAAACATAATAAGATCTTGGAGAATTAGAACACCACCGATTGCGGTGAGGATTTTTTCGTTTCCCCTCGGCGAGCTTCAGGCATAAACCCGGAAGAAAACAGTTATCGTGATGTTCCTTTCACTATAAGCCCCCCATCTTTCTCCTACGCACCGATTTAGACAAGATAGCCGAACGCGCGATGACCATACTGCTGGTCGTTCAGTCACGAGCATCTCTTCAGCGAGAAAAAACTTTCCTAACACTCTTGACATATTGGTTTCTTGCATCCTAAAACAATCAGCGTTTTGATCTCTGATAAACATAGTTTACTCTGTGCACAACAATGCACCCGTTTGAAATATTTTTCTCATAATTCCGGATTTGTGGCTTTTAGACTGGCACAGTTTCCTCACTTTTTGGTTTTAATTCCGAACTTCTGAGACATTTTTTTGACTAGATGGCTTACGCAGACAACCTTTTTGCAAGCGTGTACAGTGTGAATATTCTGGTATTCAGATCGCTTCCTCATGCGTAGGGCAGCTAACGAGGCATTCCTTCTTTAGCTCCTAAACCGTTCATTTCTATTCGCTCTTTTGACGCGGGATCTGGTAATTCTATGAAATTGTTTGTCGCTGCGAAAGCTGGTCACCTTTATTGTCTTACATCCTTGCTCACGTAACATTGTAATTCTGTCTACATGGATCACATCTTTTACTGAGCAGTGTTTATTGCTGCACATACATGTAAGCTTATCAGACTGCGCGTTATCGCTGGCTGCCCAACCTTTCGTGAAGTGGAAGACAATTTCTTTGTTTTAGTTGCCTGTCAAGACTTCGCTTAAAACCCTGTGGTTTGTGCTTGAAAAGTAGACGTTGGCACACTGCCCATTCTCTCAATTCTCGGCAGGTAATCGTGCGGGCCATCCGTGGGGTTATTATTTTGTGGTGTTAACGCAGAAATGCATTGAACGCTGCGTCTTGACCTCCCTTTGTACTCAAAATTTGTCCGTCCAGTTTCCGTCCATCCGCCTATTCAGGTTTAATGACTCTATCGCACCCGATGCTAGGACTTTCGTTAGTGCAGGCTGCTGGAACGATGTTTAGAAATTTGCGTCTCCTTTTTCTTCCAAGTTTTATTAGCAATGTCGTCAATTTTACGTACAAAATATGCGCCTGGTTTTCAATTATCACCCACGATAACAAAGTTGCGATGACCGACATGCACGGCATCACAAAGGTGATTGTCGTACAGAAAAGACAAGGTACCGACAGCTTGCACCATGGCTGTACGCGAGCGGTGGTGGCCCGACCGGAACGTTTGCCGTGCGGGCGCAAGATGGCTCCACGTGCCCACAAGCTGCCGAGTGAGCTGCGCCCCCGCCTGTTGCGTCGAGACCATAGATTCGCCATGCGGGCACCACATATGGCGGCAGTGCTGGCGAGCTGGGCGTAACCAGCGCGTAAACACTGGCGGCGTGCGATGCAGTAGCAGAACGCGCTATTCTAAATGTTTCTATTATGCTTGTGTCAAAGCTAACGTTCTCGGTCCTGCTTTACTTCACTTTCTCCTCCATCCCTTGCCTCAGGACACCGTTCCATTACCCCCCCCCCTCTCCCCTTGTGAGCCTTGCGTGACATTCTCTCGACACGTGCTCTGCAGGGGGGTCTCCGCATGGTGTAAGTTCTTTGCAGCCATGCGCTTGTCGCCTATTGTCCCGTTAGTCACGTTAGCCCCAGAATACACCCGGCGCTCAAAATGCAAGATCATTTTGACTCGACTCTCAAAAATTCACGCGCGAACATTGTTTCTACGATCTAAGAAGACAAGTCAACACGCACGCATTCCTTCAATGGTTTAGTCTAGGAGCAGCACGGATTACATCGCTACTTTTATGCTGTCCACAGTACATGCATTTTCTCACTGTGTCAGACCTTATGATAACTCGCAAACTGAATGTCTGCAACTGTTCACTACTTGCAAGCAAATATATTCTGGGCGTGTTTCGCCACTTGAACATTCGGCAGTGCAAGGGAAGACACCACCGCTGATCACCACTCGTTACATGCCCAGCAATTGAAGCTTTGAAAACGCGTCAGACACGTCACATTGCTCTCCTGACAATACTGTGCAAAACTGCACGGTGCCAGGTCAGCTACACTGCTTTTCAAGTTCGCCGGTGAACGCTGGATGCATACACTCTCCTAAGTCGCCTTTATTATTGCCGAAGATTCGCTCTACCGCCACCGCCACTATGACCATCGATCGGCTCATAAGGCGCAATTCGAACACATTTAAAGGGAGTCTAATCAGAGGTAAGACACCACTCCTCACTTTGAAGAGTATGAAACTGGCTGATCATCGTACCATAACTTCCGTTGATCAGTAGCCCCTCAAATATTGACCTTAATCTATAAATTTATAGCAGCCTTCTTATAAAATCCCCTCCATGCAGTGGATCGATTCAGCATCAACTTTTAGAAATAAAAAATACATCTTACTTCGATTAACTAAAAATAAAAACTAATAAACTTGCGAAATTTCTACTAGGAGCTACCAGCTTCATTGAAAGCGATGTCATCGATAATAATCTGCGTTCTACCCGCAGCGACAGTTGATGTGCTTTGATTGCAGAACAAGGGATGCAGGTCAGCTTTCCTATTGTCGCCTGAGTCGACACTTTTCTTGAGGTTCCGGCATAAGTTTTTACAACTCTCATCTTATTCACTAATCTGAGAGTTCGCTAAGAGCTTCGCGTTCTATGTGGCGTAATAAGTCGCGAAACTACCTCCAGTGGCTGGCCGTCACTACTTCGCTAGAGTTCTTGATCATTCGGTTAAAACTTCAGAGTGATATTTTGAGTGCTCGCATGTATTATCTGGCGGTAATAAATGTGTTATCTTCTGGAAGGCTGTATCATTTCTTAGTAAAGGAGAGGGCGGCAGACGCCCGCTGCACCGCTGGTTTGATTACGTTGAGTTCCACTACCATGTGACTGGTATCGACTGCCCTATTTATTACCAATGCCTACTTGCACTCTCCGATGTTTACCGGAGTATAGTCTTCAGAGTGAGCGGGTAAGAACGTTCGAAAATATTTATTACAGGAAGGAAGAAAAGTTATTTCCAGCGGTTAGCTTTATAAAAATAATCTGAGAAAATATACTGTGGCGAATACCTTTTGTTCAGATTCATTACACGTACCTGCCGCAACGCAGGCTGATCATTTTGTCACGCGAGAGGCGGAAAGATTCCTCCGCCTCAATCGCAGCCAAACGCAACTCATTCCTACAGTTTTCGAGGTTATTGTAGTTATTTTAGGGACCCTGTCTCGAAAGTTCCTTGTCGCCTTTAAATTAAACGCGCCTAAACGGGATCGTCATTCTTAACCTTCCACGACCGCCGAGCCCGCTTGTTGCTTTCACCGACACCGAGTTATTTCTGTTTGCCGGAAGATTACCTATATACCAGTAGAAAGCCCGAGTTCAACGCCAATCTTTTGTCTGCCATCCCCGTATGCATTTGTACTGTACCCACAAACAGGTGGAAATGCGGTGCCGTTATGTAAGTTTGTTAAAGGCTAAGGCAGGTTTTCATGCGCACATCGCGCATCGCGACTCGAGTTAGGGTTATGCTCCCTCACCCTTCCCCACCCCTCTTGACTGAAGCGGAATGAAGTCCTTTTTCCACCATGGCGGAGGTCTCGAATGGCCTGGTGTTTGCTAACCCACAGTAGCTTTTTTTCGGGCACGTAAGTACTGCAGTCTCAAAAACACGCCCCGCTTTGCGAACAAGGATGGCTGACTAGGGCGTGTCTTTTACACAAACCGGGAAATCTAATAGCGTAATAGTCCACTTCTACGTGCAGCCGATGTATAATTCTATTCATTTAGCTCTTCGGGTTCGATGAATGTATGATGGTAACCTGGTTATAAGAAACATTATGTTCTTATTCCCGGTCGAAGTTTCCGGAGCCCTTCACTATACGTTGTCCCACATAGCGTCGCTTTGAGGTGTTACACCCCTATAAGCTATAAACCATTAACAAAAGTTATCTTCACTGATCTTTCCTGCTCTGCAGCCTACTATGTCTTACATCTGCCCGTGACTGCCGACATTCTCTGCCGTTGTATAGGGGGTTATAAGTAATAATAGGAGCACTTATGATAATAGTTTGCAAATCTGTCTCAGCGCACCGCATTTATCTTCGAAGCCTGGAAAGATGTCAGCCATTGCGCAATTTATTTAAAACGCGCATTGATTTCAGTAGGAAATCACTAGTTAACCTGATAGAGAATCTGGCATACACAAAAGTTTCAACGGTTACGACAGTGCAATACAATTCAGTCCGTTCGAACAGTTTGTCCAACAGATCCGCGATATCTCTGAGTACCCAACCCGTCTCTCGGAGAGTTTCTCTCTCTTTTTTTTTTGCCCGATGGCAAATGCATGCTAACGCGTGTACGTTGGATCTGCAAAGTAAGCTAAAGGATAATATAAAAACATCACAGCTGACAAATGTGCAATAAAATCAGAGTGTATTTGGGCGAAGGACGCAAACCCAACCTCTGCCACGTTGGGAAAACTACTGAGAGAATTCAAGCTAGGCTTCGCGCCAAGTCTGCTCGACCACCGGAGCACTAGACAATGCAAAACGAAGAACAGGAAACAATAATATATGCAGAGTGCTGCAAGAAAACTGAACAGCCCGCCGCACTGACAGTTTTAATCGTGCAAGAGTATCAAATGTATTGCTGCCATTTACCGCACTCATCCACTACATGCGGTCACCGTGCCTTAGGCCATTTCTCCAATTATTTATTTTTGCATGGACAAATATATCATCCCAGTTCAAAATCACTCCATGCCACTATTTTTCTTTGCGCTATGTACGTAGTTTTGACGACGTGCCGACCTAAAACAAAAAAGCTCTTTTCTTTAGAGCAGCGGAGATTCGTCTCTGTCGAAACCCGGGAGTACTAACGCAACATGTCGAAACGAGGCCTGAACTGTGCTAAGCAAAGCGGAATAAACGCTGGGACCAATCTCCTAACGTGCCACACCATGGCGCCAACCGACAGCGACCGTGTTTTGCTCATTCATCATAAGTGCGACATAGAAAGGTTTGGAAATAGCTACTCTGGGTTATTAACACCGCCACGATATGACAAAATTTAAGAACATAAAGCAAAAAACAGATGCGTTAAGAGACTGCCGGACTTATAAGAACCCCTTGGCTTCCTTTACGGTCATTTCTCAGGCTGGCGCAAGAGGCCAAAAGGGACGCAGTGGGATATGTAGCAAACTGTGGGGGCAATAAATTCAGCTGCAGATTGCCTAAGGGCAGTCAGGGTTTATCTGCTCTACACCATGAATACATTAGTATTGCTTCTGAAGCAATGTTCGGTCCCTTTTTTGTATTCCTTCAGTTTTATTCACGCACTGATTGTGGCGGCACTATTAAATGCTGATTTTTTCGCTAACCTTTCTAATATCTGAATGAAAATTATGCCATAAACTCAATGATGCCTGGTAGCAGTGCTAAAACCACAATCTAATTCCAAAGCCAGTTTTTTTCAAATACCCGTCTTTGAACGGCGAATGGCTGCGACCAGCATAATGCCAACAAGAGCTAGGTTACCGAAATGTCCGCTTCGCCCATTTGCTGGTTTGTGCGGCGTCAATGCATAATACAAGAAAGCAAAAATTCTGCAACAATGCATCATAGTATAATCCCTTTCTCAGGAAATATTTGTACGAAAAGCAGCGCCTCCTGAAGGCAACTGCAAGATTTTATATGTTTACTCTTTTGCTGCTGCTGAAAATTACTCCTGTGATAAAATACACGTGAACGTTGGCAGGGATCACGCTCCGGATTGACTAATCAGTCAATGCATGGCTGATGCGTAACCCAGGTGACCTTGGCATGTGCAGTACACCCTCCTGTGCGACATTTCAATTAACATTGCCAGCGTCCTCTGTAGTGCAGCATCTTAACCCAAAGGGACACCTACTAAGAGAAGATTAGGCTGAACTCCAATCCGCAAAGTACCAATCCCCGCAGACGCTGTGTTGAAAAAACGATACTTGCCTCGGCAGCTACGGGATGGCATAGTTTGTTTTCCATTATTTTTGAGGAGCCGAGCGAGTGTTTAAATAATTAGCACTCCGAAACTTTTTGGGGCGTGAGGAGTTCTCACTTCTTTACGCCTTTTCAAAAGCACAGATTTAGGAATCTACAAGGTGAACCAAAATGGTAGGAGGGCACTGTGCCGTAATAGCAACAGAAATAGCCACCTTCGTTTTTTGCCTGCAGACAAACGTAGAATCTATTCTGAGGCGTTGGCACATGTGGCGTGTGTGGTGATCATTTCAGAAGCGGCACGTCATCCGTATTACAGCCTGAGCCTCTCCGTCAAAATTTCTGATATAAAAGAAAGATTTAAAAATAAGCAAAGAAAATAGAACCTCCGACGACGAAAGGCTCGTCACTCAATTTTGCTCTAGAGTAAAGGTTACTCCTCTTTGTCCGCCGTTTAGGCCTCAGCATAAAATGAAAAAAAAAATGATAAAGAATTTAAAAGCAATGCGATCGCCCTGGATTCAGTTACGCCCATCGTGATTCAAGTGTCGCTTCGGTGCGGGCGTGCTCAAGAAGCACCCAACATATTGGAGATGAGCAGCAAAGTGAACTACTCTACATGTAAGGAATGGGTGGAGGTCCAACTCTGTCAAAATGGGAGACGCGATTTTCACGCGAGCTATCATGCTGCTGAAGATAGACGGGTTGACCTTCGCCAGGATAAGGCTAGGACCAACCCAGTCACCTCGTGGATGTTTTTTTAACCTCTTGAAAGGTTGACAAAAGGTGGTGTACGCAGTATATAAAGGTAAAAAGTATTCAGACTACAGAGGTTGCTGTTAAGATGCGTAATGGGTGCATCGACAATCCAGGGGCTTTCGGACCGAGCGGAAATGGCTTTGGTTGATCTCCTGATTTGTCCGGCAGGGTGCCAGTAAACATTTAAATAATTAAATGTCCATTCGATAAAATGATATATCTCTCATTAGTTTTTTCGCTCGCATCCTTTCTGCCTTATCTCCTCTTACGTTACTGTGTCCAGTCACAGCATACACCCCATGGGCAGCAACTGAAAAAGGAAAAATACCGAAACGAAAAGAGGTGGCACATGAAGGCTACCTAAAGACCTTGAGCTTGGTTATTTTTAATTTCTGCTAAAACGTTTTCAGTCGGTGGAACTTGATCCCTTGCCCATGATATGCTGCAGGCGTAATTATCATTCGTGGCACAGCTAACGTTCTTTCCACTAAGCTCCGCACTTCAAGAAAAACATTTCTGGGGAAACAGCGCAGTAATTGGACGCATAGAAAAAAGGGAAAAAGACTCAGTGCAGTGCGAGTTTCACAGCTGGAGCTTTTGATCATAACCTCGCACCAACATCCTAGCTTCAAATTGCCCTAAAGTGCACAAAATAGTTTGGAGCGATTTCTTTCTTTAGAAAAAGTTGAACGTAGTTTTACACCTTCCTAAATATAAGGGCTGATTACGAGGCCCCATTGAAAGATTAGTATACCCGGCCTATAATCTCTTCCAACAGCAGACCATTTATTCCGGCCGACTGTACACCAGCCAACTGCTTTAACACTTCTCCCGAACGAAAGCGAAATGAGCTACCGCCGCACTCGGTGCAAGCTCTTCTCTTGATGATTACCTGGTAGTAAAGTAGATCATTGGGCAGGCATCTGCCTCCCTTCGCAGAAACGATGCTTTTAACGAACCAGGTCATAGTATAAAGCCAACAAAAACATCCAAAGCGAACCAAAAACTGTGACTAGCGGGTCTAGGATAAGCGCCATGTACTGAGCTCCAATGCGCTCTTTATTATTATTTTTTTTACTTCTGCAGGCTTAGTTCGGCTGCTTGCTATTCAATCTCGTCCTTTATTTGATCTCACTAATTGGCGTGACTTTTTTCTTTCCGTGTTCGTTTTGAGTTCCGGTACAACCTGCGGGTGAAAGTCGGGAACCGCCTCTATACAGAGGACCAGATTCCTGATACTTTGGGTTCATAAATCTCGGCAGGGATGCTTCAGCCATTCGTCTGTGCCTGGCCTTGTGGTCGGCCGTCCTCTTTCAGTCACTGTTCTCATTTGTTGCTTCTCTCTTGTTTGCATTCCTCCCTCCTTCCATGCCGAGGCGGCATTCAAGACAGAGAAATCATTTCTTTTGCAAAGCGCCTTAGTGTAGTAGTAGGCACAGTGGTAGGCATATTCTGGTGGTTTTGCAGCTGTGTCTCAGATTTCAAAATGCGTAAGAGAAAAGAAGAAAGGATAAGCAACCAATCCGCCTCGAAAAGCAGTTTACGCAATGATTTGTGTGCACCCCGTCTAACATACGTTTGGTACCGCTTCTCAAAAACAAAGCAACTATAACTAGATTCAACTTGATTCAGATTCAGCTCCTTTCGCTGTTTTCATAATTTGATGTTGGGAATGTTGTCGCAGATGAAGATAAGAAGGGAATGCTCCCACAAACACCCTATGAATGTTGACCTCTGCTTTAGTTGCTTGTGGAAGATCAGATATTTGAACACTAATGTTAAGAAAGGACGCTAAGAAATATGTTCTGTGGTCCTGTGCAGCTGTCATACGGGAGGTCACTTGCTTTCGATTGTGCTCCTGGACTGCACAACATAGTTGCGGATTAAGATCTCCGTGCCTTTCTACAAGTGACAAAGAACCGGGTTCGTAAATATTTTGGTATTCTGGGCAATTCGCATGAGCCCAGCAATTTTTCCGCAGAAGCTTAAGATTTTCTGGTAATTCTATATTAGGATGTTTTGACCAGGTAACAAGTACTTATTAAGTTACCTCATTGAATGTGAAACGCCGTTGTTAAAAGTGTTGCCCAACGAAAGTGGTACGAGGGCATTAGAAATAAATGGATGCAGTTTAGAACTGCTGCGAAAATTTTTCTTTCAAATAGGAAAAACCCTCATGTACCCTCCAAAAGGCAGAATGTTGTGTCTGCAGTAAACTCCGAAAAAATCTTAATATTTCGAGCGGATATGGAAACATATCAATTCTTAAGCCCTAGATGTTTCGAGTGCGTTTCTGATGGAAAATGACAAAATCAAAGCAAACTCTCACACCTCTCTTCTACATGGTTAAAGCATTGTGAAGCTTCCTCCTATTGCTCTTTACTCTCACAGCCTCAATTTTGTGAGGAAGTTAAATAAATTGGTTAATTTACCCCTTTATAATAGCACCAGACGCGCCATAATTCAATGACTAAGCAAGGGAAGTGGTCGCTATGCAGCAAGGAAAAACAAAGTGGAGAGTTTATTCATTCAAGTGCATCAATAACAATTATATCTGCTGACTGAGTATGCTGGGAACCAGGTGAGGTATAGTTTTCTTGTTTTTATTTCATGCTGTGTCTATCTCTGTCTGCGACTCTAATATAGCCTTCACCTGTACATCCTTCGGGACCAGTACAGGAAGAAGGAACAGATGTTTCGTCGGTCATGAATACGAAGGACAAAAAAAGCAAAAATACCTGTCTTGGAAGGTAGTCATTCTCGGAACAGGGTTTTTCCCTGTTGGGTACTTTATTCTTATTTACTTTGCTCCGGCTTAAAATTTAATCTTTAAATGTGCACCCTCTGTAAATGTGCACCCTGCATTCGTCGGTGGTGGTGTTGAAAAGCATTTATTCATCTGTATGTACAGAGAGGTGCTCGAGGAGAGGCCCCTAGTCGGTCTCGCCCCTTGCAATAGAAGGCGCAGTCTCATTCCGGGACCCCGTTGGTCCTGACTGCGGCGCAGGTCCGCCCAACCAGGGCTTGTTCGGCCTATAGATCCCGGCAGCCGAGCAGAGCCGCATTCGTCAACAGCATCATTGCTAAAGACGAAACATGGTGTTTTCAATACGATCCTCAAACAAAGAGGCAGAGCGCAGAATGGCGGTCCACAAGCTCTCCGGCGTAGAGAAAGGTGCGGCGACAGAAGACCGAAACAAAGACGATGCTGATAGTTTTGTTTTTCGATTCCAGAGGTATCATACACCACGAGTTCATCCCACAAGAGCGCACGGTTAATCAGGAGTTTTATATCCGCGTGCTCCATCACATGCTCAATGCATTGCGACACCGTCGCCCTGACTTATGGGTATCTGGACAATGGAGCCTCCTCCACGATAACCCAAAGCCGCACACTGCTCTCAGCGTGACAAAATTTCTCGCCATGCACAGCATTACTGTACTTCCCCATCCGCCATACTCGCCTGACCTCTCCCCATGTGATTTTTTTGTTTCCTCGTGTGAAGAGAGCCCGAAAAGGTCGCTGGATGGAGAGCGTGGAGGCCATTCAAGACGCCACGACAAAGGAACTGACAGCCCTGCCAAAAGAAGTGTTTTCCAACTGTTTCCAAGACCTCAAGAAGCGTTGGAAACTGTGTATAGACTGCAAGGGAGACAATTTCGAAGGGGTGCTGCACAAATGAGTTCAAAGTAAAACGCATTTCTTTTAATAGGCTCAGTCTCGGAACTTTGCAGACAGAGGTTGCATTTTGAACACCTTTCTTCTCCCCTCCCTGAGAGCATTCACGTGCCCGCTCTACGTTACGCATGGCTATTATGCCTGATGGTAGTTGAACAACATTATTTCAACCAGAATGTGAGCAGAAGGGCTTCATTCGATGAAATAAATCCTAAACGACGCCAACGCCCTCCCGCCCTTTAAACAACAGGTGTCCCTTCGTTTCCACACTCCCGTCAACACCCGACCCCCCCCCCCGCCAATAGCCAAGAAGAGAGTATGCTGGGATCATTTAGAGTAGCTATTCATCGAGGCACAGCAGACGTGACTGGTGCTCTTTAGGAGAAATAGAAAAAAATTGATAAACACAAATGTAAAAATCGTTCGGGAACACTTTAAACCTCGGCCCACGAAGATAACTTCCTCATGAAGTACTGTAATTACATCGTGTTGGAGCTCGTTGTTTTTTCTATAGCGTGCTACATTGCCCCCCCACCTCGTGCAAGGCCCCAGGGATAACCATTAACTCTTTTGTTTAACTTTAACATTGCAGAGATTGTTGTTGCAAAAAAACGTGCCGAAAAGATAGCAGGATGACTTTGAAGGCCATACAAGAAGCAGGAGCTCTAAAGGTTCTCTGCATCTCAAAGACCTGGACGCGCCAGCCTTACTAAATTAAATTATGCATGATTTACCGGGATTTCGGGCTGCATGATCCGCATCCTGTCTTTACTCGGTGTTGTCACGGCTGCTTGCCTCTGCAACGCGCATAATAAACAGTGACGGTGAGTTCCTCCTTCTTCCTCTCAAGTTGTCGCAAATGTGCGCTGCGCTCGAGCACAGGTTACTTGCCTCAAGCAAATTAAGCGGGTTCGTAGGGACTCTAGTGATTGTGCCGTTAGAGACGATGCACTTGAGTAAAGCTCGATGTCAGCACTTTATGGAGAGTCGATAATAATTAACCACGAAAGGAATAAACTATTTGAGCAGCCTTGATAGCTGGAACCTGCATGACAATTCTCCACATGACACTCTATCCTTTCAAACGGTGATGAAATTCAAAACCTAGATGTTACTTTTTGATGCAACCTTGATATCTGAAACAAAGTCTCTCTCCACCGCTCCTAAAATTAAGACTGAAAAAATAATAAAAAATTTGATTTCCTTCGATTAAACATATACGTCTCCGTTATTGTTACAAATTTCGCTCTTTTTCAACGTGAAGGGTACTCACTGTTATGGTACGATGTAAAGAAATAATTCTTTAGGGGTGAATGTGAAGTCTTTGGCAAAAAAGTTTTAACTTCATAGCCGCAGCTGCTCTTCCACTGCACAAAATGATAGCCTCTGCGGAGGTCCACACGGCAAATAGAATATTTTTAGGACACAGGATGTGCCCCAAGCATCTCTCCTAAAAAGGCACCAAGAAAACAAACGACGGCTACCGAGAGGAGCGGCAGGAGGGGAACGGAAAGCTACACAAGAGTGTGTCACACATCTACTCGACCAGTCGAGGAGATTTCTTCCTTTTGTATTCATTGGTCCTTGATTACCATTGTTCAAACAAAATCATGATTGTTTTAGAGTTCACTTTGTACTACCGTTAA
This sequence comes from Amblyomma americanum, assembly GCF_052857255.1. Classification (NCBI taxonomy): domain Eukaryota; kingdom Metazoa; phylum Arthropoda; class Arachnida; order Ixodida; family Ixodidae; genus Amblyomma; species Amblyomma americanum. Next base: position 133,961,718 of record NC_135500.1, read on the forward strand.
GAAAATGCTAATTAATATAATGTTGCCTCAAAAAACGTCTCCGGGGAAGATGCCATGCCAGGATGACAGGGCTCTTCGAAGCTTTCGAAGAACGGACTGGAAATAGAAACAAGGGCTCCTTAAGTTGTGAAATAGACTTGCGCTTCAAAAGCCGCGCCTAATGTGATCAGGATTATTTATGTGGTTGTAGAATGGTCGTAAACAAAGCAAATAGGGATAAAAACCTTAACTTTACGAAGAACAACTTTTTTGGCTACAATTGCAACTATTGTTTTGATTTGATTGCTTCTGAAGGTTATTTTCCAAGCCTGCTTCTGTGCTGCAAAATACAAAGAAATTTGCATAAATACTTTTCTTCACATACGGGTGGCATATAACATAAGCTTTTGTGAAGCCAATGCGCAATGAGTTTTTTAGGTGTCAAGCAGCATTGTCTCTTTCTCGGACCCGTCATCTCGGACGGAAGCCGATTAACGTTAACCATTTGGGCTTGCCTGATGTGCATGCCATTCTCTTCTTGTGGACCCCTTCGTATTTCTTTCTTCTATCGAAATACCACAGCTGCGACAAGCACGCAGCTGGAGAGCTGTTCTGGATTCGAACGGCGTTGCTTATTTATTACAGTGCGGACGTGAGAAGAAAACTCGCAGCTTAGTGTAATGCCGGGAAGATATCTGGAATTGCCTGCATATTTCAACTTCTGTAATTATGTCTCGACACACTTTGTATCTTTCTGTAAGCTTTGTAACTCTCTGGTACTACACAGAAATCTTCCTCTCAGTTCTTTGCATGTTCCTTCGGACGCAGCATGCTAAGTCTCTCGCTAATAAATAACTTGTGATAATAAATCGACTGCAGTTCTCAAGTGTAAGCTTCAAAATAAACAAACAGAAGAGAATGTTTCAGAAGCACATATTGCCATTTCTAACTTTTTTTTCTCTTACTGCTAGTTTAGGATACGGTTCAAGAACGAAGCAGCACTCAACCGTAAAGTGGCCCCCGTCCATCCCATGGCGTCGCAGCATTGCAATGACATCGTGGTAGTCTAGAAAAAAGAAATGTACTCCTCCGCGCCTACGGTGCTCACGGTCCTTTAAGAAATGGCCGCCTCCGCTTGATGCGTCCGCCCACAGCCGTCATCAGCGAGATTGTGCTCATAGTCCCATGTTAGGGCTGCACACTCAAATCCAAATTTGGAATCTGGAAAACCGCTGTCGTTGCTTTTGGCGCACCTTATGTGTTACTTTAGGATTTTAAACGAGCTCAATGACAACGATCGCTGGTACGTTTCGGGACCCTCACTAAAAGGCTCCGCCCTCGATACTTACATGAAGGCTGTGGTGGTGAACGACCGGCCCTCATTGTGGCCACAGTTCGTCGCGGCGCGGCGTAATGAAGACGCCGCGCATCGAAAACGGTCAACTTGAGGTAACTGTCGTTGAATGAAATCGAGAGCCGGAGCAACATGCATGTGCTAAGCTTGCGAAAGGCAAAAATTATTCATACATTTTATTACTGTTGGACTAGCCTCCGCATTTCCCGCCATTTCTCTCTTCGATTTGCCGGCCATTTTTCTCAGAACCCGGCCCAGCTCAGTGTACGTCTGTTTGTCCTCTAAACTTCCAGCTTTCGCCTTCACGAAGTGTTCCTTTCTCTCGCTAGTTCCGCAGAACTCAGAGAAGCACTGGCACAGAGGCACAATAGAGATGCGACCCGAGTCACCCCCGCGTGCTGAAGCGCTCGGCGCTGTCTGGCGCGTGGGGTGGGATGGGCGTTGTGTTCGGACGTGACCGCTGCCACTGAGGCGGGGAGAAAAGAAGCCGTGCTAACGAGGAGCGGAAGCCGAAAATTTCTGGGTAGCAACTTAGGCGCTCTTGCTCTTGTTCGCTCTACCTGGAGAGGGAGCATTATTATTTCTTTTCTTCTGCCACCAAATTTTCACCCTTGCTCCTTTTTCCTAGTCCATTTTGGCTCTCTTACTACTTCCGGATTTTTGTTCACTTTTACTTACTGATTGGTGTTCAAATGGTTGGCTACCCCTGCACTTTTACTGTGGCGTCGCAGTAAGAAGTAGTGGCGCTGTGCGCATTTGCAGCACTACAAAAATAAAGTGATAAATTTGGTGAACATCAAAACGATGTCCAGATTAAAGCGGCAATTGTAAATGCGCACAAAACAGCAAAACAGTGCAGAGATTGTCAAAGTTTTATTGCTCACTTTAAAGTAGTCAGACCAGCAGCACATTGATGTGCTTTACGAGCATGAGACTAAGTCATTCAGTTGATACTGCGCGTGCACCAACTGTTCTCTTTGTTTTACAGGCTAGGTGGTAGTCGAAGAAATTCGTATTCGAAATCACGTGACCTCCAATCAGCTCCGTGGCTGCAACAGACAAGAAAGGTGCCTGATAAAGGTGGGCGATAAAGAACAGATTAGTTGCCATTGAGACGCCTCGGTCCAAAGTCCTTCCTAAAATTGTGCCTGATAAAGATCTTCGATAGGGTCATTGTGCTGAAGCCCGTCTGTCATTGTGAACGGCCCTTTGAGCACATGTGTTTGGCGCGGGGACACCCTCAGGAACGTTTCCTTGAGTAGATTTTGAAGCGAGGCCCTGAAAAGAACTTTGGTGAAGCAGATCAGATGTGTCACCGACGGTACGATGCTGAAATTCGATCCCGTGAAACCGGATAGTAAGAGACGCCAGCCACAATAACCCGAGGCACTTGGCTATGCGAACAAATCTGCTCGGCTCAAAGGTAAAACAAATCATCGTGTTGCTTCTGCTGTGCTCAGCTGTACTCATTGGTTATGCGTTTAGGTTTCATTGTTCCGTTCGTCAGCTACAGTGGTTTTACAAACGACTTATCACTCCTCAAGCACCGTCGTTTATTTCAGTTCAAGTCGATTCCGTTCAACAAGATTCTAGAGACAAGCGATTTTCGATGGTCATACATGGACATTTGAATGCCAAATTACCGCGAACACATTCAGCTTTACAGGTTCGGCCTGCGACAGAGTTTTCAAGGTGGTTGGAACTGTAATGGCAGTTGCACACCTCGATCACCTGAAAAAACATTGTGAGCTGGATTTGTGCGGCCAGCTAGAGTGAAATTTACACCGTTTTGATCGTTGCTTATCATATATTTTGTTAGCACGACCCTTGGTACGGAATTATCAAGAGAATGTACTGATGGGTTAAGCGCTTAGCCTTGAGTTACTGCCGGCAATTAGTGCAGCGTAGCAATGCTTAGATAACATGGCCTATCAATAGCGTGCTGTTGTGCGATCTTTGGCACTTGTTCAGCGTCATTCAAGCGCCGAGACATGTCTCGAAAGGCCACCGTCACCATTTGATGGCCAATTCAGTGTCTCGGGGGTGTTTTAGAACTCTGGAAGCCGTGCGAAGCTATGCATGGGAGCACGTTAGTCTTCGCATTTCTAGTTGTATGGCGAAGTAAATTTTTTTTTGCCGCAGTTGAGTAGTTATACAGGGCCGAATTACGCTCGCCGTCGTAAGGATCAGCAAGTCTCCGCTTGCCTGTGTTCCCGATTATTGAGGTCACATATGCATGCCCTCCAGTTAATTTACAATCTGGCGCTGAGCCTAAACCTTCTGTCAAACCAAACACACAATTTTTTTGCTTATTGTGCACAAATTATAAAAAAAAATGTATTTTTTCATTAAGACGTGTCATCAGCCGCTGAAATAATTAGAAAAACAAAACTGTTCACATCCTAGTGCTCATCTGTTGCGACCTATCCCGAGGTCACAGTTGTCTGTGAAGAGTTTAATCACTCTATTGTTGAAATTTTGGAGTCGACCATTGAAAGTGATGCAGTGTGCTGATTTTTACTAGTGGCCGTACATTTGCAAAGACTCCGAGCTGAAATATGTGCAAAAAAAGGCCGCTGACGTAAGCATGGAAGCGAACTATGAGATCATCTTTAGGGACAGTATTTGTGCCTTTTATGGTGAACCCAAACCTTCCAGAGATGTCCCTTTAGCGGCACGCAGATTGGGGAGGACACAAGCACGCGGTGATATGAATTAAGACAAGAAATCGGTATTTTCAGTGAGCAACACAGGTGACAGCTGTAGGCAAAAAAATACTTCCATTTTCTGTGTCACGAACTCGTGTTGCCTTGTAGCACGAAACACTGCGTCCAAATGGCTGATCCTCTAGGATTCGTTTCTTCAGCTATGTAACCATGTGGCCGCTGGGACTTGGTTTGAATTCGTTGTTTTGAAAACTTCCTCGGGTATATCACGGAAGATTTTGACTAGCTTTGGGTTAACCTACACATTTCTTACAGAGACTACAAATTCTTTTCCTTTTACTCGGGTTTATTTTTGTAGATCTGTTTAAAGTTCTCCTCTTCGCAGATCGCGCCAGATTAACCGCTTAATTGCAGCAAAGCGTTTATGGTGAGCAGGCGGAATGGTTCGCAGGCATGTTACTTAGAAAGACGAGATAATTTTGTTAAAATGCATAACCATATTTCGTTTATCGCACATACTCCTGTTTTCCCAAGCGGCGTGCACGAAGAATTCAGGATGAAGCTTCGAAAGTAGGTTTATTAGCTCATGCAAGGAACTTACATTTTATTGCTGAGTAATTAGTACCGACTATGCTAAAAATTTCTAATGCACATTACGAGCGTCCACGAACACGAACAAGTAGGGTGCGATTTCAGAACTACGAAAAAACCACATCGCAATAGATGGCCGTAAAAGTTCGGAAACCGCGCCCATCGGTCGCGGGAAGTCTGTCGCGGTGCATCACACATGAAGAGAATCTTGTAGTTGAGAACACGAACTAAGAACAGTTTGCGTAATAAAATTATAACCTTGCGCTGCACTACCCACCTTCTTCCGGTTTTTCTTCAGTTTTTTTTTCGTGTAAATGGTCGGGTTAGTAATGAAGTCACTTTTATTTTATTGTGACAGCATTATAGGCCCCTTTTGACAAAGCCATGGGGGTTGAACCGTCCGCTTGAACCCACCAAGACAGCGCCCTTGAGAGGCGAAACTCCATTTGCGCTAGCCTTGGAGTACCGAAAAACAATTACAGAGAAATGTCTTTCACTTGTTATGCTGCTCAATGCGCAGACCAACAATTTACCGCAGCCGCGCTGATTCCCTAACAACAAGCGCTAGAGGTGCGGCTACCAATCTCAAGAAATTACGCTTGTTTTTGTCCATTTGTTTTGTGGCCCTGAAATTTTACGCTGCTCGCTTCACCCCGGAAGGATATCAACTAGTGCAAAATATCATCCTGTTAGTGTTGAAAACGTTTTATATTCAATCGACGTGTAAGATACTTTGAAAATGAATAAACCAAAATATCACGAATCGGTCTGCTGGAAAGTGATCAATTAACAAATTTAGAAGGTTATTGTTTCTAAGCGGGAAGGCTGTAAAAATTCTCCATGTCTCAATTTGATGCTTGCCCGTATAAACGCAATGCAAATATTTTGTTTCTTCGTTAGGCGCTAATCAGCGCTGCATTGTGTGATCTTGAAGACTTATGGGATCAGTTCGCAGAGTCATCTGTGTTATGTACACCCCTTTAAAGCAATACTATCCAAGTTGTTTGCTTGTTAGGCCTGCTTCATGCCTCGCTATGCATTCTCAGCGACCGTATACCCCCTCGAAAGAGGAGTGGCTTCACTTGTTCAATCTTCCCAAGCTTTGGACAGCTAGATGTGCTCAAGAGCGCCGCTGAACAGCTTAAAAGAAAACCTCTTGGTCTCTATACTATTGACTGGGGCTGTACTATGTATGTAATATGTATTATGGCATATATTATAGCATGTATTATGGGTTACATTAAAATTTTCAGCCATAGATAGACACCATTATTGTGGTGACATTAGGATTTCTTTACGGTTAATAGGTGCCGCCTCTCGGATAAATGAACGCTTGCTGCCAATGCAGCAAACAGGTAATTTCAGCGCTTACACCTGCTGCAGGATGCCATAAACTGGCAAGCTTTGAGCCTTGAATAACGCAATCAGATAGCGGAACGGATTAACTCAGTAGGTGGATTTGCGTTTTATGAGTGTTCCTGAGAGAGTACTAACTTTTTCAGTAGCCATACTGGGGCCGATGACGAGGTTCCAGTGCTCGCACTGTCGCTGTACTCTTTGCCCTCTCCATACTTCAGCGACGATTCACCGCTGGCACCGCTCCACCCTCCTTCTTTCATTTCACCTCTCTTTGTTCACACGCACGCTCTAAGTGGCCAACCAGTGCGTTTAATAATAATAATAATAAGAATAATAATAATAATAATAATAATAATAATAATTGGTTTTGGGGGAAAAAATGGCGCAGTATCTGTCTCATATATCGTTGGACACCTGAACCGCGCCGTAAGGGAAGGGATAAAGGAGGGAGTGAAAGAAGAAAGGAAGAAATGGGACCGTAGTGGAGGGCTCCGGAATAATTTCGACCACTTGGGGATCTTTAACGTGCACTGACATCGCACAGCACATGGGCGCCTTGGCGTTTTTCCTCCATAAAAACGCAGCCGCCGCGGTCGGGTTCTAACCCGGGAACTCCGGATCAGTAGCCGAGCGCCCTAACCACTGAGCCACCGCGGCGGGGCAGTGCGTTTCACCTCTTCGCAGTATCCCTCACAGCGCAGATGCGTTGACGTCGGCGAATTTACCCTGCGGCCGTCTGTGCTCTCTCGACATTCCTGGAGCCCTGAGCGGTGCCCCACTTGCCGCAGTCACAGACCTCATCGAGAACCGTGATCATTTAGCACGTCCGCTATGCATACAGCTCATAGAAGCCGCTTTAATGGCATCCGGCCGTACGTCCGTCTTTCCGCCGTCCCTTCCGGGCCGATCCAATGTTTCCCACTCCTGTTGGCCAATGCGTTGCCTGTACGTTAGCGCCACTCTCATTACCCCGCAGCTGCGTTTGGTTCATGGCACACCCCGACCACTAAGAAGCAGCCACACACGCCCTCCTGAATGCATTCACCGCCCGTCTTTAGTCTTCCACAGAAATTCGACACCTTTAGCAAACCATGCATCGTGTTACCGTTACCGTTAGCGGTACCGGAGTACCGGGAGCCCGCGCGCAGCCAGTGCGCATGCGCAAATTGCCTTGACGGCGCCTGGTACCCAGCAGCTGCAGCATCGGGACAAAACAGCGCGATCTCACTGGCGGTGGGCGGGCTCCCAGTAGTTCTGCACCGGTAACTGTAACACGGTGCACGGTATGATAAAGGTGTCTATCAGAGCCAGCTTCAAAAGCCCCTGAACTGCTCGGGACGTATTATATTAGTGCCAAAACACTCATACGATCGTCAGAGCCAAGCAAAAATCTTGCCTGCGCGTCTCGGTATTGCATCTTGCTTTTGCATCTTGCTTGTGCATCTTGATTGTGCATGTTGGTTGCGCATCGCTCGTTTCCATAGCAACTGTGACGCCAAGCGGCAAGAATTTCGGCAAGCCCGGGCCGCCCCCGAAGATAGAGACCAAAATCAATGTCCAACCCTAAATGACCATGCCCGACAGGATGGCGCCCTCCAAATTTGGCAGGGGTCATTTCCCAAAAATTGGCCCGGGTGACCTATGACATTATACCTTTGACGATTCGGACCAAAATCAATGTCCAACTATAACTGAGCGTGGCCGAAACAATGGCGACTTCCATGTTTGGCCCAGGCCACTGAAAAAATTTGGCCCGGATCACCCCTGAAATTTGGCATTGGACGATATAGAGCAACTCGATGTCCAATGATACTTGACCGTGCTGGACACGATGACAACCTCCAGATTTGACCCAGGTAATTTCAAGTAACTTGATCCCCGCCACCAACAAAAAAGTTGCTCAAAGCTTTCAGAGTTGCGCCATCTCGTTGCTATAGTGTCTCTTGTGGCGCCAACATTTACGTCACCGCTCTTTCGCACGTCAAACATCGGTTTTGGCGGAGTTAAACACCGACTATTTTTTTTTTCAACTGCGCTCTTCTTGCGAAATGTAGACGGGCATTTTTTTTTTTCCAATTTCATATATAGCGCTTCACGCTAAGGGGGAGCTTCACTAGCAATACTATTATCGGCAGCGACTCCGGTGAGGAAGAAGTTAAAGCTAGGAACAATGTGTTATTTTAATTTAAATATTATTCTGTCCTTTTATTGATACATTTTTCAAAATACGCGCTTGGAGCTAAAATTTTGTCGTAATCTCCTATGGAAATTTCTTTGTTTATGCTACTGCACCTTTGCCGATCCCCCCATGTGGCTATGTGCCATGTTTTAAGAGGAAGAAGAAGAAGAACCACTCGAGCAGGAAAGCCCTGCAAAACACTCAGGACCTTGACGGGCCTCTGGCCACATCTTAGGTGCTTCTTGCTCCGTCAGCTGTTTTCATCATCGCCCGCCTGCTTCGTTTCCTGGTGGTGCCGGGCGTTTCTTTTGGTGAGGCCGTTACATGTTCGTGGGGTTTTGACCAGGGTGCAGAGTAGCTCTGCTGACTCGGGTTATGTAAGGTTGTCGGCGCGCTGTGTGTAGGCGTGTCTTTCGCCTCCCCGGGAGGAGGCTCGGCAGCCTGGTTCGTCAGCCTGCCGGTCGAAGGCTTGCCGGTGAACTCATTTCAAAAGAATGGCGTCGATTCAATTCCCGTTGCGCTTGTACCGATAGGAAATGGAATTCTCAAAATGAAGAATCCGAAAACAATACAGCAACAAATTAAAAGTCCAGCCAGTGATTATCTTGACATCTCTGAAGTGCGACATTTCGGGAGGCGTGGCATTGTTTGTAAGTCAGCAAACATTTAGTGTGTGTCGGATCTGCTCCGGTGTAATACCTTCACTTCTTTGCCGGTTAAAGCCCTCATTCCTGAGCAGCTTGCGTGCACTAAGGGCATTGTACGTGGAGTAGACTCGTCATCTTCAATTCAAGAAATTTTGGAGGCGCTCCAGGATGCCGGGCGGGAATTATTTCTGTATACTGCTGCTCCCACGAGATGGCTGGAGTGCGTGTTGCAACGGAGTCAGTCATAACAACTTTTGCTGGTCGCACATGCCCATCGGAGTTGAAAATTTGGCCAATTGTCTACCGCGTGGACCCGCTGCATCCTGGACCCCCGCAACGCACCAACTGTTGGAGATTTGGACCTAGTGGTAGAGCTTTAAGTTGGCGACCAGATGCCGGGTGTGTGGTGAATGCCACTCTTCCGACAGCTGCACCGATGAACAACCAAGCTGTTGTGTATGCAGTAACAGTCACAGTGCCAGTAATGCTACTGAAAGTTGGTCACAGGAGCAAAGTTTATTGGAATTAATTGAGCAGAATCGCTGATCTTACGCCACCCTTGTGCGTTCCTCTACTCCTGACCTCGAGGCCACATTGTCTGCCTCAATAGTGTCAACCGTCGAAAAAGAACTCTCGTTTCTGGTCGAGCGCATGCTCAGCAGCTTCACGCAGGCGTTGTCTGATATTGTTGCAAATCAGGCTGTTTCTCAACGTCAGCCTGTAGTTTCACCAATATGAACACCACAATAAGCCTGTGCTCAATGTTTCATTGCCACGTCATCACCCAAGCTGCCGTCTTACGTGCGACCTCTCGACAGCGTCCCTGTGTCTTTCTCGCAACAAGGTGCGCACCAATGATGTAGAAACGGCTTATCCTACGCAGAAGCGTCGTGCTTCCACCTCTCCTTCTAAATGCTCCGTTCCCTAGGTCAAGACAGAAAAAGGGCCTTGTAGTGCATCTTCCAAGTCAGATATGCTACAAGAAGCGGTTTCAGCCTCTATTCTCGAATAGGCATCATGGCGGGCGTAAAGGTTCTCGAATGGAATTGTCGCTCTATTGCATCTCCTCTTCCCGACTTAAAAATTCTATTTCCTCATAACACAGATATTGTGCTCTTGCAAGAAAATTGGCTCTCCTCTGTAAAGTCATTTCATTTAAACAGGTTTCGTGTTTTCCGAGCGAGCCACATAAATGGTAGGGGCGGCGGGTTGGTAACTCTGATTTCGTCAAAATTGTGTCACCGGGCATTAATAACTAAAAAGGTAATGGATTCTGATTGCGAGCTTCTAGCTATAGATCTCACTTTGCCGCACTGCGCTACTGTCGCAGTCGCAAACGTCTATTCTCCAACTGGAGTATGCAGAACACATCACCTAGAAAGCTTACTTGCAAATTCTAGAAGGGTATTCATTGCAGGAAACTTAACTCACATCACGTCGTCCGGAGTTCCTATACTGATTTACATGGACATATGTTATGGGCATGCATGTCAGCAAATGATGTGCGGTGCTGCAATTCTCGGGCCATAACCTTCATCCGCAGACACTCCCGCTCAGTTCCCGATTTGTCTTTGGCAGCAAGTGGAGTAGGCATAGGGGCGTGGTCCACAATTGACTGCGGCACATGTAGTGACCACCTGCCAATTTCTTTCACCATATTGGTGAGCCCCCTCTGAGATCATGGTTCTGCCCGAAAATTAGTTAATCTTGCAGCCTACAAAAACATATTTGCGTGCCTCCCTTACATCCGATCTTTGTTTATGTAGGACCGACAGGGCCCAGCGAGTTTTTTCTTCTTTTGAAGACCACGGAGAGCTCACAGTTCACTGTTCGTTCTGTTAGTTGCAATAAATCACCATCCGCATGGTGGAATTACGCGTGTGAGACAGCTTTCCTTCGCAAGAAATCAGCGTGGAGGAGCCTTTCGCATAATCAGAGCCCGGCAAATTGGATCAGCTACAAATTTTTCTCGGCCTTGTTTAAACGAACTATAGCAAAGGCAAAAGATTACTACAATCAAAGTTTGAACACATATATGTCAAACCCAAAAAATAGGAAGGCGTTGTATCGTTTTACGGAACGGAATGTGAACTCTTCAGCAATGTAGTTAACCAGCTCGCTTGTGCTCTCTCCACATGAGGCGAAGGATGAGTTAGAACGAATTGCACAAGGGCTTGCATCACACTTTCAGGAGCAGCGTAGAGACCCTCTGTTCGCCCCCGACTCCTGCTCATACTATGTTGCGGTTGACAAGTCAGAAATACTTACTATAGCTTCTTTAATGCAATCCTCAGCTCCGGGTTGGGATGGTGTCATGGTCGGTATGTTGAAAATCTTAGCACAAGACTTCACTCAGGACCTCCTTGATCTGGTCAATACATCATTGGAAACTGCATGCTTTCCGCACTCCTGGCAGGTGCCGAAAATAATATTGCTCTTAAAAGATACAAAGAAAGGCTTCCATATTGATAACAAGCGGTCGATACCTTTAACATCCAATTTGGTAAAGCTCATAGAAAGAATTTTGCACAGCCGCCTATCAGCGCATGTTTCTGAAGTCAACGCATTGAGCTCTGCCCAGATTGGCTTTCGCCGCGGATGCTCCATATGGTCTGCCCATATTGATTTAGAGAGCAGAGTCCGCCTTGCTATGCGCAAGAATGAAGTATCAGCATTTGTGACGCTTGACATTGCTAAAGCGTAGGACAGTGTTGAATATTCATTCTCTCTAATTTGGCATTACTACACCCGCCGTTCTACATTTATGTATGGATCCGCGAATTTGTAATAGGACGGCAGTTCTTTTGCTCTGACGGTTCCTTCACCTGAGACACCTATGCCCAAACCAGAGGCATGCTACAAGGTTCTGTACTTTCGCCACTTCTGTTCAATCTGCTGATGTGCGACATTCCAGTACACCCTGATGTTACAGTGTATGTTTGTGCAGATGACTTAGCCTTCTTTGCTTCTGCAGCAGACATTCATACCCTATATCGTTCTCCAGGATTACCTCAATGCGCTCGATTTTTGGATGGACACAATAAATTTGTTGTTAAATGTGCACAAAATCAGTGTGCTAGTTTTTGAAAACAACATGCCTTTATATATATCGCTACACTATCGCTCGGACAGCATACCTCAGGTGGAATCTTTGAGGTATCTAGGCGTTATTTATGATGCCAGTATCAATTGGCGGCCCCACATTAAAAATAATGTTGGGAAAGGTGAGCGTGAACTAGGTAGGCTACTACGAATAAGTAAGAGAAAATTCTGCGTGCTCCGGGACACGCTTGTACTTCCTTACAAAGCATATTTGAAATTTGGCTGCATACTCTTTTCTGGCTTCCCTAAATATCAGCTTCATCCATTGCTGCTGTTAGAAAAGCGCGCACTGAGCCTATGCCTAGGTCTCCCTCAATCAGTTTCCACCGCAGTTCTGTACCTAGATCTCGTATTCCCGACCTTAACTCCCGTTTTCAGCATTTAACTGTCAGGACTTTTTTGCGGGCACTTGAGCCGGCTCCTGGTGTGGCTAAACCTATTTTCGTCTCTCACCCAGCCCTCTTTCTCAATCCTCATTGGCCAAGGTTCCGCTTCCCTCAAGTTGTTTTTACTCATAACATTTTATCAAACATTGGTGTGGATCTCAATTTTGTATGCAGAGTTGTTTGGTGCAGCGTCCCCTGTGGATATTGTTTTTGATTAGATTTTCCCACCTAATGCGAAGCATCTGCCTTCAAGGACATTAACTGGACTCCTCTTTGATCATCTTGCCCATTTCCCGCACCATACTGCGAGTGCTACAGATGCGTCTGTGGCTGGCCAGAAGGCAGTGGTTGATATTTTTTCAGTCTCTCTCGTGGAGCTTTTCGGTTAGTGTCCCGGATTACACAGCCATAATTCTAGGAGAGTTTATGGCTGTTGGGCTGGCCACTTTGAAAATTCCCACAACTGTTTCTCAGGTGATATTCCTCTCAGATTGTCTCTGTGTTTTGTTGGCGCTGGAGTCCGCACGTAACGCTTTTTTGAGGCGCTCACTAAAGTTTTTTTTATTCCTGGATGGGTGAAAGAGGTGCGCTTCGTTTGGATACTAGTTCACTGAAGTGTTTTTCAAAATGCAGCAGCATACTTTTTGAGAAAATCAGCTCTAAACGCACCTGTTGCCTGTAGCGTCCCTAATCTTAATGTTTTCGGAATGATTCGATTTCAGCATTTTCAATTTATAACCGCCACGTGCAACGATCCCTTACTCTCTACTGTTGACCAGCAGAATCTCATGTACCCATGGAAGGTTCGTGCATGTAAAACCCGGCAGTGTGAGGTAGCGATGACACTCATGCAATGCAGGATCCCCCGTTTAAATCTCTACTCATGTAGATGCGGGTTCAGTCCCACAAACCTTTGTGCGGCTTGTGGCGAATTCGAAACTTTGGAGCATTTCCTACTCTCTTGTCGGAGGTTTGCACATAGAAGAAAGCACACCTAGAAATTCCCATTACAAAGTTGGGACTCTCTTTGTCGCTTCCCCTCCTCCTCTCTTTCGGCGCGAGCGCCAGGGGTTTCGCATTTCATCAAGTTTGTGAATACCTCCACAATTACATAACAGCTACCGGCAGATTCTCTTGCTAATGGTCTCCAAAATTTCCGCATTTAAAAGAAGGTTTGAGTATTTTCATATTTCTAATTCTCAGTTATTCTCTCAAGATATGTTGTTTTTTCTTTTTCTTTGTAATTACTAGTAAATTTCACCCAAGGCACAATCATTACCTTGCCACCAGTTTAACCTTTTCTATAGGATCTTCCCACTGAACCCTGGCCAATCCTCCGTCGTGGGTATGTGCCATGCCACGAAGGAAACATCAAGCCCGTCAAGATTAGAGCAGTTTCAGTAACCAGCCAAGAACCCAGGCTTCACCGGTTGGTAAGTCGTGGCTCAAGGGCTACCTCAATAAACGGAGGTATAATTTATTCACAGGCCGCCTTCCAGATCATCGACCTTCGCTACACACTGTAAAGTTTGCCAGCTCGACAGCCGGGGTAAGCGAGGCGAACCACCAAGCAGAAATGTAGCATGTAGCGTGATAGTGTGTGTCTGTATGCAGGTGTGTGTGTGTGTGTGTGTGTGTGTGTGTGTGTGTGTGTGTGTGTGTGTGTGTGTGTGTGTGTGTGTGTGTGTGTGTGTGTGTGTGTGTGTGTGTGTGTGTGTGTGTGTGTGTGTGTGTGTGTGTGTGTGTGTGTGTGTGTGTGTGTGTGTGTGTGTGTGTGTGTGCGCGCGTGTGCGTGTGCGTGTGCGTGTGCGTGTGTGTGTGTGTGTGTGTGTGTGTGTGTGTGTGTGTGTGTGTGTGTGTGTGTGTGTGTGTGTGTGTGTGTGTGTGTGTGTGTGTGTGTGTGTGTGTGTGTGTGTGTGTGTGTGTGTGTGTGTGTGTGTGTGTGTGTGTGTGTGTGTGTGTGTGTGTGTGTGTGTGTGTGTGTGCGTGTGTGTGTGTGTGTGTGTGTGTGTGTGTGTGTGTGTGTGTGTGTGTGTGTGATCTGCTTTTCGAGAAGACGAATGCAGAAGCTGGAAGCAGAAAGCGGAAAATAAGACGACAAATTGTGCACTCCCAAAACAAACGCATGCATAAGCAGCTGCCGCGTTGAAACTCCAGCAAAAGCAAAAAGTCATCGCGAAAAAGAGGCCCTCTTATACTTCCAAAGAGGTCGCAGTTTAGGGGCAAGTTGGGCAGTTTGTTTGAATTCCGACCGCCAACACGCGTTTCGCTCCCACTCGCAGAGTTCCCAACTGGGCGTTTGTTTGTTAAACGTTTTACGAAACAAACGCGCAGGTCGAGTTAAAGATAGAAGAGACAGAGAAACAGAGGTAAACAAGCCAAGAAAAAATGGGAAAAAGAGGGGTATCTCGGCGTAAGGTTTAGGTTCACGCGCTATCAAAACAAGCAAGCGGCAAAAGCTTCGACACTCTGCTATCCGCGGTAAACATGCTCTACGACATTCCTGACCTCTTTTCCGCTACATCTTTCCCTCCCACGAGAGCCGGTCTCCTCGACTCACTTAATCGGGATGTTTTCCGTGATAGAACAGCGGAAAGCGCCAAACGAAAGGAGGAGGATGCTCAGGTAGACAGTGAAGAAGAAATAACGAATCAAATATTAAATATTGGTGCTTTTAAAGGACGCAGAAGCGCTATTATTCATTTCCTGATAAATTTATATTTGACAAAAGCTGCTTTTTCTCGCTAGCCTCCCAGGCGACGATTAACTGTGGTGAACATTGTACTGTTCTGACTTGACTTTTCATATCCTCTTGCGTTTCCACCAAAAGAAATGCTGCCTGTGAGCATAGTTGTGTTGTTAGAAGATGCCAAGTCCTGCATTTTGCATAGAGCAGTGCGTTTCATTTTTCGCCAGGCCATTGCTGCTGTCGGGCCGTTACAGATATCTTGGAGAACTTGCTAAAATTTATCGACCAGTCGACCGGCACGCGTGCCGGCATTATGGCACCAGCAACGCACTTCTCGCCCCATCGTCAGCTGCATGTTCTTTTTAATTCATTTTACTGACATGTGTTCGCTGCGCTTCAGTGACACCTCGGGATTTTGCGTAAGACTGAGTAATGAAGCGTGCTATTCCCGCGTTGGCAGTGAGGCGCATTTTGATACCTGCGAGTCGTTGCTAATCGTTTTGAGTGCGTCGGGAACTCTAGCGGCGGATGAAGGAAGGGTTGATGTCTTCATTTGTCGTGGGTTGCTCTGATGTTCTTGTCAAGCGGTGATTCCTTTACTCGCACTAATTACGTCTAGTGCGATTAGCCTCTTGCTGTTATCAGAGAAGAAAACTTGGAACTTATCATTTTAGTGATCCGCGATAGCTGCTTTCAAGAGATCGTGGAAGAAGCGCGATGTACAAAATGCCGCAGGACGCATTTTTTGTCGCGACTTTCAGAAAGGTTTTTTTTTTGCTTTGTTATAACAGATGTTTTTTTCTAATAGCAACTGATGTGGTCTGTGCGTATATGATGTGGTGCGCAAAACGGCTGAAATAAAACAGTTACAGACTGAGTGCACTAGCTGCATATTTTCAGAGAACCGCGCAGACAAATTTAGTCGCCGCACATGACTAATATTCAAAATGAATGATCGCTTTATGCAATTCCCTGAAGTTGAGCTCTAAAGATGCATGGTATGTAATGCAGTCATGGACAAGTAGTTTAAAATTGTAGGCCAAAGAATAAAAAGAAATGAAAGCTTTGATTATGGTAGTGGGTAAGCAAAATTTGAGCGCAGTTCTTCACACAGCGCCGTTCTTCACCGCAGGCAGGTGGCGTGTTAAGCTGCTAGGCACCCTCAGGAATCCTCCCATGGAACCCATTTTGCAGGTGACGTTTTGCTCTTCTACTTGGACAACCGGTTACGCCGATGACTGCGACGGCTACGATGCGGACGCAGGAACGGGCGCGTGAGAGCTGCGCTCTAAAACTTGGCACGACAGCTGCCCCACTGCAACGCGAATTTTAGCGACAGCACCACACATCAAGTCAGTTTGATGACATAGTCGCAGTGGATATCGCATGCTTGTGACCAGAATGACTTAATATAGAGTAATATGAAAACAAGGAATGAGGTTCGCGTTGTTGACGCGTGTACACCGAGCACGTCATCCGGTTGACTTCCAATCTTGAGCGATCGTCAAAATTTGAGACGAAATGTGGTGACCATCACCTCTACATTTAATTCCTAATGCGTCTGCCCTTCACACCTATTGATGTGCCGGAAACCAACCAACTAACTTCAATTCGTAACGTGATGTGCCTCACATTGCAGCGACTTTCGCTTGTCGACACACATCACAACATGACTGGTCTAGGCGAGGCGGCGGCGTGCGCTCTAGTACAGTCAGGCCGGGATCACGATGGCTTCAGCATCCACCCCTTCATTCTCTCTCTCTTCAGCACGTCTCTCTCCTCTCTACATTCTCTTCGATCACCTCACTCTCATCTGTGAAGACGTCGTCGAGATCTAGAGGAACTTCATAGCAGCTCTCGCTCCAAAACTACTGGTAGACCAGTGCAGCGACGGGAACATGAAACAGCGAAATAAGCTCCATTGCGGCAGTGCAGCCAGGTTTTATGGAGAAAGCAACGGTCTAGTGGGAACGTTTTTTTTAGAGTCCTGTTTGTTTAACCAAGCGATAGAAACGAAATAAAGAAACATTTTTTGTACAGCAGAACAAGAGCAGGGACGGATATCAGACATTGTATAACAAGCCGCAAGAAAATCATGCCGCTTGACCCGCCTGAAAATAATCATGTGCACTTATGTGCACACGAGCGCCGATGTTTATTTCGTTATCGTTCACGTTCTCATAGCTGCTCGGCGCCTCTAGAAACGTTTGGTCTCCGCTCCATCATTTGAGGTTAGGTCGCCTTGAATATGCAACCTGTGTTTCGTCAAGGACATCGCCAAATGCGTGTGGTAACAAGTTTTCCGCCAGGAGACAAAACTTTTAAATTACAGCGTGGCATAGCAATACGTTAAATTGAAAGGTGGGAAATGTCTTTCTTCCCTAAGGCGCATCCCCATTTCAACCATATAATGCCTACTAAGGGCGATGTTTTTTGGCACTTCTCCACCATCCTATCTGCGGATGTCGAAGATAAATGAGTGCGGTTTTTGATGGGAGCACAGACCCTAACAATTAGAAAGCTTGCTCATATGCGAATCAAGTGCCCCACAGATCCACCTTTAACACAAAAGCAACCTATATCCAGATGTCTTGCAATTTTGCAATTGGTTTTAGGGAAAGGATATGGTGTAGTATGTCTCATATATCGTTGGACACATGAACCGCTCCGTACGGGAAGGGATAAAGGAGGGAATGAAAGAAGAAAGGAAGAAAGAGGTGCCGTCTTACGGACCATTTTTCATATGGGCCAGAATACAAGCCATTATTTCATAGCATCTGATGCGCCACGCTGCGACTGCGCCATAGTTGCAGTTACTTGAAAGCCGTACACTGAGAAAAGCTTAGCGAAAAATAATTTTCAGAGATTTGCCCTTTCGCTCAAAAGTTGCCTGAACAAGCTTAAGACCATACGTATCCCCTAATCATATATCCATGATTCCAAAGCAGTTCGAAAACATTGCCGTATTTGAATGACGTTTGCTTCGTCCGTCTAAAGAAAGAGTAGACATTTGGATAATGCAGGGTCAACAATCATCAGCAATCACACAAGTTTCCAATTAGGCGTGTTTTACGGGATGCGCACAAATGACTACTGGGTACCCTAGTCTTGCCGCAAAGTAAATATATCAATGTTAATAATGTGCCAGACACCTCATCGACCAAAATCGATCAGCGCATGCACCACTACAAAAGAGCGAGTCATCAAACATATAAAACACAGGTAAAAGACAACCGGGGATATACTATATAAAAATAGACTAAAAGAGGCATCATCATGCGTGCCTTACTAGAAGTGCATAAACGCCTTCCATACCACTGTGCTCTGTGCGAAATCCCATCTCTCTGAGGCCTCGACGAGGCACATATTGTCACGTGGTGGCCAGCCGAAGAATAACACGAGATGAACGATGATCAAGAGATGATTTAATGGCTGTCGACCTAACGCGAGCGCTCCGTCCCGCGCCACTGTCAGCCTCATCTTCCTTGTGACACTACCCTGGGTAACAAGTGATCGTTCCGATCGTTGATAAAGAGACACGCGAAATTGTGATGGGTTTGAGAGGATGGCAGAATAGTATTGACAAATTGTTGAAGTGCAGACCGCCTCGATGAAAGAGATGAGCGAACGAGTCCTGATTCGTGAAGCTTCCGGGCCACAGGTCTTCAGGAGCCGGCGGTTGAGGCCCTTGGATGCACCGAACGGCATGGGCAGGGGACGCTATAACACGCGCTATCCCTACCAGCTATGCTTCCGATGTCGCTGACTTTCTTCTCCATGACGTCAGCCTACTTCATGGCACTACTCGTCAACTGCTTACGGATCGAGGCCACTGCTTTCCTTCTACCGAGGTCCACGACCTTCTGCGCTCATGCTCCACCCGTCACAAGTTTACGACGGCCTACCGTCCCCAAACAAACGCCCTTACTGAGCGCCTTAACCTCACCCTGACGGACATGCCATCTATGTATCTCTCAGACCACCATCGTGACTGTGACGTCAGTTTACCTTTCGTGACGTTCGCCTACAATTCCTCACGCCATGGTACCACTGGATACCTCCCCTTCTACCTGCTCTTTGGCCACAACCCTTTGCTACCCTTTGACAGCTTACTGTCTCGTCAGCCTTATGCCAGTAGTTACGGTTGTGCCGCCATTGCTCGTGTTGACTGCGCCCACCAAATCGCTAGGGATCGTCTCGACGCTTCTAAGACCGCCAAGAAACATCGTCACAACCTTCATCACTGTGACGCCCACTACCCTCCCGGCTCCCTCGTACTCCTCTGGCTGCCTGCGGGCCTTGTAGGTCTGTATGAGAAGATACTGCCTCGTTACGTGGGTCCTTACCGCGTCTTGAGGAAACTGAACAATGTTAACCACAGTCTCCTCCCGCGGCCCCGTCTATACACCTCGTCCACTTCGCCTGTCTTAAGCCCTACCATTCGAACCCACCGCGTTACGATGCCCAGGGACTTTGCTTCCTTCTGCGGGGCGGAGGGGGGTTAGTGTTGCAGTACACAGTCGCCAGGTGAAGAGGACGTTGTTCTGTCGCTGAGCAGTTGACGACGACGAGGACGCTGCAGCTAGTGCTTGGGTGAGTGGTTTTGGTGTGCCTTTTGACTGCGGCCTGTCGCACCTGCTGTTGTTGCCTCCAATACGATGACACATACTGCTCCTTAGGTAACCCCCGTATATCAGCTTCGTCTTCTTCGTTACAATATGGAACGTAGCACGAAGAATTGATTAACCGCCTTAGAGCTTATGAGATTTTTGGCTAATCCTGCAGCCAGTCTGGATGTTTATTGTGGGAGAGGTGCAGTTGGCAAGCCTGTTGAACAGATGTTGAGAGGAATTGTTAGGCTTTTTCCTTTCGATGTAGTTTGAAGACACAGATGCGGTGTAAAACAAAAGAGGACACGTAAAACAAAGTACAGAACTTCGCAAACCAGGGGACTTATTTGGAGACTCCAGTCAGGGTATAAAGCCAAATGAATTACAAGTCCTCTGACAGCATTCACTATTGGAAAATCTGCAGAATATATTGTTTTGTGGAATATACCACTTGCCAGAAAATCTATCTTATAAAAAACCGATTTGTCAAACACGAAAATGCTCGCTGTGGCAGTTTCATTCCTACTCTGAAGCTGTACATGTCATAAGTTTACAGCAGCAAACCTTCGGGTAAATTAATAATCTGGCTTACCCAGTAATAGCTCCTCTTACTCACGATTACGGTTCCAAATTTTCATATGAGTTTGGAGATGCCAGAGTAGTACAATCGACTGTATTTTGGTTTTTAGGAGGACGTCATATAAATTGCGGACACGAAAGAGAACCGATCTAGGATGAAATTTCTGTGCCTCGTAGCAAACAAAAAGGTGTGACGATGGCCAATACTCGAACTTTTTTCGTAGAAAGCTAATCTTCGAATACTATTATCAACATAAAAAAGTCTGGACATTCTTCTATAAATACATTATTTGGGCAACGAATACGTATGCACTCCACAACGCAGAACTGAAATTTCCTGAACTTATGTGATTTTCTTGAAGGCTCGCTGCTGTTCTTAAAGGTGTTTTAATGCTAAAGCAATTATCTTGTTGCGCTGATACCGCATCCTATATTTATTGCTTTCTTTTTATTCCAGCCTTCAGAAAGTACTGAAGACGCTTTTGTCTCACCTGATTAGTACTATTTCATCTAAAAGCAGCCTTTTCAGTTTGCTCCATGTCTCCAGCGGTGAGGGCACTTCAAAAAGAGGCTATGTTTTCGCTTCATGGTTTTTCATCGAATGATGACAAATTGTGTCGACTAAGCGAAGGCACACAGTCTTCCTCCTCTTGTTTTTCCTCGCACTATCGCGCTTTTTTCTCAACTCTTCTGGCACCGTGTCTCGCAAAATTTCTTTAATTAAGCAAAGAAAGAGACCACAAAAAATTATTTGTCGCAGTTTATTTGTCAATAACAAAGACCGTGTCTTGCCGCCACGTTGTATTATATAAAATATGCAGCTGTTGACGGCATAAGCGATTTAAAAGCACCGGAAAGAATTCATCGCATCAGTGGAAAAAATCTTTTTCTGAAAACCTGAAGCAACTATATTAGGAACGAGTTTAAAAATTGTATGGGCCCCGCAGGGGGGCGTCTGCAGCTTGCAGGCGTTGATGGTGGCGACACCACGGGTTCCCGAGCATCCACAGAGACATCCCTCCAGGGGGATGATGGTGAACAGTGCATCACCACGGACCCGAGCACCCACGCCTAGCCGTGCGTGGCATCGCCGTGTCCGGGGAAAACGGTATCCTGGTGGTTGAGCCGATGCCGTGTGTTTGGACCTTAAAGGCCCCTAGGCGGACGCAACACACCACTCTGGCCCCAGCTTCCTGTAGACGGCACCTCCGACCGGAGGAAATCGGCAGTCGCCTTTCCCTGTCCTCCTTTCCGTCTTTTACTTTCCTATCTTTTTCTGACTACTGTCATGTCTCCTCCTCGTTTCCCGTTTTTTTTTTCCTTTCTTCATGGGCGGCTAGGGTTAACCTTGTGTTGCGAAATACCGTGGGTTTCGTCATATTTGGTTATAGTTGAGGTGTACAACTGGCGTGGGCAGGACTTGCGTGCAAGTTGCTGTCCCGTCCCCTTGTTGGGCTCCGTGGTGGGTGGCTGGCACCGTGACAGAAAAACTAAATTTTTTTATGGCTCCCCTTTATTCCAAACCTGATCGCTCTCTAAAAAGAAGGCGGAACGATGAAGATGTTTTTCAAAAAAGAAAAAGTGTCATTCCCAAAATTTCATGTTATTCATAGCAAAGTTGAAGAAAAAAAAGCAAGACTGATTTCCCCGATCCTGGTAGCAAATGCCTGACATTGGGCTTTGGGTACAAGGTATCAAAAATGGCTAGTGGCGACTTACTGCTCGGACTACGTGACACCGTCCAGCACTCGAAACTTGCAAACATTGTATCGATAGGGGAGATTCATGTCTCCATCACGTCACGCCGATTTTTGAACACAGTCCCAGGCATCATATCAGAAATTGATTCTGCTCACCTCTCTGAAAAAGAAATGCTTGAAGGCCTTGCCGACCAAGATGACATAAATGTTCAGCAGATAAAGATCCGGAAGGATAACAAGGAAATAGATACGAAACACCTGATCCTCACTTTCAACGCCAAGACACTCCTTGAAAGCATTGAAGTCGGGTACCTGAAAACAAATGTAAAGCCATATATACCCAACCCACGCAGATACTTCAATTGCCAGAGGTTCGGCCGTGGCTCACAGAATTGTCGCGGCCGCAAAACTTGCGCGAAAACCTGACCAGGCGCTGCTGCTGTATTTTGCATCGTGACATTCTGTGACGTTTTTTTTTCAGTAATTTTATCAGATTATCATTATTCTGAGGTGTAGCGCATGCAAGTTATTTTCTGAGAGATTACGTACAAATCATTCCACATAACAGAAATGCGTGCTTGTTCACTTTTGTTCTCTTCCCATCTTTTATTCTCTTTCACATGTTAAACGCAAGAGCTTATTTATAATTGATGTTAATCGAGAGAAAATGTTGTACGACATGCCTACCTGCTTGGTCTCGTTGAGACCGCAGTATTGTAAATAAATAAATAAATAAAATGCTCTTCGAAGGATCACCAGTAAGGTGAATGTGTTGCTGACCCGCGGTGCACAAATTGTGAAGAAGACCATGCTGCATACTCTAGGGCTTGTTCGTCTTGGAAGAAAGAAAAAGAAACAATTACTTTGAAAACTACTGCAGACATTTCTCTCAAGGAAGCAAGAAGGCGATACGCCGAAACAAACAGATCCTCCTTCACTGCAAAAACAAACTTCACCGATGTGGTGCGTGGGCACGCCGCATCACACCAGGCTTCGGCACCTGTCCAGGCCGCACGCAGTGGGCCTATGGCAGGGCCATCCGCACCCCCTGTTGGAGTAGCTGACACTACTCCGCCAACCCCAAAGCACGCTGCGCAGACCCCCGGGTCAGCGGGCCTCAAGACCTCTTCCCACAGGTCGAGGTCTAACTCAAAAGTCAGCCTGCGTCCTGCACGGTCGTCCAGCGCCACTCCAGCGGCGATGGACACGATCCAGGACAGCCCCGTGCTGTCCACGTCGGACGGACGGCGGAGGTCCTTGGATCAATAAAAAAATGTGAGGCTCCGAGTCACGGAGCCAAATCAAAGTTAATCTAATTTTATCTGCACACACGGACACAACATTAAGATGGCTTTCATAATACACTGGAACTGCAGAGGCCTCGCATATAACTATAACGACATAAAAGACATTTTAAACACAATTTCCCCGATTGCTTTATGTGTGCAGCAAACCAATCTAGGCCCTCAGTACACAAAGGTGCTAAAGAAGTATACTGTCTTTCGCCGTGACCGAGAGGGGGCGAGCAGACTCTCGGGAGGCGTAGGAATCATTGTGAAACCTGGAGTAGCAGCTGGCGAGATCAAACTGAAAACTAGATTCGAAGCCGTAGCAGCCACTGTAGTTGATTAAAAAACCATTACACTTTGTAGCATATATCTCCAACCACATCCTGAAGTAACACAACATGAATTATAGAACCTTTTAGAGCAGTTACCAGTGCCATACTTGATAGTTGGCGATTTTAATGCACACTCTTGTTTCTGGGGCAGTGAGAAATCCGATAGCAGAGGTCAAGTTATTGAGGATTTTGTACTATCCAGCAATATTTGTTTATTGAACACCGGTTGACCAACTTATTACTCTTCTAGTTCAGGAAAAATGAGTGTTCTAGATTTGTCTTTTAGCTCTATTTAAGTTTTTAGCTATTTTAAATGGGATGTTTTAGACAACCCATATGGAAGCGATCATCTCCCTGTTGAAATCTGCCTGTCATCCCCACCATTAGCCACCCCGACAAAACCATGGCGTTGGAAGCTCAATTTAGCAGACTGGCAGCTTTTTAGAACAGCAGCCACGTCAGAAAATATTGCGTTAGAAAATCTTAATATAAATGAAATAAGTGAAAAGCTCACAAATTGTATTCTTGCTGCCGCACACTTGGTTATCCCCAGTCTTCAGGAATAGTACAACTCAACCATATATTGTGGTGGCCACGAGATTGCAAAGAAGAAATAAAACAACAAAATAAAGCTTGGGTATATTTCGCGATACCCCACTCAGGAGAGCCTTATCAACTTTAAAAAAGCAAGAGCAAAAGCGCGGTACATACGTGGAAATGCCGAAAAATAATCTTGGGAGCGCTTCATTTCCTCGATAAACGGCCAAGTTTCATCGAAAAAAATGTGGGAGGCAGTACACAAAATGAATGGTCGCTACTCTCCATTCACAGTTCCTGTTCTGACAGCCCCTTGTGTACAGACAAATATAAAACAACAAGCAGACATATTAGGTGAACATTTTTCCACTGCATCTAGTTCCTCTAACTATACAGAATTATTTTTAAAGTGTAAAAACACAGCCGAAAAAGAAAGACTGCGATAAAGGGCAGTGCTCACGAACCATATAACAGCCCATTTACACTACAAGAAATTAACAGCGTACTTTCTTCCGGTAAACAGACTGCACCAGCACCAAATGAAGTCCATTACGAAATGCTCGCCCACCTGTCCGAGCCCGCTGTAGACCCGCTTTTGATATTTTTTTAACAAAATATGGTTATCAGGAGAGATACCGGAGGCTTGGAAAAAAGCCATTATTCTGCCGTTGTTGAAGCCGGGAAAGGTACCTACCGCCCCTGGCAATTACAGGCCTATAGCCCTAACAAGCGTAATTGACAAATCTTTTGAAAGCGACCTTAACATTAAATTAATGTTTCTGCAACAATCCCGTGATCTTCTTGACATCCATCAGTGTGTGTTTAAAAAGGCGTGCTCTACAACCGACCATCTAGTCCGCCTAGAGAACACAGTCCGAGAAGCATTTATACACAAGCAAGACTGCCTTGCGGTCTTTTTTGATTTAGAGAAAGCCTATGACACCACATGGAGGTTTGGCATACCGCGGGGCCTTGGAGAGCACGCCATCGTTGGTAGAATGCTGAAATGTTTGAGTGACTACTTGACCAGCCATTCATTTCAAGTACGCCTGGGTGCCACTATTTCTAAGAATTTCATTCAAGAGAAGTGCGTGCCTCAGGGGTGCATTTTAAGCACCATGCTTTTTATGGTAAAAATGAATTCCCTAAAAAAATAATTCCACAGTATATCATGTATTCAGTCTATGTCGACGATCTCCAGATTGCTTGCACATCCTCTAGCGTTACATTGTGCGAGAGGCAAATACAGCTGACAGTAAATAAACTAACAACATGGGCAGACAAAAATGGTTTCAAGTTTTATGCACAAAAGTCAGTAGCTGTTCTGTTCTCGCTTAAAAGAGGACTGCACAGTGATCTCTCCCTCTATCTAAAATAAGTCGCACTACCAATTAAAGATGAGCACAAATTTCTAGGAATAACTTATGACAAAAAGCTCACCTTCTTACCACACATAAACACCCTCAAAAAGAAAGCTTCTAAATGTCTGAATATATTAAATCTACTTTCACAAAAACACTGGGTTCCCGATATGACTTGTGTTTTACAGATTCATCGCTCTGTAGCACACTCTACATTAAATTTTGGATGCATAGTTTATGAATCAGCGAGGCAATCGTACCTTAAACGGCTGAATCTAGTTCATAATTTAGGTTTGTGTCTTTCCCCCGGCGCATACAGGACGTCACCCATAAACAGTCTTTATGTGGAAACCAATGAACCATCACTTAGAGACAGAAGAACCATGCTCACATGCTCGTACATTTTGAAAATCTGTTCACTACCTAAACATACCTGTCACCAAATAGTCACAATGTGCCCGTCTAGAACACTATTTAACAACAAACCATTAGCTTTAAGGCCACTTCTCCTGCGTTTTGAAGAGATGTGCCAAAATCTCGGCGTAGATGATGCATTTCCTGGCATTGCTCAAAGGCGAGGTCCACTGCCTCCAGGGTACAATTTTCCTGCAATCTGTGACCTCACTCTTACACATTTCCGCAAAAAAACAAACTCCACAGCAACATATAATACTAGAATTCCGTGCCCTTGAAGAAAAATACAGTTGTTTTGCAGAATGTTATACTGGTGGATCAAAAACAGATATTTGCATAGGAAGCGCAGTGGTGCGAGTGAGTTCGGAGGAAATAGTAAAGCTACCACAGTCTTCCTCCATCTTCACCGCGGAGTGCTACGCAGTATGTGTGGCCATAGAATAAATACTATTTGAGAACCTCAAAGATGCTATTATTTACAAAGACTCCTTAAGTGTACTTACAGCTCTCCATTCTAAAAATGCAAGCCCCCCTCTGCTTTTTTACATCATACACAACATAGTAACTGCCACAGCTCAAGGACAAAATATAAAACTGTGCTGGGCCCCGAGCCATGTGGGAATAAAAGGCAATGAAAGAGCAGATGTGTGTGCTGCTAAATCTCGTGGCACGGAAATAAAAAAAGAAAATACACCGTTAAATGATTGCATGCAATTGGTAGCAAGGAAACTAAAGAAAAATGGCAGTCGGCTTGGAACAATGAAGTAAATAATTATTCAGACTTAGTAAAACCAGTTTTAGGTGAATTAAATTGTCTGTGCACCAAGAACGTTTCAAGGAAGTGATCTTATGTCGTCTCCGAATAGGCCACACGCACTTTGCTCACAACTTCCTACTAACAAAACAAGACAAACCTGTTTGCCAAGAATGCGCAGCTGAACTCACGGTTAACCCCATTTTATTCTCTTGAGTGAAAGAAAAGTATTTTACTCAATTTTATAATGAATGTATTGCTTTTCATCCAACCCTGCTCTTAGGTGATCATGGTATTGTTAACATACCTTCTTTTTTTTTTGGTTTTGTTACGTTTCGCCTACAACGCGCGGTATAGCCGGCGCGGATGCAACGGACGCCGCGGCTTCGTTCATCGCGGCCGCAACGCCTCCCGCCAAGCGCGTCCAGGCATGTTTCAGTGCCACGTGTCGTCGTGCGTGCGTGTGTGTGTGTGTGTGCATGTTTTGCCCACGCTTGTCAAAGCGCGGCAGCCGGGGAGAGGAGCTCCCCCAACTGGGAGTCGAGGAGGTCTGACCGGCGCCGGCCTGGCGGACGCGCCCGTCACGCCTGAACATGTTCAAGCGTCGCCGTATCGGATGACTCTTCCCAAGCCGTTCCCTCTTGCCCTCGACTCCGAGGGTATAAAGAGAGCTGCCCCGGACGCCAAGGAGAGACTTCGATTTCGCCCTTCGAGTAACGTGGTCGCCCTGACCGGTTGCTCTTTTGAGATGCCAGAATAAACAAGTTGTTCTGTTGCCAGTCGAGTCATCCTTTGCCGGGACCTTCGGATGTTTCCAGCTTTGCCCCAGGCCGCCAGGCCAACGCTACCCTTGGGGCTTGCAACCCTTTTGCAACAACTGGTTGCCAGCGGTGAGATCCCGACAACGGAGGCCAGCAGCGAAGATATGCGGTCAACTGTATGCTGAGCAGCTCAACGACCATCCGGGAGCAGTGCAACGAGCCCTGTGTGATGACTGGTTGCCTGCAGCGGAACGACTGCGCTGAATTCTTGGCTGCAAGGTTTGGTGAGTGCGGGACTTTCTTCTTCTGAGTTTTGCCAGGCTTTTGTTAGTGTCAGAAACAGAGCTGGTAATTGTGGTTGTCGTTGCTGCCGGGTTAGTTTGCGGCAAGACAATAGTAGGCAGTAGAGAAAGCAGCATTCGGAGCAGCCATGGATTTGTAGTCGTTGCGCAAACCGAAATTGCTGGAGCTTGCAAGAGAGTTGGGTCTGGATGTCTCAGACAAACTCAGAAAGCCAGAACTGCTAAGGGCTATTCTTGAGTTGGAGGCTGATGATGACGAGCTGTCGGAATGCCTTGAGACCATTGAGGAGAGGGAGCAAAAAGAAAAAGAGGAGCGCGAACGTAAAGAACAAAAAGAGAAAGACGAGCGCGAACGTAAAGAACAAAAAGAAAAAGAGAAAGACGAGCGCGACCGTCAACACGCTTTGGAAATGAAGCGTCTCGAGGTAGAGATGGAACGCGCTCGTAATGGAAGTCAGGCACACGGTGCAGGAGAACGGGTATCGTTCAAAATGACTGACCTGATGCGGCCGTTTAAGCTTGGAGAGGACATTGGTTTGTTCCTGGTTAACTTTGAGCGAACGTGCGAGAAGCAGGGGTTCTCTCGGGAAACGTGGCCACAGCGCTTGCTCACTTTGTTACCCGCCGAGGCGGCCGACGTAGTCGCTCGCTTGAAGAGAGAGGAGGCAGAGGATTTCGACCAAGTGAAATCGAGTCTGCTAAAAAAGTACAGGCTGTCAGCGGAGGCGTTCCGTCGGAAGTTTCGGGAAAATGAAAAAGGCAGAAATGAGTCATATACAGAGTTTGCCTACAGGCTTATGTCAAACATGCAGGAGTGGCTCAAAGAAGAGAAAGCGTTTGGTGACCACGAGAAAATTCTGCAGTGTTTCGGGCTGGAACAGTTTTATAGTCGGTTACCTGAGAACGTGCGGTACTGGGTCTTGGATAGGCCAGACGTTAGTACAGTGGCTAAAGCCGCCGAGCTAGCCGAGGAGTTTGTGACGCGTCGGGCTCGCGGAGCTAAGGACGGTCAAAAGGGTGAATTTGGCTCCAAGTCTGAGAGGCCGAAGTTCACACCCATGAGAGCAAGGGGGGACACGCGTAGTGCGGATGCGAGTGAAAGCAGTCCGACCGAACGTAAGGAGACGGCGGCAGCCGAAGCTGAACGCAGAAAGCGGTTCGAGAGGAGGCAAGCGCGCGTGTGTTATACGTGCCAGAAGCCGGGTCACTTTTCGGCGCAGTGTCCAGAAACAAAAACAAAAGTCGTGTTTTTGTCATTATGCAGCACTGACGCGAACATGAAGCTTCTGGAGCCTTACATGCGAGACTTCCTCGTGAACGGGAAAGAGTGCCGAGTGCTTCGTGATTCCGCAGCTACAATGGATGTAGTTCACCCCTCTTACGTAGAACCCGATATGTTCACGGGCGAGTGCGCATGGATCAAGCAAGCAGTGGAAGCTCATAGCGTGTGTCTGCCCGTAGCAAAAGTGCTTATTGAAGGACCTTTCGGAGCACTTGAGACGGAGGCCGTAGTGTCATCTAGGCTGCCCCCCCAGTACCCGTACCTTTTTTCGAACAGGTCCGATCACCTCCTGCGCGAGAAGGGGCTTTTGTTTGGTGAGGCTAGCGTTCAGGCCTTAACCAGACCGAGAGTTCGGGAGCTCGCTGCAAAGGCGGTGGTTGCGGGGCCGACGTTGTCGAGCAATGAGAAAGGGTCGGAGGCGCAGCAAGCTGATATTCAGAGCACGTCCGAACTGAATAAAATTGAGCCTGTAGCGCTGAAGGCACCAGGTACTGGAGAGGAAATGCCCGACAAGGGAAAGTTAGAAGAGCTTCCGGTCGAGCTTCCGGGACTAGGCTCAGTGACGAACAGGGAAGACACTGATCAGGTCATTAGTGACTTACTCAGTAAAGCACAGCTGTCGCCTGAGCAGAAAACCGAACTACACCAACTCTTACAAGAGTTTCAAGGTCAGTTCTCTGAGAGGCCTGGTAGGACTTCTGTCCTTACTCATTATATAGAACTTACCTCCCCAGAGCCAGTACGATCCAAGGCGTACCGGGTGTCACCCCGCCAGCGCGATATTATGGAGGCTGAGGTAAAGAAAATGCTACAGCTCGGTGTTATTGAGGCGGGTGAGAGTGA
Organism: Amblyomma americanum; assembly: GCF_052857255.1. Taxonomy (NCBI): domain Eukaryota; kingdom Metazoa; phylum Arthropoda; class Arachnida; order Ixodida; family Ixodidae; genus Amblyomma; species Amblyomma americanum. The sequence continues at coordinate 133,991,434 of NC_135500.1, forward strand.
TTAAACCTCCCCTTTGATTTTAGTGGAGGTACCGGGCAAGGAACCTCGTCCTTGCGTCGACTACCGCAGGCTTAATTCCATTACTAAGGATCAAATTTATCCGATCCCTAACATCGAGGAGCGCCTTGAGAAAGTTAGTAGCGCTCAGTTTATTTCCACCCTAGATCTTGTCAGGGGTTATTGGCAGGTTCCACTTACAGAAGAGGCTAGTAGGTATGCGGCGTTCATTTCACCAATGGGAACATTCCGTCCTAAAGTTTTGAGTTTTGGTTTGAAGAACGCGCCATACTGCTTTTCAAGCCTCATGGACAAAGTGTTGCGGGGACAGGAAGAATTCGCTTTACCGTATTTAGACGACGTAGCGATATTCTCCGCCTCCTGGTCTGAGCATATGGCACACTTGCGGGCAGTGCTAACCCGCCTGCGCGAAGCGGGCTTGACAGTCAAGGCTCCCAAGTGCCAATTAGCACAGGCCGAGGTTGTCTACCTCGGTCACGTGATTGGACAGGGTCGTCGCCGCCCCTCTGAAATAAAGGTGGCCGCTGTGCGAGACTTCCCGCAACCGCGCACGAAGACCGATATTCGGTCGTTCTTGGGTGTCGCCGGCTACTATCAGAGGTACATCCCCAGGTACTCCGATATCGCGGCTCCCCTGACGGATGCTCTAAGAAAAACAGAGCCCCAAACAGTCGTCTGGAGCGAGACAAAGGAGAGAGCTTTTAGCGCCCTAAAGAGCGTCCTAACAAGCCAGCCTGTGCTACGATCGCCAGACTATACCAAAGGGTTCGTTGTTCAGTGCGATGCTAGTGAGCGAGGCATGGGCGTTGTACTGTGCCAAAGGGACAATGGAGAAGTGGAACACCCCGTCCTGTATGCTAGTCGTAAGCTGACCTGTCGTGAGCAGGCGTACAGCGCCACCGAGAAAGAGTGTGCGTGTCTCGTGTGGGCCGTTCAGAAATTGTCATGCTACCTAGCCGGCTCGAGGTTTATCATTGAGACGGATCACTGCCCTCTCCAATGGCTGCAGACCATATCTCCCAAAAATGGCCGCCTCCTGCGCTGGAGCCTCGCTTTGCAACAATATTCCTTTGAGGTGCGTTACAAAAAGGGGAGTCTCAACGGTAACGCCGATGGCTTAAGTCGAAGCCCCTAACGTAGGAATCCGCCTCAAAGTTGTTGGTTACTGATGTTTTCTTCCTGAGGCAGGATTTTTAACATATTGCTTTTGTTTAGTGTTTCAAAGTGATTATGTGCTTTCTAGTGCAATTTTCCAATTTGTGGACGCGTTCTGAGTGCTGCTTGACTACTGTAAGGAACTAGGCAGTAGTATAAAAGGGGAAAGAGCCTGGCAGAGCTTAGTGAGGGTTGTCTCGTGCTTGCTGACTGAGCGGTTGCGTTTCGGCATAGTTCTAACGCTTGCTGGGAACGAGCACAAAAATGGCAACTCTCCCGAAGTCACTTTGCAGTGCCCTGTATGAACCTGAACCTGAGAACGAGGCCTTCTCTGTGCGCTGCGCTCAAGCAACGTCGAGGGACCACCGGTTTCGATTATGAGCATCATCGAGCGACATCCCTCTGGACAGCGGATGCAGTCCCCTGACCATCGGGATCTCCTTCTCCCGGCGGGGCGGTCTGTTACGTTTCGCCTACAACGCGCGGTATAGCCGGCGCGGATGCAACGGACGCCGCGGCTTCGTTCATCGCGGCCGCAACGCCTCCCGCCAAGCGCGTCCAGGCATGTTTCAGTGCCACGTGTCGTCGTGCGTGCGTGTGTGTGTGTGTGTGCATGTTTTGCCCACGCTTGTCAAAGCGCGGCAGCCGGGGAGAGGAGCTCCCCCAACTGGGAGGCGAGGAGGTCTGACCGGCGCCGGCCTGGCGGACGCGCCCGTCACGCCTGAACATGTTCAAGCGTCGCCGTATCGGATGACTCTTCCCAAGCCGTTCCCTCTTGCCCTCGACTCCGAGGGTATAAAGAGAGCTGCCCCGGACGCCAAGGAGAGACTTCGATTTCGCCCTTCGAGTAACGTGGTCGCCCTGACCGGCTGCTCTTTTGAGATGCCAGAATAAACAAGTTGTTCTGTTGCCAGTCGAGTCATCCTTTGCCGGGACCTTCGGATGTTTCCAGCTTTGCCCCAGGCCGCCAGGCCAACGCTACCCTTGGGGCTTGCAACCCTTTTGCAACAGTTTTTAAAAGAAGCAGACGTACTTAAAAAACTGTAAACTTTGAACCACTGCCTCGCTTTATTGCATGATACACCTTCAGCCATTTTCTCATCCCCGAGAAGAAGGCTGAGGTCTTTCTTTGATTGGTTGGGAGCCTCAGGATCCTTGCCCAGCCAAGGATAGCCGCTGAGGCTACCTGACCTATTTTAAGGCTTTTACAGTTAGCCTTTTTAAAAATTTCTTTCCCTATGTTATTACTAGACAGTACAATATTTTACGCCATCTACACTATCAATCATATTTTCCATTGTAAACATTCTGCCCGAAACTTATTCTATACCTTGAGCCTGGCGCATGATGACCTTAGCTGCCTATGTGCCATAAAACTCAACACAACACAAATTGTATCGCTTAGGAGATGGTAGTATTCAGCGACCCAACCGGGAAAAATAGGCTGCCTATGAGAAACGCGCAGTACATGCGAAAAGAAACAGTCATCTTTTTTGCAGAAAATGCCATGCCTTTTTCTCCCGTCAAAGTAGTAAAAGCTCCTGATCTTTAAAGAGATAAGGCCACGAACAATATTGCCTTACCTCAAATGAAAACAAAGAACCTAAGCCCAAGCAGAGATAAATGCTTGAGTTTCGGCCCTCTGAGGCAATTAATTATTGTGCATCGGCCTTGATGAAGCAGCCACACACGAAAGGACATGCGGAGCCATGAACGAGTTCCATCTGTCAATGACGGGCTGGACACACTGCAAGCAAAGAGGGCCGCATTCAAGATGACAGTCTAGCGAAGAGGCTGCGCCGCAAGACATTGTGTGCCTTTGACAAATAAACAGCATTAATTCTTAGGGGCTGCTCCAGAACTTTTATAGCTCTTCCTGTTTTCATCGCTGTATGAAGCATCTATTATAAAAACTATAACGGATAAAAAAGTGAAGACAGCAGCACTTTGTTGCTATTCACGGTGTTGCTACCATAGATGAAAACTCCTGCAAAATGCGTTGTAAGCGAACTAAGAGTTCGAAAACCCTAAGCAAGAGAGATAAAAAACATGAAGGCAAACGGAAGTTTCATTGTGTAATTTTTTAATGAAGTTGGACGGGGAGGTGGCTGTGGGCGAAACAAGAACAGACGGTCGGCTTCGTTCTTTTTTGTGAAATCTATTTTTGCGTACCCTTCGAACAACCGAGCCCGAGTGTTGACGTTAAGGTTTTTCCTCGCTTCGCCAGGAACATCGTCCACTGCGGCTTTTTCCTTGAGAGGGGTCACGCTGGCTCCCGATAGTTCAATGCAGCATTGTGCGTACGACATGGACAGTTAAGGAGGCAGTAAAAAAGAGGACGACACAAACTAAACTTAAGACCACCACATCGTCAGCAAATAAAGGTCTTCCTGAGCGTCATTTTTTTTGTATGCCAAGAAATAAGATACCGAATTTACACAATCTTCGCAGGTGTCTGTAGCCGGCACGGATGGCGGAGAAAAATACGACCGAGAGCACAAAATACTGACGTCCTCCAGAACGCACTGATGATGGTAACTCTGTATAGCCAGCCGCTTTGGTGTTTAAGACCCTCACAGACTAAGAATCATTTGATAAGCTGGAACTAGCTTGCCGCCACTTTTGCTAAAAGCAGGCTTTTATTTCTAATCGTCCTAAGTGATGTAATAAGCGACGTCTTTCAAATCGCGAGAATACGGGGCGACGTACCACGTGACAACAGCCGCGTCGCCCGCTCCGCCGTGCTCTCCGCTCCCTGCTACCTCGCTGCTCCAGCGCAGGCGGGGTCATTGATTGGCACGTGGTAGGCAGCCACGAAGTCTAGCGACTTGACGGACGTTGCTTTCCACTCTCCCAAGGCGTGCGGCTTTTGAAGAGCTCGAGAAATTGCCCCAATTTGTTGAGCCACAGGGGGGAGGATAATCACGTTTTCGAAATTCAAGGAACTGATATGGTTATTACTAAAGGCCGGCTACAAATCTCTGCAATCAGGTGCTCATCGATAATAGTTAAAACCTAACTATTAGAATGCAGTCAGTTGCTGTACCAGATAAATGGTTCGCCTGGTTCTCTCTGTCCGCGAACACTGCTATTATTATATCTCAAAAATCTTCGGTTTAGTGCAGAAATTCGATTATAAAACATAGCGGTGGACTTCCCTGAATCGCCCGGTATATATACAGTGAAAGGACACTTGATACCCATAACTTTTGTTATACGTGATCTAAATTGGCCAATGGGCGCTAGCACTTGTAAATGCCTCACATTGCGCGCATTTTGAAATGAAATGGCGCTGAACATACAGGTTCAGTAAGTGTTTTAGTAATCTTTGTAGGAACAGTTAAAAGAGGTCTCCGTATCTTCTACACCGTCTATATTAAGGTGGTTGTAATAAAGGTCAGAGCATTATTTCCCCTACTACTCAATAAATGCCATATATGTTGAAACATTGCGGACATTCAAACCTTAATATAAAGCTGGATTTGATCGTTTTAATCTGATGACTAGAACAAAATCTTCCTAAGCGAATCTGTGTTGAATCACAAAGAGCATTGTGTGCTTTAAAAATTTTCCGGTTTCGAATACTGAGTGAGAAATTTCAACCAAAATAAAAGTGCAACATATCAGAGAACAAAGTATAATGGCACACAGAGGCAACTTCTCAAATTAGTCCCCTTGCTGAAAGTATACCGCGAAGACGCAGTAGTGGAGTTGAGTTGAGGTGTTGAATGCTACAGGTGGGGTTAGCCTTGCTTTCTCTGCCGGCAATTGCTCCACCGCAGCGCCCCTTCGATATTAACAGTGCCGCATCTACCCAGCTAAGCGCATAGTCTCTTATAATAGCACACATTCTCTCCCGCAGTCACCATCTATGCACACAATCAATCCACACAGTTCACATCACAGTCCACTCCAGAAGTCACCATCTATGCACATATTCAGTCACAGAAGAACATAGGCCATTGTAGTGCCACACTCCATACACACATTCACTCACAGTATAAGAAGACGCAGTAATCATGCGGGACTGCATATCTACCTATGCACATCAAGGGCGTGATGGAGCCTACAACGCCGGTTAGCGCACTTCAGCAAAGAAGCTAAATTCCTGCTTGCGCAGCACAAATTCCTCACTACCTGTGCATATCAAACCAGAATTCTGGGCAGCAATGAGAAACTTCAAATTCAGAAAGAAGCCTGCAAGCATAATAAAACGAAGCACTCAATAAAACATACACGCACATTTGTTTGCAGTCCAGCGCAACCGCAATTCGGGAGATGGGCTCCACGAAACCGCCGGTCGAGAATGAAACCCGGTTCGCAGGGAGCAAAAAAACATGTACTATGGGCGTAAATCTCCGAAAAAAACTGCAGTCTCAGGCGCAGCCGCAAAACGAGGCGAAAGTGAATACAAAATAGCTGCACTCTCTGAGGGGCTATATTCTCCATGCCCTCATTGTTCACGCACTGTGTTGCCGCAATCGCTCGTATTCATCTTGTCCTGGATTCCGCTGGATGCGCCATTTGTTATCGGCCGAAGCGGTGTAGCAGTGGTTGCGGTCGGCAGCGCTCGTTGAATCGCTTCGCATGCGACAGACTGAGTTATAGCCATTGCTCGAGCCATCTCAGTCTCGTCTGACATAGCGTTGCTTATCCTCTCTCCCATGCGCCTCCGTCTCCTGGGGCTTTTGCGTTCGAGCACGCACTGTTTGCCCTCTGTCATTCATGTATTTTTTTTTTCATTTTACAGTTTGCCTTAGTAAGGTGGTAGAATATCTGGCACGCATGAAATATTTTATATGCTCGGATTATTTGGCTGGACCACTGCTCCACGGAGGAAGCCAAGCAGTGTAGTAGACCTACAGAGCCTACCTTGCCAATGAGCCACTAGCTCGGGTAAACAAAGCGTTACTTTAGCGCCTTTTGCATTGCAAAGCTTGAGTGTGCGCCATAGGCGCGTCTCAGACCCTGGAAAATACAGGGTTCCCCTGAAATGCGGTGAACAGAGAAAACACAAACCGCCACTGTATGGGTCCCATACTTCGGAATCACTCCTTGCTTCGGGAGAGCTGTGCAGCTGCGCGCAGCGCCTTGAATCGGTGTGGAAGCAATCGGTACATATTAACATGAATGATTGACGTAGAATTGCTGCTTACGTATAAAAGCAACTAAAAGCAACGCATTGAAAGCGATGAGAGAAGCACGAAAGGGGGACGGTGATGCTTGCAAATAGTGAATCATCAATGGTTGTTATGAACGTTTCCGTCCAGGAACTGCAGGCCATTTAACCACAGAATGCTGAATATTGTTGCTGAGAAAAGCATATGTATGCGCTTAATATTTCGAACGCAACAAGGAGTGAGAGGCTGCATACTCTTACATGGAGTCGCATTCACCCACTGTCTATGGTGACAACTGTCTAAGGTTCCGACATTCTCTCCACCTTCGGCGGATTTTACGACGGTGCCTAGCAATAAACTGAGCGCAGCATGACAACATCGCCACGTGATGATCACGCTTAAGAAAGGAGAAGTTCGTTGCAATACAACAACATCAGCTGGCCTATGTCAGTAAAGCACGCTACCATTCTATCCTGTACTCTTCAATCTGAAAAGATTTCTTGAAACGAATTCTTCCTTTTCTCTCTCTTCCCTTAATTCCGTTCATATCTTTAAAGCAAGAATGTCTGCATCAGGGGTACCACCGACACTAACTACTAAAAAACCCGGCTCATATAGCAGAAGTTCGCGAGAGAACTATTCCACAATTCGGAAAGCTGCGTTTGAAGCAGTGGCTCCAACAGGTGCGGAAGACAGCGGGTGGATGCATATATCGGCAGCCGTCTCCTGAATCTTTGCCTCGTACACAACCGACCTCTTCACGTATATATTCCTGTCGTATATATTCAGAGTGTACTATGAGTTGTACTAGACACAAAGAAGGTCGCAGCCTTATTTCATCATGTGCGGGGCTGGCAGCAGCAAAGGCAAGAATCCAGGCGCAGCAAATAAGCATGCCACACTCGTATAGCCAGCAAAGGTATGAAAAGTGAGCTTGAGATGTTGTGTGCTGCACAATAGGTAGTGAATATCACACAGACGGTAGGTTCCTCCGTGTCTACAGGAAGCTTTGGTGCCTTAAGCACTGCTTTTTTCCTCACACATTCCAAAGCAGGAGTTTATGCGATGTACTGTAGAGCACTTGCGCTGAAGTTTGCGGTGCTGATTGCAGCGCCATAACACACTGCCTAGCGAGAAGAGCAATCAGTTTTGAGTACTACTCTTTAAAGTCACTGGAACGGGAAAAATACCACATTCACTTTCTCTCGCCGCCGCGCCAGCGGGCGAGCGCGCGCGCGCTCCCGATTCGTTCTCCGCGGTGACGTGGTCATTCCCCGCCATAAATGGTCCGCTCGCTTCTTTCTCGCTGCCGCCGGCACACAGATCATCCGGAGCATTACGTAGCACGTGCTCTTATGGGCCGAGATAAGCGTTCAAAGCATTTCCAGTCGCGTACTGACGATTGTGCAGTCCATGCCTGCGTAGAGACTGCGCGCGGCCGTCGCCTCAGCGGCGCTGGACCAAATATGGCGGCTCCGGTGATGGTTGCGGTACTTTTCCCGTTCCAGTGACTATAGTACTCTTCGTAATTTTCCGCGCCACCTTCAGGCGCTTATTGGCGTGAGCCTCCAAGCTCTGTCGAAGGCGCACGTGCCGAGCGTCAGCTATCTGGGCTACGCCGAGAGAAGCTAGGCAATGAATTCTGTCAGCGAAACGCGGGTATCTAATCGCGCAGAATGTGTTCTCGCGTTTGCAGCGGCCCGAGCGGCTGACAACAGAAGTTTTGAGTCACCGAATGGAAGAATTTCAGTGCCACCTTGGCAGCGCAGGTTCCCGATTGGCGTCAAATGAAATGCAAACAACGAAGCGCGTGCCCAAAGGCTCATTTTGCGCCGTCTCCCTATCGCCATCGGAGCACATCCGCGCTCATTCTGTTTGCGATAGTTTTGCTTGTGTTTTGTTAGTCGTTCATTTTCCCGCTTTCCCACTAGAGCACCACATTCGCTCTTTTCAGCGATCTCATCGTGCGCACCGCGGTTTCGTTGGCGGCACCGGCTTTGGCCCGCGTGTGTGAAGCGAGCGTTCGTAGCTCCCTGGCCTGCAGCACTTTGATTTTTCTTCCATCATCGTCGTGTTACCAGCGTCTGGTCGCGATGCGAACAGTGAAAAACAAAAAAACGAACTGGTTGCGGTCGGCGTCTGACGCGATAGCTCCTGAGCCACTTGTTTCTGATAGCGTTATCGCCACCAGAAAACCTCAAATACTCTAGAATCGAACATTCACGCATCGGCGTAGGGCCCGAAAAGAGAGCGCCAATCGTTTCTCTTTACCGTCGAGGCGTGCAGCAACGCGTCACAACAGGTCGTCCGGCGTCTGCAATTACCAGAATTTTTAAGGCATTCTGTGGTGTGAGACGTTTTGGAAACATGCCTCATGGGAGCAGACAGTGGGTTACCGACAAGGATCAAGACCTACTTACTGTGGCTGCTTTCTGGTGCGTCTGTACTGTCGCATAAGCCAGCAGTCTTCGAAGCAAATAGAAAAGCAAGGCCTGTGTTTGCACAAGACATGCATCGTCGACTACGGCGAACTGACGCCGCATGATATGCTCTAACAAGTCAACGCTTTCAACTCATTGGGACCAGCGTCAACGCTTTGGAGAGCCGACAACACCAGGTCTGCCTTTCCTACCATCAGTGCACGTCTGCCCTTCTATTTATGAGGTAAGATTGCATTAATGCAATGTTCATTATAATGCGATGCGTGGAAAAGCATTCGTTGTTTTGTTAATTGAGGCAGCCGGTAGGCCTCTATTTGTTCACAGCGCAACCAGACGCTGGTAACACTGTCGCTCATCTTGCGACAACAAGATTAGTTATCTGCCCTACCCATGCATTCATTAATGATGCCGGTTTTTTCTGACGTTCGCATGAAAGGCCTTCTAGTTTAAGAGGGGCTTCTAGCTTCTAAAATCACGTTTTGCACGTGGCCCTCCAGCGGCAAAAGGAGAAAACGAACGTCAAAGAAAACAGAAGCAAATCACAAACCGGATGAGCGTGCCTATCTCTGATGACGGCAGGCAGACGGCGTAAAATGGAGCTTTGGCAACGCACTCCGCTATTCTCATTTCATATGACACCCATAGTACAAAAACCAAACTAGAGTGCGTTCTATCAAAAGAAGATACGCTTCTTCGGTAAGCACAGCTACCGGGCCCATATTTTTTTTCCTTCATATATATAGGACCAAAATCATATTCATAGCACTGTTTCTGTTGTTTTCTTTCCTTGTTGTCCTCGTCTCTTGCGCTATTTTTGCTTAAGTACCATATCCTTCTCGAGGCAATATCTTGCTAGTAGCTTGCTCTTTAAAACCACCGACTAGGCATGTCTACTTGACGCGCTTTACCCTTCCGTTGAGCGTCTGCCTGTTCCCCTCGGTCTCATGTTCCAAGCAAAACGCTCCGAAGATTGGCGACACAGCAATCGCAGAATCCGCATTCCATTGGAGAAACCGCATTCGACCTTAATCCCGCATTTCATAGGCGCAAGGCTTACCATTAGGCTGTTCTATTCAGTTTCCACGCTGCAGTCTTTTGGTTATGCAGGGTGACTGCATCGAAACTCTTATTTTTGTGGCAGAGAATACCGAGCAGTTGCTGTTCTTTCGGCTCTTTGTGCCACTTCTCTCCATGCCACGTCTGTGTTTAGAGCTGCAGTGGCCCTTTTTCTTTTGTGCTTAACAGCGCTCTCGTCGTAGAGATATCCGTTTTCGGTGTTCATTTTGACCGCAGTGGCAGTTTAGGCAGAAAGATGGTGTCTACATTGGAACATGTGTAGCGCCCTGCTTAAGCGATATTTTTCTAGCCAAGGTCAACCGTCATGTACAGTACTCACGGATTGAAATAGGACATTCGGAGCGCGTGGCCGTCGCTTCATGGAGCGCCGCCCGTAGACGCTCATGGAACCAAGGTGGTGCATTGTGGTATGGCGCGAGAGGGAGAACATCTACAAAGCAGAATTGTTCCTTCCAGTAGCCAATGAGCCAGCCTGTGGCTTACCACATGCCTGCGTGGCACTGCAAGGCTAGCGCTCCGAATGTCCTATTTCAATCCGTGAGTACTGTACACTCGCACGGCTGAAAAGGATAAATGCACGCATGTTTCGTTTTTTTTTTTCAGATATTTCGTCTTTGTCAAGGGAAGTGTGCCGCCTCGTTTGCATGAAGATGTGCTGAAGGTTCTTGAGGGGTGTGCGATGCGTTTGTCAGTAACGTTGTAACTCTCGAAGGATATGGCCTGCGTTTTCTGGACCTTCGGTTAAGTTTTCTGAAGGACCACGCGTGCTGGGCGTGTGAGCCCCGGATAGCAAAACCCTTGCTCCACTACAGGTCTGCTCACTCTAAACATGTAAAAAGAGAAAATATGCTTAGGGTGGACAATGTCGAAACCATGCTTGCACATCATTGAAAGCAGCTTTCAGACCCATGTAACGACACTTATAAGCGCCCCGTTTCCCGTAACGGTGACCTTGAAACTAAGCCAAAAGAAAGACGAAAGTATGCAGCGGGGCCCTACGTCCATGGAATGGCAGGCACATCGCTTGATAAAGGTAGGGTCTGGTTATGGCGGGCAAATTTTGTGTTCCCTTCCAGGGAAGCTTGGATGGGAACACAGTTCTTCGCGTGGGCCCACAGAAGAGCTCAGGCACACGCAAATGCGGGATGTAGTATTCCGCACCAGTTCACTATGTAACATGCTACAAACCTACTGTTGACAGTATTTCGCTGTGGAGCGGAACAACATTCATCGGTCAGGCGGGCCGGTGCCTCAATAAGCGATTTCGTGAGCTTTTTAGTTCCCACTCAAGTGGGCCTTTCAGGAACCTAGCTGAGCATTGCAATTTATGCGAAGGGTGTTCGTCACCATTTTTAGATAGGACTGCCGTGTTATTCAGGCACCGAAATAAAACAACCCGAGAGATAGCACAAACATTTCAGATAAGGAAAGCAGGAAACTCCTGCGTTAGCAACACTACCTTGACCTGACATGAGAAGAAATTCACTTTTATTGGCACCTTTCGTTAAATATTGATTGTATTTAAATTGTATTTTTTTTTAATATTGATTGCTGTAAGACCCCTTGACTTGCTGAACAGCGATGTTTGAAAAATTTTTCTTCCTTTTAACCTCAGTTGATAGTCCAGAACCTCGTTGTGCGTCCTCTCCCTTGTTGTCGGTCGTTGTTGCGGGCTGCTCCGAAGCAGTTAATCCGTACCAACTTGCCCGAATAGCCGTTCTGAAACAGAGGTGGTAATAGTTATATATTATAGAATGTTTAGGCTTTCTGCTACATTAAGCTCATTACTGGGTTCCAAGACGTATTTAAGTAGACAGGGTGAAAAATGTAACTTCGGTCACGTGTGAGAAAACCGTTTTCATATATACGTGTGGATTAATTTCGAAAAGGTACAAAAGAAAAGAAACCTTTAGGAAGCTTGGCCCGGCTTGACCCGTTTTCACAAGAGAGAACTGTGACATTGGGTGACAATCGTTGCACTGGACGTTGATTTTATTTCTGTAAATGAAAATAAAAAGGAAAATGAATTATTTACGTTCTGGGGAAGTAATACTGGCATACCGCGCCGTAATCATAAACTGACAAGTTTCGCCTTGATCTCTGGCCTCTAAGTGCCTCATATGCAGCGCATCTTCTCAGTTCATCAGACCTTAATTTCGAGCCACACCGCAAAATCTTCCAAACACGGATACTACTTATATGAAAGCCAAGTAAGAGAAAAAAGGTTCCCAGAAATTCTCACGTATTCAGCTCCATTCCGCATATGAAACCACGCATGATTCTTTTATAACGAGACAATTTCCTCTATAAGAATCATTTCAAAGCTCTTCCAAAAGATAGCTAAAAGTAAATTACGAAGCGCACAAGCTTTCCTTAATGTTATCTGTGCTTTCAAGCTTACCAAACATGCGCTTGCATTCTCCTATTATTTTACGCTTGCATGTTTGTCGTGACACCAGAACCAAAGGCTGCGCACTAATCAGTGCTTCTGCAATGCGATATCCTGCTTGTTCTCCCTTGGACACTTCAGCGTGTGTTACAGGCGCTTTGCATTCTGTCTGGGGCTATTATAGGCCTGAACAAAACCGCATTACTTTTCACTGAAGACAGTGAAAAAGAGCGAGAAACAGAGCAAATAAAAAATACAGAGAGATATCTTTAGTTTTTCGCAATTTCTTGAAAGTGTTAATACATTGTATATGGATATGTCTTCGCAGTGTAACTTTTCATGATCAAGATTTAGTGCCTTGTTTCTTGAAGCAGAGTGATACTACATCTGCCTTAGTGTCACATAGCTATACGGGAGAATGCTACGTCGACACGCGTTGCGAACAGAGGCGTCGGCAATCACGACAGCTCTGACTGGCCCGGTATTGCTGCAGCATGGCCACCTGCAGGTGCTAGAAACTGTACCTCCTTTGAGCCAGCACGAAGGTTGTACGCAAAGCAGCTTAGCAAAGCAGCTCCTTGTGGTCGGCTCCCGTTCATCAGTGATGTAAGACATCAGCTCCACCAATATTTTGGCGAGCAAATGGGAGAACCAACGCTTCACATCGAAACTGGATGCAGAAAAAGTAGACAGGGAGGGTGACCGAGCGGCTGAGTTCGTGATTCCAGGCATGGCAAGCTGCGCTGCTGATGATAGGGTTGACCTCACAAACATTGTAAAATACTTTCGCCAACAGAAGGTCCGTGCACGGCGCATTCTAGACCGCAAGCCTACGCGTCCGACCCTTCGACTTCAGTTGTTTCCACTGCCAATTTGTTGTTCTTGTTTCTTGCAGAGTGTTTCATCTTTTGAAAAGTCCGAATATTATGAGCTATAATGAGAATATAATGAAAGCATCCAAGGCTGCAAATTTGATCGCTTCGGCGAGTTCATAGCTGAGCTGCAAACCAGGAAACTTCACAGCAACTGTTGGCGTTCAATAGCCCTTTGCTTGCATTCTCTCAAGAATCTGGCATCGTGGGTTCACGGAGTTCAGATGAGAGAGACACTGGAGGACATGAGGGGTTGCCGCTGAAAGCTGTCAGGTCTCTACTGAAGTTGGTGCTCTTTGGAAGGCATAGGGCTGGACGGAGAACATACGCGTGCTCTCCCACTTCCTCCGAAAAGAAACCTTTTCCTCTTGGGATTTCCCATGGCCGAAGCTTTCCAGTCATCTGGTAGATGGTGGAATATATGAGCATCGGTTCTTGGGAATGAAAGAGAAAATATTTTTTACAGTCGTCCACAAACCTGTCTAGAGTGTTCTAACTCCGTGTCGTCTGCGCTCCTCAGAGCGCACAGCGACGCCCAGCAGCAGCGCCTGGTTCGAGATTGCGCATCTCTGATGATCAGACGACACTCAAAGATGCGCAATCTCGAAACAGGCGCTGCCGCTAGACGTCTCGCTGCGCGCTGCGGAGCGCAGACGGCACGGAGTTCGAGCGCTCTAGACAGGTCTGTAGATGACTGCACGTACCGAGCACTGTGCTGATGCCCGGGAAAGCAGCAACGGGACCGAGAGTGGCGCACTCACTGTGCCTTTGCAGCCCGTGCTGTGAAGCAGCCGAGGCCACGGGGCGGCACGTCTCGCCACTCTTCCACCTTTCCATGCAGATTCTGCAGCTTTTGCGAACTGTGCCAGTGAGAGAGACGCAGTTGTGCTGCTTCAGCGTTTGCTTTCTGTATTGCGTGACACACACCAGCGCGCTGTGGTCGCAACACGAAAACTGATATAAATCGTATCTTTGTTTATCACGGAGTTCAAGCAGATGAGATCATTTATTATGCTTTAATAGCGGCGGGGAAATAGAATTTATTCTTTCGAAGCTAAAATTCCTGTTCAATGGATTTTGTCCCGTTACAAAGTCGCCAACGGCATATGATGACGAAGACTGTTTACACTAGTTGTGTCTTTTCTTCTAGCCGCTGCTTGCAGCTATTTGGGATGTCGCTGTCCATGTTACCTGTAAATAACTTGCTCGCGTAACAATATCTTACAAAATTTCTGAGAGCGGCAGTTTCATTTTTCCGACCGTTTAGAAACGTAAGTGAGAGAATATGACGAGGATATTTGATATTTGCTAGGAGAATTCAACTGTTGTATTGACTGAAATTCTTTGTAGCGATAGCTACATTACTCTAGCATTTCAAGCGTTCAGCGTGGCACCCCTTGAGCTCCGGAGCAGGTGCCGGCGGCGCAGCGCGCCTATCCTTCGATAGTGAATCCACGTCCATGGACGAAGATGAAGAAGGAACGCCCAGGCGAAACAGAGCGGCGAAAGACTGACTTTCCATTTCGACTGAGTGAGTTTTCACTCGGCCAGCTGTAGCTATCGCGTCACTCCAGGTTTAGCCAGAGCTAAACCACAGCCAATTTTTGAAACCCCGAGAAACGGGTGCATAAAGAGTGGCAAAATTATGGGCAAATAAATATATACGCAGATGCTATACTGGTATCCGGACCCTTCAAAGACTCAGGTAAAAGGTAATCGCATCAGCTTCCAATCGCAGTTTCCTAATCCTCGTGAGATTTGTTCGGGGCACGGCTGCCAAACGCGTACTTGCCCCTTGGGAGCTTCGTACATCGGCTCTCCATAAGCACCCCCCCCCCTTCCTGTAGGAACTGCCGTCTCGGAGTTCTCGCTTCTTAATATGAGATTATTAATCGTAAATTGGAGGCTTCAAACTACTTAAGCAGCACGCGGGCTATGAGAAGGGCCGTCGTAGTAGCAGCACATTTAAAAAAAGACCCCGTCGGTTCACTAAAACGCGCTGACATCGCACAGCACACTGGCGTTTTCGCAAAAAGGAATGAATAGAAGTTCGATGATAATGAGAAGCTCGTTGGCGCGCATAAATGCATTGAAGGCAGGAATCCATCAGGCAAAACCATCGTTTTCGAATGGAGAGGCTTCTGCCAGTGAACTTTCTATGCCAACACTGCGGGTTTTCGAAGCAGTAGAAAAAAAACTGCATTGAAAAATACTTATCAGGTGTAGAGCGACTTTAGGCTTCTTGCCAACGCCCTAAAATTCTGGAAAATAAAATGTCTTCAGTGCAGGCTTGAGTATAGAAGTATCTTCTATCACTTCTGTTTTCTTTCTCAGATACTCTCTTTTTAAATCGCCCTCCTTCGTTTTCTTCTCGTCTCAGCAGGTAGTTGCAGACATCACTGTTTTCTTGGAACGATGGGCCCGAGAAACCGCGCGACGATGATACAATCACTACGTCGACGCTTTCAATATTGAGAACCAAGCCGAAAAATGTCAAGCAAAAGTTTCAGGAAGTAAATGCGTCACTTCCTGCGTGAGCGGATTCTGAAGTGTTCTGCAACTTCTATTTGTTCTGGAAGCTCTCCTGGGTGATACTTAGTTATTCACGTAGAGAGTAAGCGAAAGGGTCCTTTAGTTATAGGTGGTAGCCAGAGAAAATGTCAGCCGCTTCCAGGCTGTGTAAGAATGATAGAGGGGATTTTCCGCCTTCCAATATTTAGCGCCTGGGAAAAAATGCCTTCTTTACCGTTCAGACAAATACATGTAGTTGTAGTAGGACGCCCATCCTATTAGCAGCATGTCTGGGTGTCCGTTCTCTTTTAGCGCTGTGGAACTTTACCTTTACTGAGTAAAAAACAAGAAGTCCAGCAATTAGCTTTATTCTGCCACACGGAATACGCAATCGCAAACGAATGTCATGAGTTGCACTCCGACTCTGTATACGTTTGAAAAGATCACACAGATGCGCTGTCTAGCACAGTCCTGATCCTGTTTTTTACTATGTGCACAGATTTGATAGTTATGGAGGTACTATGCGTAGAAACTAAATTCTGATAATAAAGCACTGCTTTGAAGGCATATGAGCGAATCTGTTCTATCTTTTTTTTGTTGTTTGTTAACACCGCAGTGTTGCAGGTAAGCTCCATGTGAACTTCTTTATATTTCGTACGAGCTTGTGCACTTTGAGTGAGCTTTGCAATGAGCTCGTTTTCGTATGTTCACAACAAATTATTGCAATATTCACGTGTGCATTCCAATTCATGCACTTGTACTTTATTCTAACTGCAGGCGGGCTCCTCACTGTTAACAACAAAACAGCTCTAATCTGGTTTGCTTGTCGTACGTTGCGTCAGGTGGAGAAGAAGTACCGGTTTTGATCTACGTAGTAGACCATGTTATTTTCAAAAGCGGCTTTATTCACATTGAGCAACACAAACTCTATGCGCTCCGTTTATGAATGCTATAAACTGGCGGTAGCTCTGCTTTAGTAATGAGTGTTTTGTCTTTCTGGTCGTCCGGCGCAGTGATTTAAGCTCTTAGCCAGCTAGAGTCTATGAGAGTTTTGATGTCAAACTCACTTTGAACTTGAGCAGAGCGCCGCTTATAACTGCATGTCTGCCACTCGTTTTGCGCCTGGAAACGAGCATAAACAGGACAGGTATATTTTTCTCTATTTTTGAACTTTTTTAATGCACTAGCCGTGTTGACTTCTGTGTTCTTTCAACCCTCCGCATGCAAAATGAGAAGCTTAGGACTTAAGTGCCTAATTAGGTGTGAGTTGCGTTAACTCGTAAGCCGGAGCTCCTCTCAACGAAAGCGGTTCACCCGGTAAAAAGGTGCAGTCATCGTTGTAAGCTTTCAGCAAATCTTTTGTGCTCCAAGGGCTGTAGAAGCTTCCATACTTAAAGACAGTCTATACTGTCTACACTCTAAGACGCTATCTACACTCTAAACATAAACTCGCAGATTTGTGAGTAAAAATAGAGTAAGCTCTCTTCTGGCTAACTCGTTTTAATAAAGGGAGTGCGGTGGATGGGAGCTTACTCCCTTTTACACATTTTTGCTTAGAGTGTACGGGCTTGCCTTTTTCTGAGACGCCGTAATGCGTACCGGCGACTATGAGCTAAGTTAATGGAACCCAGCTGCCACGTTACGGGAATTTTCAGACTGATGTGGAAACAGTATGAACCATACGGAAGAGGTGAAAGAAATTGTAAGAGAAGGGTTAAGAGGGAGATTTTAGGAAGAAAGCCGGAATGCGCTTCAGTGATATCAAACTCGCAGGCTCTGACTTGTCCGTTGTCTCCTCAGTTCCTTATGCGAAAAGTTCGCGGAACGAGAGCCGGCTTCGTTAGGGATGTTTTAAACAATCACGCCTGCCTTTCACCTCCAATTATGCTTTCAGGGCTATTGTCATTTCGAATCCCTTCCACTTTCACGTTCTCTGCTCAATATGACGAGTGGTCAAATCGTCTCTCCAGTCACTAATTAGTAAGGCCTTTTGTTGGACTGTTTGCCGGCTGGACGAAGATTAACGTTGGTGCATGTAGCGCAGTTACTCGCATATTGAAATCAAAATGACAATTGGTTTTTTGTGGGGAAGGAAATGGCGCATTATCTGTCTCACATACCGGTGGGCACCTGATCCGCGCCGTAAGGGAAGGGATCAAGGAGGGAGTGAAAGAAGAGGCGCCGTAGTGGAGGGCTCCGGAGTAGTTTCGACAACCTGGGGATATTTAACGTGCACTGACATCGCACAGCACACAGGCGCCTTAGCGTTCCGGGTTTGAACCCGACCGCGGCGGCCGCATTTAGATGGAAGCATAGTGGACGCAATTCCTATTTTGAGCGTGAAGAAGCACAGTTCTCCGGATTAATTTACCCCGCGTAATAAAAGAGTCATTTACATTTTGTGGGACTCACTGGGGAAACAGTGCCCTCGTTGTGCGAGCAAATACGCTATACTACCACACCGAACAAGGGCAGCAGGTATGTACTGTCCACCTTTCGTTGTGTGTCATGCCGCGAAATTCGCACCGCCATGTGCACTGTTTTTTTTAATGAACGAAAAAAGTCTTCGAGAGGGAAAGAAAAGTGATGCACAGCAGGGAGAGCAGCAGCGCAGAGCGTGTGGTGGCCACGAAGAAATGTGCAGTGCCAACGATTGCCTCCATCAGCGCGTACTTATCCGAAATACAGCATGTTATCAGGGCTAACCTCAGCACGGGCTGTCAGTGGTTTCTTTCCGCTATTTCCTGCTTTCAGATATCCTTCCTGCACACATTTTCAGCTCTTAGACGCCATCTATAGTTTCCTCCTCTAGGCTGTATATGGTTTATGGGGGATTTAAAGTCCCAAAGCGACTCAGGCTATGAGGGACGCCATAGTGAAGGGATCCGTAAATTTCGACCACCTGGGGTTCTTTTACGTGCACTGAAATCGTACAGCACACGGGCCTCTAGAATTTCGCCTCCATCGAAATTCGACCGCCGCGGCCGGGATAGAACCCGCGTCTTTCGGGCCGGCAACCGAGCGCCATAACCACTACGCCACCGCGGCGGCTCTAGGCTATATATACTAATCATTATAAGTCATAAAAGTAAAGCATCGGGAGCGAAACTTTTTGGACTGAAGTCGTGCCCCAAAAAGGCGGAGCATGAATATCTGTTATAACTGTTTTTCCTTGTTTGCGTTCTTTTCTTTTTTGCTGCTGCTATCAGGTTGTTTTTCTTTGAAATATTAATATTGATGTGGCACATTTCAGAGTTTTCGTCCTTTTTTCAGGATAACCAGAAGTCACGCCAGATGGCTAATGACATTAACAGTACTGCTTTGAATGCGACTCAAAACAGGCCTTCTCTATATTGTCACGTAGTGGTGACGGCAGTCGAAGCAGCGATGAATACGGACGAAAGGATCTTCTAAAAGAACTGTTTATTGGGCTGACTTGCACCCAAAATGGACTGAATCACTCGGCGGCGGCGAAGCGACAAGCGTGCTCGGCGGTCGTCGAACAGAATGCCCGCCGCTGTCGGCCATGCTCAATTTAAAGCTGATAGCGAACATTCGAGATAAAGGGCGCAAAGTTACTAGAACATTCCGGAACAACGTAGAATCAGCTTTGCCTGGCTGCGATCAATCGAGATAAATCTAGTCGCGTCTTGCGTCGCAAACAAAGTGATAAGGTGGTGTCGCGGCATTACTCCCCTCTCAAAGAAGCATCGACCCGATGCATTAAAACAAATCATGCGAATAGTAAGGGAAAAAAAACGGATCTTGCGAAAATAGAGCATGGAAATGCAGCGGCCTTTAGCGCGCATAATACGGCTTCAGACGGACTACATGGACAACTTCTGATCGTACGCGGCGTCGCTGGGATGCAGTCATTGCGTCAGGGATGACTTCATAATCCAGTTCACCCAGCCGACGAAGAACCTTGTACGGGCCGAAATAGCGGCGCAAAAGCTTTTCACTCAATCCACGGCGGCGAATGGGCGTCCACACCCAGACTTGGTCTCCTGGCTTGTATTCCGCGTTGCGTCTTCGTAGGTTGTAGCGTCTGGCGTCGGACCGCTGCTGATCTTTGATCCGTAATCGGGCAAGCCTTCGAGCTTCTTCTGCGCGTTGAAGGTAGGCGGCAACGTCGACGTTCTCTTCTTCTGTAACGTTGGGCAGCATGGCGTCTAGCGTGGTCGTGGCATCCCTGCCATGGACGAGCCTAAAAGGCGTCATCTGGGTGGTCTCCTGCACTGCGGTGTTGTAGGCGAAGACGACGTAAGGCAGGATGACATCCCAGGTTTTATGTTCGGCATCGACATACATAGCGAGCATATCGGCGATGGTTTTGTTCAGGCGCTCGGTCAGTCCGTTGGTCTGCGGATGGTATGCAGTTGTCCTCCGGTGGCTGGTTTGGCTGTAGCGCAGGATGGCTTGCGTGAGTTCCGCCGTAAATGCTGTTCCTCTGTCCGTGATGAGCACATCGGGGCGCCGTGTCGAAGAAGAATGCACTCCACGAAAAATTTGGCCACTTCTGCTGCTGTTCCGTTCGGTAGGGCTTTCGCCTCGGCGTAGCGGGTCAGGTAGTCGGTCGCTATGATGATCCACTTATTTCCAGATGTTGACGTTGGAAAAGGGCCAAGCAAATCCATGCCAATCTGCTGAAAGGGTCTTGAGGGAGGTTCAATGGGGTTCAGAAATCCTGCTGGTCGTGTGGGAGGAGTCTTTCGTCGCTGACAATCTCGGCATGTTTTCACATAGTGTGCGACATCGGCAGACAGTCGGGGCCAGTAATACTTGTCTTGAATGCGGCGGAGGGTGCGAGTAAACCCGAGATGTCCAGCTGTCGGCTCGTCGTGTGAAGCCTGTAGAATGTCTTCGCGGAGACAAGTAGGTACAACAAGGAGGTAGGCTGTTTTGTTCGCTGTAAAGTTCTTCTTCACAAGGACCTCATTCTGCACACAGAAAGAAGACAGTCCTCGCTTGAATGAAGCGGGGGGTGAAGAAACCTTGCCTTCCAGGTACTCGATGAGGCCTTTTAGGTTGGGGTCCGAGCGTTGCTGCTGAGCAAAAGAGCTTGCGCTGATGGGTCCCAGGAAGGCGTCCTCATCGTCGTCCAGCGGCGGTGCATCTACAGGGGCTCGTGAGAGGCAATCGGCGTCAGTGTGCTTGCGTCCGGACTTGTAAACGACGGTGACGTCAAACTCCTGGAGACGCAGACTCCATCGAGCGAGTCGGCCAGAGGGATCCTTCAAATTGGCAAGCCAGCAGAGCGCGTGGTGGTCGCTGACCACCTTGAACGGCCGTCCGTAGAGGTAGGGGCGGAATTTCGACGTAGCCCAGATGATGGCAAGGCACTCCTTCTCAGTGGTCGAATAGTTAGCCTCGGCCTTGGAAAGGGAACGGCTAGCGTATGCGATGACCTTCTCCAGCCCGTCACTTTTTTGAACGAGAACGGCGCCTAGTCCCACGCTGCTTGCGTCGGTATGAACTTCAGTATCGGCGTTTTCATCAAAATGCGCAAGGATCGGTGGGGACTGTAAACGACGATGAAGTTCCTTGAAGGCTTCTGCTTGCGGCGCTTCCCATTTAAACGGCACGCCTGCCTTCGTCAGTTGGGTCAGGGGCTCGGCGATGCGCGAAAAGTTTTTCACAAATCGTCGGTAATATGCGCATAGTCCGAGAAATCTGCGCACTGCTTTCTTATCGGCCGGCGGTTGAAACTGTTCAATAGCGGCTGTTTTCTGCGGGTCTGGGCGTACTCCTTCCTTGCTAACGATGTGGCCTAGAAACAGCAGCTCTTCGTAGGCAAAGTGGCATTTCTCTGCTTTCAAGGTTAGGCCAGACGACTTGATTGCGTCTAGTACTGTTCGAAGTCTTTTGAGGTGCTCTTCAAAGTTCGAGGCGAAGACAACGACGTCATCTAAATATACCAGACAAATCTGCCACTTCAGGCCTGCCAGCACTGTATCCATTACTCGCTGAAACGTCGCTGGTGCGGAACAGAGACCAAATGGCATCACCTTGAACTCAAACAGCCCATCCGGAGTTATGAATGCTGTCTTCTCGCGATCTCTTTCGTCGACCTCAATTTGCCAGTAGCCGCTCTTGAGGTCCATCGATGAGAAATATTTGGCGTTGCAGAGGCGGTCCAGTGTGTCGTCGATGCGGGGGAGGGGGTAGACGTCCTTCTTTGTTATGTTGTTCAAGCGGCGGTAATCCACGCAGAATCGAAGTGCGCCGTCTTTCTTTCTCACTAGAACAACCGGTGCCGCCCATGGGCTGTTTGAAGGCTGGATGACGTCGTCGCGAAGCATTTCTTCGACTTGGTCCCGGATGGCTTGTCGTTCTCGCGGAGACACACGGTAGGGGCTTTGACGGAGAGGTCGGACGTGTTGATCCGTTATAATGCGATGCTTGGCAATTGGCGTCTGTCGCACCTTCGGCGATGTCGAAAAGCACTCACTGTAGTTTTGAAGCAGATTGCGGATCTGGTCTTGTCTGTTCCGGTGCAGGGCTGGGTTGATGTCGAAAGTGGGCGAGTTCTCTTGGTCAGTCGGATCTTCTGCGGAGGGGTCGGAGAGGGCGAAGGAATCTCGTACGTCAGATATTTCGTCGTAGAAAGCAATCGTCGTTCCTCTGTTAATATGCCGGTATTCTTCGCTGAAGTTAGTCAGCAGTACTTCGGCCTGGCCATTGCGGAAATGTGCGATGCCTCTTGCGATGCTGATTCCTCGGTCTAGTAGCAAGTGCATGTTCCCCTCGATGATGGCTTCAGTGTTTATGGCTTTCGTGGCGCCTACGGTCACGATAACGCTTGAACGGGGTGGGACGCTCACTTCTTCTTCCAGGACACTTAGGGCAACGTGATTTTCCCGAGTTTTCATCGAAGCGATGGCTTCGTCCGTCGAAAGCGTGATCAGCTTGGATCGCAGGTCGATGATCGCCTGATGCTCATTAAGGAAATCCATACCCAAGATCACTTCGCGGGAGCATTGCGGTAGCACAACAAAGGTCGCAGGATAGGTATGTCCTTTGACAGTCACTCGCGCTGTACATTGTCCTGATGGCGTAATGAGGTGGCCCCCAGCGGTGCGAATTTGTGGGCCGTCCCAAGCCGTTGTGACTTTTCTGAGCTGCGCAGCGAATGTTCCATTCATCACCGAGTAATCGGCTCCTGTGTCGACTAGAGCGGTAACTTTCCGGCCGTCGATAGTCACTTCTAGGTCGGAGGTCCTGGCTCTTGCATTGCATGTCGCTCTCGGCGTCGGGTCACGGCTTCGTCACGTATGCGAGTCACGGGTTGGGCGTGTGGTCGAAGCTCCTCTGGGTGGCGGCGTCGATTTCAAGGTAGCTTGCGTCGTGGTCGAGGTTCTCATTGTGTGCGGCGTCGGTGCAGCGAGTGTCGGTTCTTCATGCGGCGTCGCGGGTGCTGCGTCTTCATGGGGCGTGGTCGGTGGAGGATCTTCGGCGTTTAGCTCGTGAGCAACCTCACCTCCAGAGGTTGCTGCCTTTAGTTTCCCCTACGGGGGCTGGGCGACCTTCCTCGTACCGCGGCTGCGTAGCTGCGGCGTGGCGACGCAAAGCGCGAGGTTGACGGCGATGGTGAGCGCGAAAAGCGGTTCGGCGTGTACTCTTCTCGACGCAGGTACTCGTCGATTTCGTGCGGACGTTGTCCGAAGCGTGGTCGTGGGGCGTTAACGGCAAATCCTCGAAGACCGATACGTCGGTACGGGCAGTGACGAAGAATATGGCCGGCCTCACCGCAATGGAAGCACAACGGCCGGTTGTCGGAAGTCCTCCAGGCGTCGCATTTCCTGGGGCTTGAGGGTCGGTCATAGGCTGGGCGGGCGGGGGCTGGGAGGCGGCGTTGTGGACCAAGTGGCTCATTTCGGGGAGGACGTGGGGGTTGTCGTTGGGGCTGAGCAGTCCTTACTGCAGCGGCGTAGGTCATGGCCTGGGGTTCTGTGGCCGTCGGGGTGCCAAGTGCCTGTTGCACTTCTTCCCGTACCACGTCCATCAGAGTCGATGCTTGTGGCTGTGAGGAGGATGGCAGTAATCGGCGTAGCTCCTCTCGGACGATTTCGCGGATAACGTCCCGCAAGCTGTCGCTGGTGGTGGCCGGCGTGTCCGAACGGATTGCATAGGCAGAGGAAGGGCGGTTGTACTGCCGAGCTCGGACGTCGAGGGTCTTCTCAATCGTGCAGGCTTCCTGCATGAATTCCTCGACCGTTTTTGGCGGCTGACGGACGAGGCTGCCAAAGAGTTGTTCTTTTACGCCGCGCATTAAGAACTGAACTTTCTTTTCCTCGGTCATCCCGGGATCGGCGCGGCGAAATAGGCGCTTCATCTCCTCGACGTAGCTGCGGACGGGCTCATTCGGAAGCTGGATCCTGGACTCGAGGAGTCGTTCGGCTCTTTCTTTCCTCACGACACTGGTAAATACCTTTAATAGTTCTCTCTTGAATAGCTCCCATGTCGTAAGGGACGACTCGTAGTTTTCGTACCACGTGCGTGCGGAGCCATCCAATGAGAAAAAAACGTGTCCAATCTTTGCCGCATCATCCCACTTGTTGAATGACGCCACGCGCTCAAATTGATCCAACCATTCTTCAGGGTCTTCGCCTAGGGATCCATTGAAAGTTGGCGGCACCCGCGGCTGCTGCAGTATAATCGGTGTCGACATCTTTGGCGAGGTTGCAGTGCTGGTAGCAGCGTCTTTTCGCTGTCTGGTGCGGTCCGGCAGTTTCCCGAACTCAGGCTCCTCTCCCTGGAGACGTCGGCTGGCTCGCTGAGCTGCTGGCTCGTCCTCGGGTGCGAAGCGCTCAGGGCTGGCTTCACGACTTGAAGGAGGCGTCCGGAACATGGAAGGCTACCCCGCACCTCCACCAGATGTCACGTAGGGGTGACGGCAGTCGAAGCAGCGATGAAGACGGTCGAAAGGGTCTTCTAAAAGAACTGTTTATTGGGCTGACTTGCACCCAAAATGGACTGAATCACTCGGCGGCGGCGAAGCGACAAGCGTGCTCGGCGGTCGTCGAACAGAATGCCCGCCGCTGTCGGCCGTGCTCAATTTAAAGCTGATAGCGAACATTCGAGATAAAGGGCGCAAAGTTACTAGAACATTCCGGAACAACGTAGAATCAGCTTTGCCTGGCTGCGATCAATCGAGATAAATCTAGTCGCGTCTTGCGTCGCAAACAAAGTGATAAGGTGGTGTCGCGGCAGATTTGAAAAACGAATAAACACTGCAAATATTCGCGGCAATATTTTCTTTCTCGCACTGCTTTGACGCCACCTACGTACAGCTGATAAGCACGTGAGCTTTATTTTCTGCTGTTTCCTAAGCTCACAGATGACCGGGTTGTTCTTCCACTTTTCCAACAGGGCCCTGAGTAAGCCGAAACGCTGAAAATGCACAATTTTTAAGAATCAGCAAAGCCACTCTTGGCTAGCAATCGGGCACAATTAGTCTAAAAATTATGAGACGGAAGGGCGGTCATTACAACTACGACATACATTTCCGATGGGAACTTTTTCGTGGCTCCTCACATTTTTGAGCATTTAAGCACACCGTCGGATCTAGTGGACAAGCTCAAATATTTTTTTCTCTGCTATCTCCGCTGCAAGCCTTTCAGGTATCTTCTTTGGCGGCGGTGGCTTAAAGCCATGTCGCAATCACCCGAGAATGAAGGTGTTTTTTACATTTAATAAGAAGGAACTGGTAATGAAGAAGAGCGGCCATTGTTTTGTTTTTTAAAAAGGGCAGTGTTGCGCATTCTTTTTTCAGCAGGAACTGCCTCCACGTCTAGGTTCTGTGAATGGAAGCTCTGTTTGCCTTGAAAGCGAATTTTCATACATTCTATGAACGCTTTCTGTTACTCTTAGGAGCCAAATGTGCCTCTGATCTATGGAAGTCCATCGATCGAAAAAGAAATTTAGTGAATAGATGTTGCTTACCACAACAAAACAATCACACCGAGAAAAGAAACGAAGAACGCGGTCCTAAGCGCAATGTGCGAGAAAAACAAACACTGAGTGAGGTATTAACTAATCTATGACCCCTTTAGACTAAAATAATCTAGGGTGAGAACCAATGCGCTCGCATGCGTGGTGCAATGTTTACGATGGGTTGAAGCTCTCCAGTTTTCTATGCTCCCTTTGTGGAGCGTGAGGTAGCTTCGGCGGCGCAAAAACAAGGCGACACGGCAGGGCATCAAAGCAAACCAAACACCAGTAAGCTCTTTTGAAAATAAAATCAAAAAGAGAACAAACTAAATCATCCCGCATTGTGCCTTACTTCAGCAACAGCTGAAGCTAGTGCTTATTTCTTCGACCGTGGTTTTTTTTACTCTGCAAAAATTCACTTGGAGGTTAATTGTGGACACGGCTAGCTGACTTCGTATGCAGCCACAATCCCACAGTGCTTTCATTCATTCATTCATTCATTCATTCATTCATTCATTCATTCATTCATTCATTCATTCATTCATTCATTCCACTAGATGCGCGATACATACACGCCAATATTGGGCCAATAGCCGAAGCTACTTTAAACAAATTTTACAGACGCAGTCGGCACACAAAACAGGCCCGAAGGACGCATAACGAAAATCACCACGATAATTGCTAATACCGTAATTGTAGTCGAAACGCAGGTTAAAAAATTAACAAAATACGGACTTCGCGTGGCAGTGTGGTTTAGGGTGCTGCGTATTCGCTTCCTGGTTTCTCGCAATAATTAAAACTTCGAACTTCGTAAATGTCGGCACTTAATGTTTCGCATTACTTTCTAAATTGGATGGGTGCTGAATGGTTTTGCTTCGCATGGAATCTGTCTTTATGTGATTGTGTTTCTCTGAAGAACGCGGGTCTTTTTTTTATCAAGCGCTTTGTTTTCCTCAGATATTCCGCCTTAAAGTTTAAGCATGTTTTTCTAGCTGGTAAAAAAACCACGAAAACAGCATGCCACTCAACGCGCCTAAATTTAAAGTCTCCCTCTACTGCGTGCTTAATTTCCGAAAGTGCAGAAAGGGATGCGAGTTAAAATGATCAGTGTACGGAGGCAGGATGCGCAGTGCGTAATGAAAAGTGACAATCAAATTTCTTTGCCAACCCATTCTTGCCGTGGTAGTAATGAACGAGGACGAAACCTTTATTTACCGCGCTCAGCAGGAGTGAAGTATAGCTTTAGGCTATGAACGGACACAAGGACGTTGTGAGAAGTGACAGTACAGCAAACTTTACGCTCTTCGTAAAACGATCGCACGCTTTCTGTGTTGTGCTACTTTTCTGCGTACAAAAAAGCTCGAAGAGTGATTGCGTACTAGATCCCCCCGTTAGGGCGATGCTGTCCGCGTGGTAGCGGGTTTGAAAGCGCTGTTGCCATGGGGGGAGCATCTGCGTTTGTTGCGGCGTCATCCTTGCCCGCTTTATCAACAGCCCGCTCGAAAGCTGTGTGCATCTCGCACAGCTCCACCATTTCGTGAAGCTGCAGGCGACGGAAGCCTGGTCGCCTGAACAGAAAGTTGATCCATGTGACGTCGTTTCTGTGATGGCTTGCCCAATGGTGCAGTCGGAAGAACTGCTTGATGCGCAGCTGTACAAACCGCTGAACTCGACTTCAGCCATACTGTTCTTGAAGATGTGGGTCGAGTTGCTGCACCACCGGTTCATAGCTTTGTCTTCCGTACGCGCCGACGTGAAGACCTCAAAGGACTCTCACGCTAATCTCGGTGGCTATTTCTCTCCCTCGGACCGCCAACAATCCGAAGCTGAACCGTTGCAGTCCCTACTCCAGCATGCACGTTGACTTCTTTTATTTTGCTTCAGTTGCAACGCTGACTAACGCTTGCCCATAGCTTTGATGAACTGTAGATGCACGGAGTAACAAAAGCTACCGCGTGCAAAAAAACGATTCGTGGAAAAATCACAGAGAAAATTTTACTATCAGTATAATGAAACCGCTACCCTCCAGCAAGGTGGCAGCAGGGTGTCTCTTGGTGTTGTTGTAGGCAGTAGCCGCATGCAGTGGCTAGGCCGTCTGCGTGGCTTGGCTTGGCTGCGCGGCGGGGCGCCCGCGTGAGGCTCGCTGCGGCTTGCCGGCGTCTCGTGCTCGTGCCGGCATTCGCTGGGCTGGAATAAAGCTGTCCGGATGGCGTCTCAACCCTTTCGTTTTCCTCAACCCAACAGGTGTGAGTGGGGTGGTTTTGTTTTTTGTGCAGAAGCACATGTATCCTTCGTTCGTACTGTTGCTGCCCCCATAGTTTGTCTACCACTAGATAGCTTGCTTTATGCCGTGTTCTTCTCTTTGGTTAGGTCTTGTTAGGTTGGGTGCCACTTTTTCCCAATGAATATTTTTTTTTGCAGCAACCATTTCTACGTGCAACAATCTGCCAGTGCTTGAAGTGCTCTGAAATAAAATGAGGCACGACATATATGGATAACAATAGCTTCAAGCAGAACTGTTTTTGCACTTGAATGCCATACTTCAGTGCATCAGAAATGAAGTTTCAAATGCAAATTGTTGTTTCGAATGTGTCCTAAGCGTTTATAAAGAAAGCGTGGATGCAACATCCCGTATTTATTTTGTTATTATTCGTGGCAAACGCTGCAGTGTCTAGGAGCGGTCGTTCCGTCAAATAACAAATAGGTTTTAGAACAATGTAAATTACTATTGATTTGGCAGGGGGAATTTAAGCTGAACGCCTGTGATAGTGAATAAACCAGCCTTCAGGGGATCAGTGCTCGATTGACCACCGTAATCAGTCACAGATTGGCTTTAAAAAGTTGTTCTGCTCATTCTCTGGCTAGTAATCAAATTCGCGTCCAACCCAGAGAGCAGATGAGCAGGATCATCCCGTCTCGTTATACCAAGTAGTTCAGCGTGAGCTACGCCTCTGCAATTTGCATTATTTTGGACCTCGTCGGGCGTTCGCCATGGGAGATGGGCTGTGAGAGCTCAATCTGAGCGAGCATGACGAAATTCAATGATCAGACGGCTTAGTTGGCGAGGTCACTCTCAAAAAGCCTGAAATTCCTTTTGGAACGCTCTAAATGGACTGATTAGTAAGTTTGGTGCTTGTTCTTCGTTTCGGATTGGCGGACCTGTGCTCAAGAAGGCTCTCAATATTGAACCTTGCCTGTATAATGAATACCCTTATTAACTAGCCATTCAATTACGCAGTTTCTACTTAAGAACGTTCCTGGGAAAGGTTTAGACAACAAAGAGGAGAAACCAACAAAATTGTGCTGAAGAGAGGCCGCTGCACGCGACGCCTAGACGAACAGCTAACTAACAGCACAAGACAAGCACAGAACAATCTGTACCTCTGCATCGCGGAGATTGAAAAAAAAACTGTGCGTATATTTTTATTCTGCACACAAAACGATATCTGAGTCGATGCAGACACCGACGGACTGGCATCTCGAAACCGAAAGCTCCCGCGTTCACCCGCGGGCTGAAGAAAACTTTAACCAGTCCTGCTAAGCAGTTACCGGACACTATAACGAGTCCAAAGGGGCCGTGTGACTCGGTGGCCTTAGGGCCTCAGGAATTTTTCGAATTTAGATGCCATTTGAGGAAATATTTGCATCTTTTGTTAGAACCGGTAACTTCTCGTGCTGTATAGTGTTATCGATGCGCAAGCAGGTGGCGTATAAAATATGTATGAATATACGCATCATTTCTCAGTTCACTGGCTATGACCAACACCAATGTCCAGCCCCGTCGCCCTTAATTAGTTCTGAGCCAGCACATATAGGCCTACATCAAACACACATTGTAAGTGAATTAATAACTGCCGGGCTTACATATATACATAAAACGCACGCCGCTTACTTGATGCACTTCGGAATATATACACAAAAATCAGACCATGTAAACAATCCACGAAAGAAACGCAATATTCTTCCAAAGGGTTTGACACCTTTAGGAAGACTAGTAATAGAATTTTTGCACGCCTTTACGGCTCACACTTCGGCTAAAGTGAACTAATTTTCGCCAACACAGCCGGTCCTTGTCTAATGTGCTTCAGAGTAATATCTAATCTTAGTATGCGTGTAGCAGGCTTGCGAAAAGGGAAAGTGGAGCGAGATGTCTATGTCTGACTTTCCGCAGAGACTTGTCGTACACTCAGTTCAGCCTGTTCTGAACAAACAGATTAGAGAGAAGCGGCACCAAAGTGTAATCCTGTGTACAACCGTTTTTTTTTTACTTCGAGTAACGTTGATACAAATTTGAAATCTAATTTTTCTCTCAGTCTTAAGTAGTGTACAAATATTCTTGATACTTTCACACCAGGCGTGGTGGGTCGCGGCAACCTTCGTGCGTAATGAATTGGCATCCCCTCTGCCACAGGAACGAGACGCAGTCTTGGTGCGTGTTGTACCGCGAGCTAGAAAATCACCTACTGTGTTTGCAGGGATGTCTTGGTCACTCGAACCCACTTATTTTTTTTTTTCAGATAGGAGTTGTTTTGTTTTTGCGTTAGATTTCATACACCATAAATAGAATGACCTTACTTCTGCATATCTGACATGCAAAAATTGCTTGTGGAACTGCGAACAGGGAAAACTTTGGAAAAAATTTTTGCCATCATCTCTTTAACTCTATATCTAAAGTGAGCTTATCCTAATGTCCTCTTCAGATGTTCAGGAAATTTGATATTTACGTGATCTATTGACATCAGCCAAACAAGGCACGCGTTTTTGTAGGGCAAAATGTTGCTTTGCCGGCACTATTTCTTGGAGGACTGCCATTGGAGGACTGCCGCCGGAAATGAGAGTTTGCAGGAAATTAATCACGTTAAATTGTTTGAAGCCCGTTTTGAAACAATAAGAAATGGTGCGTTGCCGTGGTCTTCATTTCATCCTTAATGTGTTGTAAAGCACGCCGAGTCAAAGTGAATAACATTGCCAACTTTTTACCAGGTTATCTTTATTTCCGTATGAAACTCGTTGCGCGTGGTGGACTTTCTTCAAAACTCTTCCATTTCCTTCCAATCATTTCTTGTTTTGTAAGGCTGATATCTTAAACCCACAGATCCTCTAAATTGAACTAGTTCATTAAACATTCGCATGAAAAAGGTATTTTCACGAAATCATTGAGTAACTGCCATACCCTAGAAAAACGCAACTAAATGCGTAAAAATAAAAGTGTACGTTACTGATATTATTCCTTGTAGTTCAACGCTGGTATTTCCTAAGGTGTTGATGAGGCTGCTACGTACAATCGTTTCGCTCGCATTTGCAGTCGTAATTTTGGATGAAAGTTTCACTCGTTTTCTGGGCTGTTCGCTCACTATATTGTTTAAAGAAGGCTTAAACTAGCGTTTAGACGATTTCTCTCTGAGAATAATCATTATTTGATAGAGTTCCTGGGTTCGAATCCGACCGTGGCGGCTGTGTTTTTATGGAGGAAAAACGCCAAGGCGCCCGTGTGCTGTGCGATGTCAGTGCACGTTAAAAATCCCCAGGTGGTCCAAATTATTCCGGAGCCCTCCACTACGGCACCTCTTTCATCCTTTCTTCTTCCACTTCTTCCTTTATCTCTTCCCTTACGGCGCGGTTCAGGTGTACAACGATATATGAGACATACTGCGCCATTTCCTTTCCCTAAAAACAAAGAACCAAATTACTCGTCCTTTCACAATAAATATTATTACGTGGGTCAGCTGAGCAGCACGCACGAACGGCCGCAGTCAGGGGGCACACAAAAACCAGGTCATCCCAGCACAAGCTGCAGAACACTGTCCTATTAGCCTCGAGACTGTGTAGCATAACACTATCCCCCATTCGGAAGAAGCGCAGTCCCTGTGAATCCTGAGGTGGTAGGTTCGAATCGTACGGCTTAAGACGGGTCACGTGCAGGAGCTGCGCTTAGGGGGCCGCGGGAGAAGAGTTGGGGTGCAGGGGTGTGATTTCATAGGTCACATTGCTCAGTTGCCTCAAGATGCGGTAAGGACCCACGTAACGAGGCAGCAGCTTCTCACACAGGTTCACACGGCGCGCAGGGGGCGAGAGGAGTACGAGGGAGTCGGGAGGGTAGTGGACGACACAATGATAAAGGTCGTAACGACGTTTATGAGTAGTCTGAGAAGCCTGGAGATGATCCCGAGCGATCTGGCGGACGGTGGCAACACGGGCAATGGCGTCGCAAGCGTAGCTGCTGGCAGAAGGCTCATGAGGCAGTAAGCTACCGAATTGCAGCAACGGGTCGCGGCCAAAGAGTACATAGAAGGGTGAGTATACCATGGTATCGTGGTGTGAGGAATTGTAGACGAACGTCAAGAAATCGAGAAAGGTAAACTGCCGTCCCAATCACGATAGTGGTCTGAGACATACATAGACTGCACGTGCGTCAGGGTGCGGTTAAGCGGCTCAGCAAGGCCCTTTAATTGGGGACGGTAATTGGCTGTGCACTTTTACCGGGTATAGGATGAGCGCAAAAGTTCGTGGACCATTTTAGATGATTTCTTAGCAGCGGCCTCGATTCGCAAGCGGTTGACGAGAAACGTCTTGAAGCAGGACGACGTCACGGAAAAGAAAGTCGGTGACATCAGATGCACAGCGGGCAGTTGAGGGATTTCGCCAGAGCACTGTGTGATGAGGCATCGGAAAGTATCCTGGAGTGTATTGGTGAGCGCTAGCAAGATACGCAAAGGGGCGAACACACAAGACGAAGCACTTCCTCGCTATACTCACTTTGGTACCCTCAGTTTGGTAGCCGTGCTGCTTTGCCGCAGTAAAGGTTGATGGGATATGTAGTACACTGGCCGAGACTCGTCGCAATGTGCGCCTGTTGCCCTCTGTGCTTTGCCTTTGTCAGTTAAGCGTCGCGTTTCGAAGTCGTAATCTCTCTTGAGACTCGGGTTCCTGCTTGACCGCTTCGTTAAATACCCAAAGCGGTTCTCCGCTACGCCGTGGTTGTCAGCCAGTTCCACCTCGACTTTCGAAGAAAGCTTTACTTCGTAGCGATCGTGGATCTGCTTGATATTTTTAGCAAAAACTTGCACGGCTTCGGAGCCTAGATTTGGGGTCGGAGTAACTGACACACCCAGTGTTTTCCAAGTTCCCGTACATTCTTCGAATCGGGCGGTTTCTAGCTCAACTGCAGTCATTATCATGACAATAGCATGTATGCTAACTATATCTTGACATTTGGACACTACTTGGCCCTGAACTGCCCCATCCGAATTCTGTCTCGACGGCAATCACTTTATTGGGTAGCTTTCACGCCTTCCCAGTGATGCATCGGTGATGAATCGATGCGTCCTCGCTTAGAGCAGAATCATCACCCAAAGGAGGCATCAGATCTTGTAGTGTTTCTCTGATCACTTCGTTGGGGCAGAGAATACTGTTCACATATGGAAGGTATTTCTAGGGCTTCGAATTTGAACTGCACTTTTGGGTCCTCTCGTCGGACGACGCACACTTAAATTCACCTAAATGTGCGTCAGGTCTGTCCTCCTACAAATACACCCTGCGACAGTAACTCTATCCCGAGCAATTTGCACCCCAGTTTCCTGCAAAAGTCTTCTGTTATAAATGTTCTCTGTCATCCGCTATCAATGAAAACTCGAGAAACTTTTCTTGATTTAGTGCCTTTGTTCAAGTCTGTAACGGTAGGCATTAGGACTGTGCGGTGAATGCCGTCTTTTTCCGCTCCTGAGGCATGCAGGCTTATTGGCTGTACCCCTTCGTTAGCCGAGCGTGCGTTCTCGGCTTCGTTGATAGCACAGTCGCACATCGCTGTCTCATGTCTGCGGTTACATCTCTTGCAACTTATCTGGAACGATGTCCATGCAACGTGCAACAAAAGCATCCGCCTTTCGCCGTGAGAATTGCCTCCCTTTCGCTTACTGTCGTCTTCGACTCGCAATCTTGGTTTTCAAGTCTTTTTTGAGTAGCAAAAGACGCATTGCATGCAGATGGCGGCTTCATGCAGGGCTGAGGCCGAAGAAGGGTGAGCGTGCCATCCATGCTTTCGTGCCCTGTTCGCATCAAAGTGAGAAGCAGGCTTACCATCTACGTAGTCGGGCTGGTCCTCTAGCGACCTCTCGTGGCTCTCTAGCTCGAAGCGGAAAAATTTGAGCAGGGAATGAAGAGGCATTAGCAATGAGCTGTCCGACGATGATATCGTTGACATTGAATTGTCGGCCACTGCTGACGTCGCTGACTCTTGGGTCTCGGCGTGTGATCGATGATGTTCCAATATCAATTCGTTCGCGAGAGTGCGGAGAAGGGCATGATACAGCATCGTCCGGGAGCCACCTTCCTCGATGCCCTGCGCCTTCAGCCCCCGCATGTGAACCTGTACCTCATCGTAAGGACGTCTCAAGTCTCGTATTTTCCGTGCAGAGAACACAGGTTTCACGTGGATTAGGCGCTTCATGTGACCCTGAATCAGCGCTTCCGGGTATCCGAATCGTTGTCTCAAGATGTCGACCGCGTCGCAATTGCGGTCTCGGCCTCTTATGTCAGCTGCGTCAAGTAATTGAGTGCGTTCGGTGTTAGTATATTCCGTGTTTTGTGGACTGCCACCTCGAATTGTTCTCAGAACGGCTGCCAGTTTTTGCTTTTGCCGTCGAATTTTGTTAGTTCCAGCTTCGGAACATGAATACGGTAGCTTGGATCCATGTTTCCTGATTTCTCCTTGCTTGTTCGGTTTGCCCTTTTTTGATTTTTAATTGGCAAATGCAGTCACCAATTTTGTTACTGTACTGAATGGTTTGCTCGAATTCAGCCTTCGTTTCGTCCTCTTTGTTATTTGGCTCGATTGTCGCGTCGGCGCTGCTGAGGTGTTGTTTGACCAATTGTAGGCGTTCAAGAAGCACGCTCACCTTTTCGATTGTGGTGGTTCGTCGGCATCCAAGATGTCGCCCGTTTCTTCTGTCACCCACGTCGCTTCCCTACTGCCGGCCTTCATCTTTTTCTTCAGATCATCCATGTAGCTATTAATGGCACGCTGAAGCGCTGAGTCCGGTCGCTGTTCCTGATTAATCCATTCCCGAGTTTCGGCACGAACATGTTCCAGAAACTGGTTTAGTTCCTTGTTGAGGACAGTAAACTGTTCTCGTTTACCTAACTTCACTTATTGCAAAAACAATCATCAGCAGCAGCGGCTTGACTACGCCCACTGCAGGGCAAAGGCCTCTTTGAAGTCTGTCTAATCCTGGCCTTTGTAAGCTGCGCCCACTGTAATGGCCAAGCTAAATTTCTGCCGCCCCTTGCTGCTCTTGCCTTCTCTTGGAGTCCACTCTGTTAACGTAAGGCAAGTGGTTATCTTGCCTTCGAATTACATGCTCTGTCCAAGGCCAATTCTTCATTTCGGCTAGGATGTCATTAACTCGCGCTTGTTTTCTCACCCACTCTGCCCGCTTCCGGTATCTTAACGTTGCACCTATCATTTTTCTTTCCATGGCTTGCTGCGCTCTGCCTAACTTAAGCTTAACCCTTTTCGTCACCGCCCAAGTTTCTGCCCCGTGGGTTAGTCATCATCATCATCATCATCATCATCATCAGCCGTACTACACCCACTGCAGGGCAAAGGCCTCTCCCATGTCTCTCCAATTAACCCTATCCTTTGCCAGCTGCATCCACCCTTTGCCTGCAAACTTCTTAATCTCATCCGTCCATCTAACCTTCTGCCGCCCCCTGCTACGCTTACTTTCTCTTGGAACCCACTCCGTTACCCTTAAAGACCAGCGGTTATCTTGCCTTCGCATTACATGCCCTGGCCAAGGCCATTTCTTTCTCTTGATTTCGACTAGGATGTCATTAACCCGTGTTTGTTCCCTCACCCACTCTGCCCGCTTCCGATCTCTTAACGTTACACCTATCATTTTTCTTTCCATGGCTCGCTGCGTTGTCCTTAACTTAAGCTGAACTCTTTTCGTTAGCCTCCACGTTTTTGCCCCGTAGGTGAGTACCGGTAAGATTATGCTGTTGTACACTTTCCTCTTGAGGGAAATTGGTAAACTGCCACTCATGATCTGCGAGAATTTGCCATATGCGCTCCACCCCATTCTTATCCTTCTAGTTATCTCCCTCTCATGATCCGGATCAGCTGTCACTACCTGCCCTAAGTAGACGTATTCCGGCACAATTTCTAGGCTCTCGCTGCCAATTGTGAACTGCTGTTCCCTTGCTAGGCTGTTGAACATTACCTTGGTTTTCTGCATGTTAATTTTTAGACCCATCGATCTGCTCTGCCTGTCTAACTCGTTGATCATGATTTGCAGTTCACCTCCTGAGTGACTCAGCAAGGCAATGTCATCAGCAAATCTCATATTATTTAGGTATTCTCCATTTATTCTTATTCCCAACTGTTCCCAATTCAGGCCTCGAAATACCTCCTGCAAACATGCGGTGAACAGCATTGGCGAGATCGTGTCTCCTTGCCTGACGCCCTTCCTTATTGGAATTTTATTGCTGACTTTATGGAGGACTATAGTAGCTGTGCAGTTGCTATATATATCTTCCAGTATTTTGACATAAGGCTCTTCTACCCCCTGATTACGCAATGCCTGTATGACTGCTGAGGTTTCCACTGAGTCGAATGCTTTCTCGTAATCAATGAAAGCTATATATAGAGGTTGGTTATATTCTGCGCATTTCTCTACCACCTGATTGATAGTGTGAATATGATCTATTGTGGAATATCCTTTACGAAAGCCTGCCTGATCATTTGGTTGATTAAAGTCTAACGTTGCCCTGACTCTATTAGCGATTACCTTAGTAAATACTTTGTAGGCAACGGATAGTAAGCTGATCGGCCTGTAATTTTTCAAGTCCTTGGCGTCTCCCTTCTTATGAATTAAGATAATGTTTGCATTCTTCCAAGCTTCTGGTACAGTCGAGGTCATAAGGCATTGCGTATACAGGGTGGCTAGTTTTTCTAGCACGATGTCCCCTCCATCCTTCAACAGATCTGCTGTTACCTGATCCTCCCCAGCTGCTTTTCCCCTTTTCATTGCTTCTAAGGCTTTCTTTACTTCATCTTTCGTTACTGGCGGGATGACGCATTGCTGTGCACTGCTGTCTTTCTCATTAGCGCTCTGATTACATTGGCTACTGTACAGGTCTGTGTAGAACACTTCGGCTACGTTAACTATCTTATCCATATTGCTAATGACATTGCCCTGCTTGTCTCTTAATGCATACATCTGGTTTTTACCTATGCCTAGTTTATATATATAATTATAATTGGTTTTGGGGGAAAGGAAATGGCGCAGTATCTGTCTCATATATATCGTTGGACACCTGAACCGCGCCGTTAAGGAAGGGATAAAGGAGGGAGTGAAAGAAGAAAGGAAGAAAGGGGCGCCGTAGTGGAGGGCTCCGGAATAATTTCGACCACCTGGGGATCTTTAACGTGCATTGACATCGCACAGCACACGGGCGCCTTAGCGTTTTTCCTCCATAAAAACGCAGCCGCCGCGGTCGGGTTCGAACCCGGGAACTCCGGATCAGTAGTCGAGCGCCCTAACCACTGAGCCACCGCGGCGGGGCCTAGTTTCCTCTTCACTGTTTTTAGGCTACCTCCGTTCTTTATAGCATGCTCGATTCTCTCCATATTAAACTTCCTTATGTCGGCTACCTTGCGCTTATTTATTAACTTTGATAGCTCCGTTAGTTCGATTCTATCGGTAGTGTTAGATGCCTTCAAGTTTTGGCGCTTCTTAATCAGATCTTTCGTCACCTGAGATAGCTTCCCGGTATCTTTTCGAACTGTCCTACCGCCTACTTCTACTTCGCACTCCGTAATTATTGATGTCAGGTTATCGTGCATTGAATGAACATCAAGATCATCTTCTTCAGTTAAAGCCGAGTATCTGTTTTTCAGCGCTATCCTAAACTCCGGTGCTTTCCCTCTTACGGCTAACTCGTTAATGGTCTTCTTCTTCGCTAGCTTCTTCCGTTCCCTCTTCAAGTCTAAGCTAATTCTAGACCTTACCATTCTATGGTCGCTGCAACGCACCCTTCCGAGGACGGCCGCATCCTGAATGATGCCAGGTTTAGCGCATAGTATGAAGTCGATTTCATTTTTAATCTCACCAATGGGGGATCTTCCAGGTCCACTTCCTGTTTTCTCGTTTGTGGAAGAAGGTATTCATGATCCGTAAATTATTTCTATCCGCGAATTCGACTAATAACTCTCCCCTGCTATTTCTAGAGCCTATGCCATAGTCACCTACCGTGTGGTCGTCAGCCTGCTTCTTGCCCACCTTCGCATTGAAGTCGCCCATCAGTACAGTGTACTGCGATTTTGCTCTATTCATTGCTGATTCTAAGTCCTCATAGAAGCTTTCAACGGTCTGGTCATCATGGCTGGATGTGGGTGCGTAGGCCTGCACCACTTTCAGCTTGTACCTCCTATTCAGCCTAATTACTATAGCTGCTACCCTCTCGTTAATACTGTAGAACTCCTCTACGTTGCCAGCTATATTCTTATTAATGAGGAAACCCACACCTAGTTCTCGTCTATCCTCTAACTCGCGATAGCACAGTATGTGTCCGTCCTTTAGTACTGTATACGCGTCACCTGTCCTCCTAACTTCGCTAAGCCCTATCACATCCCATTTAATTCCCGCTAGTTCCTCGAACAGCACTGCTAGGCTAGCCTCACTAGTTAAAGTTCTAGCGTAAAACGTTGCCAGGTTCAGATTCCAATGGCGGCCTGTCCGGAGCCAGAGATTCTTAGCACCCTCCGCTGCGTCACAGGTCTGACCACCGCCGTGGTCAGTTGCTCTGCAGCCGCTGGGGACTGAGGGCCGAGGGTTAATTGGTTTGATCATAGAAGGTTGTGGCCAAGTACTACACCAGGGTGGCCAAATCCTGCTCTGGTGAGAGAGTGCGTTGTCGGTTCTGGGCACCGAGATAAGGCCGCACTACAGGCCTGGTTATGCAATTCCATCGACACGCGGTTTTTTTTTTAAACCCGGTGGAGAATTGCGCGGCACCAGGATTTGAACCCCGGTCCTCTTGCACGCGAGGCGGATGTTCTACCTCTACGCCATCGCTGCAGCTTCGTGGGTTAGTACCGATAAGATACTCACCTTACAACAGCTGTATATTACCAGTATCTTACCGGCAAGAAACAAGGAACAATCAAACGGTTCGTTAGGAGTGGAGCAAGAGCGGGAGAAACTAAATGCTCATTTATGGGGCTCCCCGCTCGTTCTGGTCTTTTCCCTTAACCCTCCAGACGGAGGAGCGCTCCGCTTGTCTCAACCTTTGGCCCCTCTCCCTCGGGTTCCCTGAGTCCCCTCGCCCGAAGGGAGCCGCCGCCGCCGGCCGTAAACAAGAGAGAGGTGTCTGGATTTCGTCTCGCGAAGCGGATTTAGGAAAATGACATACAAAGGACACACAAAGCAAACATGAAAAAATGAAAATTCAGCAGTAATTGCGCATTATAAATTCTAAAAACAGATATGGCTATTACTAACGACCGGCTACAAATCTCTAATTGCAAGTAGACACCTAACTCTGCTAGTTAAAGAAATTAATTATTAAAAATAAACAGCCTTGTACTTTAAACGAGTTTCCGGTTTTCTGGTGTTCGCCAAAAGTTGGAATACTATTCTGAAAAAGCCATATTTCTACCTTAAAAAAACAGTTTTTGAAAATTACTTAGTCTACCATCAAAAACCTTGTATATGTGCACGAAAAAGAAAAAGTAAATGCACATGTGAACAAGTGATGTTTGAGAGAGACCTAGGCATTCCTACTTTACCGTGCTCACCCACAAGAGAAACTATACGTAACGCAGCGTACACAACAAACCCTTCAGATTTCCTTCAACTTGTTCACATTATACCCATCATGCATGCGTGCATTAGATGCGCTTAAAAGCGGTAGCAGTGATTATTTTCGACGATTTTGCTTGAAGTTTACAAATTTTCAAAAGAATTTTCACGTCGAACAGAAGCCTATTCAATCCTCAGGCACCCAGGCGATGTCTTCCTAAACTTAGTGACGGGAAAATATATTGTATTGGTGACCAACGACATTGAATTAGGCTCGAATGAGGTCTGGAAATCTGGAATCGGATGCCTACTAGATCAGTCTTCACAACTGCTGTTCAATGATGGATTGTAACAAAATCTTCGGCGACAAAAATCATTTGTTGAGGTATAGGCTGGAATTAAAGTCAGAAAAACAAAGTGATGTTCTCCAAGTGAATTTTATCAAAAATGAGACGTATCCACAACCGTACGAGAAAATATTTTATTTCAAAACAATAAAGCGTAGTAATAAGCGTCTCTTATGTCACGTGCAGTAGCAAGAGCTCCAATGACTTGTCGGGGCTGACGCCTGACGTCAGATGTGCGGTGACATCCCCGTGAGAAAAAGGCTGGGGCAAGAGGAGCCGCAAGTAGTCTGGTGTGCGCAGTACCCGTGGCAGAACTCGGGGGAATACAGCGATCACCAGGCACCGTAGCGAGATTCTTCAGCTTTCTAGACAGCAGTAGGAAAGGGGGCAAGACAACAATAAACGTTTTAGTCACGATATCACCTGAAAGATTGGAGATAGGTAGATCAAGCAGCAAGATCGTAAGGTGCTACTTAAAGCAAGCGCCCACTCTACCCCTACCGTGTTTTGCTTTGAGATGTGGCGCATCGAGCTGCACAGGAAATAATAGTCGCAGCTAGAGAGCTGCGGCATTGCTGTGAAGTACTATACATTGCAGACGCCTACCAGTGCTTACGATGGGGCAAAGGGTTCTGCGGTGTTTGGAGCAATATCCTTTAATGTAACTTGACATGTTTACTGCAAATGGAGCTTTCATTTAAAGAGTATCAACAAAGCATCAGTTTATTTGTGGCCTTCAAGAAAGAAGAATCGTAACCACTGGTGATTTTCGCAGAAGAAAAAGGGTGACTGACCCCCAAAACGTCCGCAAAGAGTACGCACAAACTATCAACCGATGAGCCGCAGTGATTATGAGTGGCCAAATATGCATATAGTAAAAACGCACAGTAGTAGCGACCATTTCTAGCGAGGCGCCGTAGATTTTCCAGGGCTGGGCGCGTGACTTCAAAGGGGTTTTGGTACATACGTTATGTGCTGAGAAATTCTATTGAAGCAAAAAAGCTTCACCGCGCAAGGTTGAGCAGCCGTCGCGTAGGCCGGAGAATGGGCCTTGAACGACCTTCAACCCAACCACGTTAGCCGTGTATGACCATATGTGGTAGATCTATGTACAAGCGCTAGCGCAAAATAAGACACATTCACAAGAAAGATAGACAAGAGAACGTGCTGAATGTGCCTCATTTTGCACTAACGTTTGTAAATAGAACTATGCACCAACTAACCCAGCAACAAGCGTTACTTGAATATATGTGGTAGAGTTATGCTGTCGAACCC
Organism: Amblyomma americanum; assembly: GCF_052857255.1. NCBI lineage: Eukaryota > Metazoa > Arthropoda > Arachnida > Ixodida > Ixodidae > Amblyomma > Amblyomma americanum. The sequence goes on from NC_135500.1 coordinate 134,032,374, forward strand.
CTGGTAATGACCCATGCCTTTAGTCGACCTTTGACCTAAAGAGCATCCGATGGGGTTATGAGAAGCCACCTTATGACATCCGACGGTGGTGTCATAAGACCATGTGATACCAGACACTTTATAGCCATGTGGTCGTGTGGGTATATATATAACGGATGTCGCAAGCATGTAGTGGAGCTGCCATCAATGAGCCTTTGAAGCATAGCAAGTGGCCCTGCATTTCGCTGCATTCCAGGGTTATCCGATTTAAACCACTGCCAATTTAGCTCACCGGCTTAGCACATTATTTAGCGAAACCTGTTTGGCATTTGCAACCGAGAGACCTGGCGTGGCAGTCCCATTTTCAAGCCTTGGGCATGTGGATACAATTAAACCAACGGTGTACACATGCACTTGCTCTACTCAAAGCTTCCAGCCTACAAGTTGCCCGCGTGATCACGCGCGTCTCCCATAAACACTCGGGCATGCGAGAAGACACGCTAAAGCTGGTCAGGAGCCTGGTGATCAGCCGAGTCACCTACAGTCTTCCATACTACAACCCAATCAAAAGCGAAATCCAACAGATTGATGAGATTATGCGCAAAGCATACAAAACAGAACTCCATCTACCGCAGTGCACATCCACAGAGAAGCTTTTAGCACTAGGACTTCATAACAACTTTGAAGAACTGAGAGAGGCACAACACGTCGCCCAGTTGCAGAGACTACTCCGTCTGGCAGGGAGCTTCTGCAGAAGTTGGGATGCAACGAACACATACAAGAAATCCAGCGAACCGCGACTATCCCAGACGGCATACGGGGCACAGAGTGACCCCCATCCCCAAGAACATGGACCCCAACCTACACGAAGAACGCAGAAAGGCGAGAGCCGAGTACATCCAAAAATCACTAGCCCGTAAGACAACAACGGTGTAACTCCGTGCTGGAGAAACTCCGCGCTTGAGAAACTCTGTGTTGGAGAAACTCCGTGTTGGAGAAACTCCGCGATGTGGACGCAACCACATACCCCAGAAGGACGGGACAAAACAACCCCAACGCTGTAGCGGCTGTGATAAGCTCGGACATGCGGGAAATCATCAGTGCGTCTCTACGGGACTGCACGGTAGTCGAGGCTGAATAAGTGGCCGTCGCTCTAGCGGCAGCGGAGGGCTACCGGACTAAGCGATCTTTAACAATACTAACCGACTCTCAAACGGCATGCCGAAACTTCATGTTAGGCAGAATAGGTCACAGAGCGCTCCGCATACTCCGCTCTGGGGACCGACCCAAACAAAGCACAGAAGAACCAATAAAACATACGATAGTATGGACGCCGGGACACGCGGGAGTGGAAGGCAACCAAGCGGTCGACAGGGTAGCTCGAGGGTACACTTTCTACCGAGCTCCCTCCACAAGCGACCTCGAAAAAGACGAATCTGTCCCTAGAGATTACTCGGCAATCTTAAACCACTACAAGGGATGCAGGAAACGGTACCCCCACCACATAAATCTCTCTTCAGGGAAGACGCCGTCGCCTGGAGGCTGCTACAGACGGGCTCATACCCGAATCTAAATACACTCAACAAAATACAACCCACACAATACACAGACAAATGCCCATGGTGCCATGAAACACCCACGCTCTATCACATAACGTGGGCCTGCAAGAAAATAGAGGTGGCACCAAAAATATCTAACACGAGTGCGGAGAAACGGGAAGGAATGCTCTCCAGCGACCGTCAGGACGTCCCACTTGGCTGATCCGGCGAGCACAGCTGGCAGCGGCATCCAGCGGAGCCCTGGACTACGGGCAGACGACCATTGCCAAGAAGACGGACGACACACCTGACTCCGCCAAATTGCTCACCTACTATCTAGAGCTCAATAAATGTTTTCCTTCCTTCCTTCCCATTTTCACGTTTCACAGGCGACTACCCTGTTGGGCCGCCCACAAGCCCATTTTGGCACCTGTACCCTACATGAATATTCATAGGTTCGATCACGTTCCCGGTGCACGTCACGGACTCCAAGCCCCGCTTGACCGAAGCAGTCTAGTTCCAGTGTTGCTTATTCGCAGTCTGAACCTTTTGAGGCAAGGAAAGGCGCATAACATGCTTTCTGCGCCAGAGGACACCTCAATCGCACTGTGAAAGCGCGCTGGTGTCCACTTAAAAATATGGCTGGTGGTTTAGCATTCCTAAGCACGAAATATTCTGATACAGACGAAGAGAACCAAGCTTTGATTTGACAAAGATGATCGGGGTAGGAGTTAGAAATGAGGTTTAGATGAGCGCATGGGCCCTCTGGACTCCGCTAGGTGGCTTGAAGCTTGTGCTTCTTGACGACCTCCAGGACCCAACCCACTATCCGGAGTTGCACCTCTGGTTGAAAGATGAGCAACGCAGTCTCCAACCGACTTGGTTTGAGATTTGGAGGCTTGGGTAGCATTGGTGCTCTGGGCACTCTAACAGGATGTGATTAAGGTTTGCTTTAGGGTGACAGCAAGGATTGCAGCAGGAATTATATTCCCCTGGATACATCAGGGAGCATATACTTATAACTATTTGAGAATGTACCTGTTTGACGTTATTGCCAGGCAACCAGCTCTACTTTGGTGAGTGATTTGTGCAGGGGTAGATAATTGACCGCATCGTTTCGATAGTGGACGATGATTTCACGGTAGGTTACCAGGCGTTCTCTCCTGAACAAGAGGCACTCGTCGCTTTGTGCCCGGGTGACGAATCCTAGGGCACATGCATGAGTTGCTGTGTTCCCTGGGTGGGAGCTATGTGCTGGCACCCATATGAGCTGGAACTTTTGTGTTGATAATTTCGCTCTTGCCAGGATGGAGACAGCTGGGGAATGAAGCCTTCTCGTAGCGAGGTTCCTTATGCCGGCATCGAATCACTGAGGATGTATCCTGCCCAGGTGCCGGCTATGATGAGTGCTACGGCCGCCTCCACAGGTTTACCCAATTTCGAGTGTTCCTAGAATAGCCGCTCCTGCGGTAATGTGGGAGAGTACTGGGCTTCGTACTGTGCTGCAAAATGCGCATCAGCCAGTTCATCGACCCCTTTGGTACCCCAAGCTGGAGCAGTCTGTCGGTGTGGGGATGTTTTTAGGGAGGTGAATTAAGGACTGTTACATGCTTCGCGAATGATTGATAGTCTGGGGACTCTTGCTCAGCTCGGGACAGATGAACATAAGGAATAAAATTTTCTATACAGATGAGAACGAAGGCCTGCACTAATCGCCGCGTGTCCGCATCCCTCATTCCTCTAGGTTTGTTAGTAATTCAGTGAATGAGAGACATACTGTTGGAGCTTGCTTTCAGTTGTCCAGTTACCTCATTATTTCACCCATTGTTCTGTAGGAGAATTCCTACTGCCCGGTTGGTTCGGACTTTGGGTATCGGCCTTATTAAGGGTGATTACCAATTGATGGTGGTTTGAGCGTCGGATTTTCTCGCAAAACGCCCAGTTTTTCGCAGGTGGTAAGCACCAACAGATGCCTCAAAGCGGGATTGAGGTGTACACTGCCCCACGAAGCCAATAATGCGCCTTTCTTAAAATCAATGAAGCATACAACTTGTGAGCGCCAACGCCAACGAACACAATGAGCGCCGGCGAAAAATTGGTTTTTGGGAAAGAAAATGGCGCAGTGTCTGTCTCGCATCTCGGCGGACACCTGAACCGCGCCATAAGGGAAGGGGTAGAGGAGAACTGAGAGAAGAAAGGAAGAAAGAGGTCCAGAATAGTTTCGACCAACCGGACCCGGAGGCCTGACCTCGCACAGCGGACCGGCGCTTTTGCGTTTCGCCTCGATCAAAACGCGGCCGCTGCCGCCGGGTTCCAACCCGGGTAGTGCAGACCTTTAGCCGAGCGCACTAAACCACTCAGCCACCGCGGCGGGTAGCTTATTCCTCCAGTGCTGCGTTTCTGCCGCTACGTTGAAAACACCAACGCATGCAGCGCAATTTCCTTCCCCGCCAAATAGCTCAAAGCACGATTGAGGTGTCCACTGACCCAACGAGCTAGCTATGTGCCTTCCCTTTCTTTTCTTCTCCTAGAGGAGGGGAGCAAATCCTTTATTTCCGAAGAAAGGAGATCCAATGGCTTCCAGGTAGGCCGCCTATTCGGGCAGACCACTGACTTGCATGGCACCGAGGGCCCTGCGTGCGCCCGCGCTTGTGATCAGGGTCTCCGCTGAGCAGAACGGACTCTGATAGCCCCGTCTCTCAGAGGCTTCATGCAAGCAGATTTATTTTGGGGGGTAGGAGGCTAATAGTGCTTTCGCACAAATTTTGAGGGAGTAATGCACCATCTGTTTTCTTAAAACCAAAGGGAAGGCTTAGACTCGCTTTGGGTTTAGTAAAGGAAAGGGCTTAACTGGCTGCCTTGGTCCGCGTACACTGCAATCGTGCTTGTAGTATGTGGCGGTGATGTCCACTTAAAAATCGCGTCAGGCGGCTGACATTGCACCCATAAATTGCTATTCTTAATTCCTTGTACAAAGCTATTATTGCTTTCTCTGTGACAGGCTGCAGATTAAGAGTGCGCATGTCAGTGTCGAGGGGGGGCTTCCACAAATTGGGTTTATCACCGCGATTCCGAGGCTTGGCGCAAACGAACGCAGTCTTTGAACACGTGAAAAAAATTTGTGAGGACAGCGAAGAGGCAGTATGCCATTCTCGGTGTCCATATCGAGCGCCGTGTCTCGTAAGGGGTGGAAGAAAACGGAAATTTATTTTGGGAAAATGAAATGTCACAGTGGGAGGACACCAGAACCGCGTCGCAATAGAAGGGATAAAGGAGCGAGTGAAAGAAGAACGGAAGAAAGAGGTGCTGTAGCATGCGGGAAAATTTCGACCACATGGGGATCTTTAATATCCACTGATATCGCACAGCACACTGGCGCCTTTTACGTTTTGCCTCCGTGGAAAAGCGGCCGCCGCGGTCGGGTGCGGACCCGGGTGCTCCGACTCTGTAGACGAGCTGGTGGTTTGGTTGGTTGGATGATTTGGGTTACACGTGTGGTATTTGGCTGCCCTCTAGGGGAACACTGCACAGCACCCGAATAAGCACTTAGCCTCCGCGGCGGGGTAAGTGGCGCCGTATTTAGGGCTCCAAAATACTTTCGGCCCCCAAGGGGACCTTTATGGCACACTGACAAAGCACGCCAAACGGGCAGCCTTCGAAATTCGCCTCGATCAAGACTTAAAACCGCGGCAGGGATGAAGTGACTCTTTGAGCCGAACGCGTGATCGCCGATGCAAAAAAAGCAGCGGTGGCAGTTGTGAGCATGAGCGAGTATCCAGCCTCTGGTTACAGCCAATCAAAGATAGTATGCTGCGTTTAAAGTCCCGAAGCTGCACATGAGCTTTGACGGGTGACGCACGTACAGCTCTAGAATGATATCAACGACTTGGGGTGGGTCCCTTAACGTTCACTGACATTCCACTTCGAACGGAGTTTCTAATAGCGAGAGCTCAAATCTTCGCGGCACATAATAATAATAATAATAATAATAATAATAATAATAATAATAATAATAATAATAATAATTGGTTTTTGGGGAATGGAAATTGCGCAGTATCTGTCTCATACATCGGCGGACACCTCAACCGCGCCGTAATAGAAGGGATGAAGGAGAGAGTGAAAGAAGAAAGGAAGAAAGAGGTGCCGTAGTGGAGGACTCCGGAATAATTTCGACCGCCTGGGTATCTTTAACGTGCACTGATAACGCTCATCACTCGGGCGCCTTGCGTTTTGCCTCCATAAAAACGCAGCCGCCGCCATCGGGTTCGAACCCTGCGTCTGCGTTTTCATGGAGGCAACCTTCAGATTTCTATGTGGATGACAAAATAACCTTCAAAGTCTCACAAGGTCAAACCGAACCTACCTGCGCGGTGATTTGCCCTAAGCTATGCTAGTATGACGGTGGATCATCCGACTAGCCATTGGTTACCTGACCTTCGCATTTGACATTGACTTTTGACCATGGCATTTGATTTGAGACAGTGGGTGCCACATCCACAATGACCTGCAATGCCTCACAAAGTCATACCAAACTGTGTGGTGGTATGCCGCAAGATATTTTAGTATGTTCACGTCATCAAATGACATTATCATTGAGTACCTGACCTTCACCTATGACTTTCGCATTTGGTTTGAGACAGTTCATACCACGCTTAACAGAACTTTCGCTCGCATAACTAGGTTCAAGCCACGTTAACCCGCAGCTTTTTTTGCGTTTCGCCTCCAGCTTCATTCAGCCTGCACACCCGGGACTTGATCCTATGACTTTGGGCTAAACAGTCGAATGCCAAAACCACTGGCTGGGCCACCACGACCCCTGGGCGTATCAGGTGAGGAAGGCTTCCGGTCGTCTAACCCGTTCTGAAGCTTTATAGATGCGAATACTTTAGAAACGTGCGCTGTAGCTTGGATTTGTAGAGCAATCTTAGCCCACCATTAAAGGTGTGGACGAACAGTCGCTAAGACAGCTCGTATTCTCAGGCGTCGCCATCTAGGCAAGCTCTTCGTTCCCTTTTTCATCCCTTACCGTACGAAGCGGTTGAAGCGTCTACATACAGTGACAGCAACAACGGCACTCTTTTCCGTAAAACCAATTCTCTTCTCAGCTGTTAGCGCGCACGGCTGCTGAGCTGTTTTCCCGGGTGCGTTTCGCGGCGGCCGTGTTTCAATGGGGTTGAAACACAAAACGCGCCCGTGTTCTGTACCATATCAGTGCACGTGTTCTGTACGATGTCAGTGCACGTTACAGATCTCCAGGTTGTCGAAACTATTCGTTTCTCCTTTCACTCCCACCTTCCTCCCTCTCCTTAAGGCGTGGCATGGTTCAGGTATCCATCAAAATGTGTGAGAATTACTGCACCACTTCCTTTCCTCAAAAAGTAATTTTAAATTTTCAGTTCGCCAAAAATGAGGCATTAAACGCCAGGAGCTGCCAAGGGAACCGCTATTAAAGCGCAAGCCTTTCTTGGCTCACTAGTGCCGTAGACGGATGTTGTAGACAAAGGTTGTCCGCATGAATTGTCAATCGTAAGTTGTATAACAGGTGATAAGCAACATGTGCGTAATTAAATAAAAAAAGCAATAACTTTTTAATTTAAAAAAATTGAAAAAGAAAAACAAGAAAAAACGTAAAAAAGAACGAAAGAAAAATAAAAACATGAAAATCAAAATCAGAAGGAGAAAGAGGAAAGAGAAAGGCTTTCGCATTTCCGCGTTTAAGCAGACAAGTGCAATATTGTAAGTTTTGAACAGCAACGTCATACTACGGGAAATTCCGCATGTATATCATCCAGGCGTAGCGAGTCGAAACGCTCAGTACGTCCTGAAGCACGTGGCCAAGTTTAGGATCATGACCATTCCCGAGTAAACCCCGTGAAGAAGGCGAGGGCCTCACCGTATCCAGATGCCCCAAGAAGCAGGTACGCCGCCAGTCCAGGTATTGCCGAAGCCGTACAAGGTGTATGCGGCGTCCGTTCTCTCCGGTACTGGTGCCATTTGAAACCTGACGCACCAATACCTCCTGAAAGAGGGAAGGCAAAGCACAGTGATAGCACCTGACACATCACGCTTAGGACGCCAACCGTCCAAAGCACGCTTCCTCTTCCTACAAAGTCGTCATGTGGCGGCGCGGGACGATATGCTTTACAAGCCCGAGAATGGCGCAGAAAAATTCTGCAGAAGCGCATGCATTTCAGTCCAACTGCGTGTGAAATGAGCAGCACGCTGTAGTATAATGTGAGGCCATAAAGAAACTGTGCCTTTAGCACCCAAAGCGCTGGAATGATCAGATAAACAGTGCGTGTCGTCACTGTTTCAGCTAGCTGCACAGTTGGCTGCTTTGCGCGATAACGAGTTGAGACTGTAGTTGCAGGAGCCCTATCAGATGCAGCTCCACGATTCCTCTCCTGATCATTAACGATGTGAATGCTTGCGGGAGCAGTGGCCTAACGATATTTGCGATGAAAACTGAGGTCATCGTTTCGTGTCGCTACAGAGAAGGTAATCGATCAGTCTGGGTCTGGAACCACACAAAGCCTCTCGCTGAGAGTTCTCAGAGAACACGACGAGAGTTCCTTTCCTCCTTTAGGACTGGCAAACCGTTGGCGCTGCTTATGTTTACCAAGTAAGAGGGGCATATTTTACACAGCCGATGTGTATTCAAACTTGTTGTTTTTATGTTATAAACCTTGTTCTAAATGGGGTATTACGCCTTCAAGTTTAGGCTGTTCACGTCAGGTGATGAATTATCAGCGGTCATAGGTTACACGTCGTGAGCCAAGTCCTGGCTAGTGTGAACCTTCACCGCGACGTAAGCTGCCGCAAACGCTTCGCTTCCTCTATTTAGATGTAATTTCAAAGCCACTCACCAGATGTAGCAGCCGACATACAAGGCGGCGTAGCTGTCGGATATCGTGGCCAAGCAATCCCGGCCGAAGTAGTCGAAATGCGTGATCGGAAGTAGGTACACCAAGGAGCAGCTCTTCCACCAGTCCTGACTGTTCCAGAAGCCTCAGAGAGAGCGCGCAAGTAGCATCCGTCCTCTCCGGCACCAGTTCCACTGGACCCACCTAATCCACCGTCGGTTCCACCTGAATAATAATAATAATTGGTTTTTGGGGAAAGGAACTGGAGCAGTATCTGCCTCATATATCGTTGGACACCTGAACTGTGCCGTAAGAGAAGGTATAAAGGAGGGAGTGAAGGAAGAGAGGAAGTAAAGAGGTGCCGTAGTGGTGGGCTCCGGAATAAGTTCGACCACCTGGGGATCTTTAGCGTGCACTGACATCGCACAGCACACGGGCGCCTTAGCGTTTTGCCTCCATAAAAACACAGCCGCCGCGGTCGGGTTCGAACCCGGAAACTCCGGACCAGTAGCCGAGCACGCTAACCACATAGCCACCGCGGCGGGGCAGGTTCCACCTGAATAATTCATGGAATAAGCACAAGTTTCTTTCCTTCCCAGCTGCTGCCATCGTAAACGGAACTTGGGGCCAATCAAGCTGCCTTTTTTGCAGCTTTTTCCCCTTGTTTTCCACCACAACCTTATACCTGTTTGTTTTTGGAAAAAACTTCTGGGCGGCCACCTTGTTGACCTAAAGTGCGGTGAGGCAAAAGCCTTTAGCGCGCTGTTGCTACTTGTGTTGCTGTGTGGAGAAGATTAAAGACTACAAAGAGCGTTTAGGCGGCATAGGAGGCGTCTGGATTAGGACGCGACCGCGTGTTGCAGCATTTCCAAGGTGTCCACGGAACGCCATCGTCCGTTCGGCGCAACGCCTTCCCCGTTGTACAATTTAAGGAAAGGAAATGAAGCCTGTCTCATATATTGGAAAGAAAATGAGGCCTGTCTCACATATCCCGGTTGACACGCGAACCACGTCTGATTGACAGCTCAAGTGCGACATATTTGGCGGACGGACAGGTGAATGTACGGACAACGATGAACCGTTAAACGCTTTTGCTTTAATAAATCAGTCAATCATTCATCGCGTGACACGAGCAGGCACACAAGCGCACACAGCATACACAGCCCCATGAAATGACAATTGGTTTTTTGGAAAAAGGAAATGACGCAGTATCTGTCTACATCTCGGCGAACACCTGAACCACGCCGTTAGAGAAAGAATTAAGGAGGAAGTGAAAGAAGAAAGAGGTGCCGTAGTGGAGGCCTCCGGAATACTTTCGACAACCTGGGGATCATTAACATGCACTGACATCGCACAGCACACGGCCGCACACGGCGGCACAGCACACGGAGGCGTTTCGCCTCCAACGAAACGCGGCCACCGGAGTCAGAACATAGTCAACGCCTGCGCCAATGAACACAATGAACGCCGACGGCCTATAGCTCCAGGGCCGCGTTTCTGCCACAACGTTGCAAATGCCAACGCATGCAGCGCACATCTGTCGCTAGTGCCACGTAGTTTAATTTAAAGCGCAACGGACGCACCCCCAGCTCGACATAAAGTTCCGGCGAGAGTTCAGCCTGTAATCGCTCCAGATGTGTGTAAGCAGATAACAAGAATCTCCAAAAGTCACATCAACAACTAATAGACGAGTTTGCCTATCTGCGGACGCTCCAATTTCAAAGGGAAATTGGTGTCGTCGTTTTATCCCGTCACAACAACGGTAACACAATGAGCAGAGCAAGAGCACCACGGTTCAACTGGCACTAGCGAGAGAATTAAATCAGCTTGATTCTATTTCGCACACCGCAGCAAATTTTTTCTGTGGCTCATGTTCAGAAGGTAGGAGGCAACTAGAGACAAATCTCAGCAGCTCAGGTATGTAGCGGAATAGCTCCGCGGTGCGATATTTCCGCTTTTGAGACCGAGCGAGGAATTTTCTGTGGTCACGCTTACATGTTTGGGAGTCAGCTCTCGCCAGCAGTTGACCATCCCTGCGACGTAGTACAGACGGAATCAATTTCCTGGAAACAGCTCTCAGGAGTGGCTCGTCGGGACCCATTTGGTGTAGCAGACGGCACTGATGACCTGCCAGCAGCTGAGCATCAAGTGCAAGCAGATCCGGGAGCAGTAGTCTCCCGGCAGCAGGAGCTCCAGGAAGCGCGTCCGCCGCCGATTTACACCGTCGCTGAAGTAAAGCAGGATGTGCTTCGCGTCCAATTCCACTTCTGACACCAAAGGCGCTGGCCTCCATACCCAACCGCCGAGTAAACCGAACGGTTGATATCGTCCGCTGGGTGCAGAGATCCCTGTGTCAAGCCTGAAAAAGGTTCAGCCGTTTCTCTTCTGATGACGAAGCACGACAGCGTGGAACAAGTACAGCTCTGATACGTGTCAGATTTCGACGCGTGCGCCCCCTAGAGATTTGGCGTGAGCTGATTGGGCGCGAGCTGGTTGGGCGCATGAGAAGAAAAAAAAAACAATAAAAAAATGAATGCTGCTCTGAGTGTACCAATGCATGGTGTGGAGGTGTTTGTAATTTTTTTTTTAATTTATTTTTGTGTGGAAAGGGAATAACGCAGTATCTGTCTCGTATATCGGCGGACACCTGAACCACGCCGTAAGCGAAGGGATAAAGGAGGGAGTGAAAGAAGAAAGGAAGAAATAGGTGCCGTAGTGGAGGGCTCCGGAATAATTTCGACCACCTGGGGATCTTTAACGTGCACTGACATTGCACAGCACACGGGCTCCTTTGCGTTTCGCGTCCATCGAAACGCGGCCGCCGCGGCCGGCTTCGAGCCCGAGTACTCCGGATCCGACACCCAAATACCCATTGCGACGTCAATGAAAATTCACACACGCAGCTCTACGGAGAGTGAAACCAGAGACAAGTGAAATGTACTTGAGCTGTATGATGTATGCCTGATTTAAAAGCAGATATGCTGTTTCTATTACATTTTTACCCTAGCGTTTCTTGCTTACGACGACGACACGAAAACTCAACCGTAATATTTGCCAGGAAACACGCGGGAGAAGGAATGGGTTTCGCAATGGTTGCAGATGCCGTTGCCATACATTATTCGGTTCGCACTTCACACGAGGGCTTGGAATGTCGTCAACCCATTTCGAAGCAGCTGCAAACGTAAGGTTTACTGGAACGCGTCGGACGGTGTTCCCATTGTTCGCACGCCCCTTATCATCCATCATGTGGTTTTGATGCTTGTTTTGTGTTTTCTTAATGAAAACGAGTACTGAGCTATTGACCCAAGGCCCACCCCCCTACGACTCCTGCGCGCCCTGGCCTGCTGCCTCGGAGGTACAGCGAGAGATCGTCGGCATTACGGGAAAGCGGAGCACACCCCTCTGTGCTGTGCAGCAGCTGGCCATAGCCGTCATACACGAGGAGCTCCAGGACCATCTTTTCCTGTACACCGACGGCTCAGTGGCCCGCGACAGCTGCTCCCTTGCTGCGGCGGCCACCATCCCCGCCCTGCGACTGCACAGCCAGCAACACGCAGCCTTCCTGGGCTCCTCCACCACGGCGGAGTTGATGGTGATCCGGCTCGGGCTGGACCTGCTGCTCACCTTTGGCCCTCCGCCGCCCAGGAGTGCTCTGCTGTGCGACTCCCGCGCCGCCCTCAGCCGCCTGCAATCTAACGCCCGCGGTACCCCACTAGTGCGGGAAATTCGCTCGCGTATCGAGCGCCTCGCGCAGATAGGATGTGCCGTGCGTGCACAATGGGTGCCCGGTCTCTGCGGTATCGCCAGCAGCGAAGAAGCTGACGACCTCGCGACCACTGCACACCAACTACCTGCCAGCGACCTGCCCCTTGCGCTGGAGGACGTGTGCGCGGCCATCCATGACCATCTCCGAAAGCAGCACCCCGACCCACGCATCGCGGGAGGTGAGCGCATCGACAGTGTCACCGGCTGTCGCGCACTTACACGGTCACAACGTGCAATGATCCTCCGCGCACGCATTGGCTGCGTGTGGCCCGGGGAACGACGGGTGCGTCACGGAATCGCGACGAGTGATGTGTGTGACGGAAGCGGTGCAGTGGAAACACTAGAACACCTGCTCCTTCGCTGTTCCGCGTTCGCCGATGCTCGTCGCGATATGCTCGCGGCCTATACGGCGCAGGGCATACTACCAGACTCCATCAAGACGTTTTGTGGCCGCAGGGCAGTGCGCGTACTCGTGAGCGAACTTTGGTGAGCCTCTGTGCATTCCTCGAACACATGGGCTTGACGTCCCGTCTGTTCTCCGTCAGGTAGTTACACGCAATGACCGAACGCTCCGCGAGTTCTACCTTGAACGATTAATAACTGGACGCCCCACTCCAGTTGTAACCAACACAGTGCTGTGCGCCTGTGTGATTTAATTCCTCTAAAATGAACTAATCACGCGCAAAACCTGGACACATTTCTTATTGTGTAAATAGTTTGTACATATTACTTCTCCCCCTATCCTCTATTCCTGTCCCCTCACCTCTTTCATTTCATTTCTCCATTCTGCCTTCTGTCCTTTATTTCCGCTGCCCCAGCTCAGGTGCTTCAGTATCGATGGCAGATGCCGGGGCTAGCAAAAATCTTTTCCTTCCTTTTTACTATTATTTTTAATAAAACCACTACCACCAGCTAAATGCGGCAGTATGATTTCCAAGGAGATTTACATTTACATATTTTTCTTTTTTCCCTTATTTTAAATTTTGTATGTTGTTATTTTTCTTTGAATTTCTTTAGTTTTACTTATGACGTATTCTTCATTTTGTTCTATTTTTGTTTGTATATATTTTAATTCCTTTGTATTATGACTGCTCCAGGATCGATATAATATACGGTTTCTACGCTCCTGAGTACTTTCCATTCGGAGTAGCATTCAATTTTTAGCCTGGCGTTTTTGAAGCGAAAGCTTTACTACGGTATCTCCTGAAGATTTCGCGGTGCTGGCGGTTTTGACTTTCAAGTGAGCCAGAGGCCAAACCCCTTACGGCGCGGTTCGGGTGTCCACCGATATATGTGAGACCGTTACTAGCCATTTCCTCTCCTGTCTGTCTGTTGTTGCCAGGAAGAAAGAAAAGGGAAGTGCACAGGCCTGCCCACTGGCTCAAGCCGAGCCACAATCGCTACCACGTGCTGATAGTAGGAGAGTTGAAAGATGGGATAGAAAGACAGGATAGAAGAGACGCGCGGTATAATGATTGAGGCCGATCCCGGAGGAAGTGCAATACCAGGCCAACCGGTTGCGGAAGTGAAGCAACCTTCAAGCGCAATTAAACAGCGTGCGCTAACAGGACATACACAGGAAACTTGGAGACAGAGGAAAGAAGCACTTGTTTCCTCTGTCTCCAAGTTTCCTGTGTACGTCCTGTTAGCGCACGCTGTTTAATAGAGATGTACCAACTAGCCCGTCAGAAAGTTCTTCAAGCACTCCGCCACATTTACAAAAATAAGTCCAATATGTTGGGTTGAAATGGGACCCGTATCAGATATTCCTCTCCTCAAAACTGTGCCTCCGCCCGTGTGCTGCCCGGTGTCAGTGCACGTTAAAGAACCCCAGGTGGTCGAAATTATTCCGGAGCCCTCCACTACGCACCTCTTCCTTTCTTTCTTCTTTCAATCCCTCCTTTATCCCTTCCCTTACAGCGCGGTTCAGCTTTCCAACGATATATGAGAGATACTGCGCGATTTCCTTTCCCCAAAAACGAATTATTAATATTATTATCATTTCATATTGTGTAAACAGTTTGTGCATATTACCTCTCCTCTTATCATCTCTTCATGTCCCTTCACCTCTTTCATTTCATTCCTCCATTTTGCCTGCTATCCTTTATTTCGGCTGTCCCAGCTCAGGCGCTTCAGTATCGATGGCAGATGCCGGGGCGAGCAAAAATCATTCCCTTCCTTTTTATTATTATTTTGATATACCACTAGCTTTTACGCGCGTTGGCTCAGTCGTTATAGCGCTCGGCTGCTGACCCGAAAGACGCACGTTCGATCCCAGCCGCGGCGGTCGAATTTTGATGGAGGCGAAATCCTAGAGGCCCGTGTGCTTGCGTTGTCACTGCATGCTAAAGAACCCCAGGTGGTCGAAATTTCCTTAGTCTTACACTACGGCATCCCTTATAGCCTAAGTCGCTTTCGGACGTTAAACCCGGCAGCTCAAGGTGCATGGCCCCAAGGCTAAGCGCTCAGAGGTGCCAAAAAACCAGCGACCTGGCAAGCAGCCAAGTCATTCAAAACCAGGTGCCGGTGGCGGAACGCCGCGTGGTGCTCACGGCACCGACCACAAGACATCGTTACCTTCTTCACCGTCGTTGAAACCAGCGCCCGGGAAGAAGACGGCGCCTCCACCGCCCAGCGGCAGAGACACTGGCCACTTCCCGGCCCTCAAGACAATTGGCGCTGCCGACGCCCGGGCATCAGCGCCTCAACACCATAAACAGGTGAGCAGCTGGGCTGAGATCGCCTCCTCTTCCTCCCATCCCTCACCCTCCCCCGTAACCGTCTCCGCACTCGACGCGGAATACAAAAAACAGATAGACGTGCTCCGGGCACAGAATGAGCTTTTGCTCAACAAAATTCAAAATTTAGAATCAAAATTGGCCTCCGCCGCACCGAGCCTGCAGAACTCGGACGCATTGGAGAGCGACGCGGAGATCTCGCCTGCCCTCGTGACAGCCATCTCTGCGATGGAGGAGCGCTTAACCTCTAAATTGCGATATATGATCGAGACCGCCATGGACCAGATCTTGACAAAGGTCAAATCTGCCGTCCCCGCGGTGGTCTCAAAACACATCTCGGGCAACCCCCGCCTCCTCCGTCGGACGGGACCCATTAGGGACGTATCCCGCCCTTCAAAATTCACCCGTCTGATTATTGATTCGGACAATGAGGACAACTGCCCCGCTCCTTCCGTCATCACCCCCTTGATGGCGCAAGTAGCTGGCTCTGAGGCAGCCAATCCCTCCTCCTCCCCCCCAAGAATTTTAAATCATGGCGAGACACCTTAATCAAAGGAATTCCGCCATCTCTAATTCGGCCATGTCAACTTCAATAACACAGTGGAACTGTAGAGGCTTTAAGGACCGCACTAAGCGGGCCAATTTCCGCCTCTACCTTGAAAATTTCGAGTCCTTACCAGCCGTGGTTGCCCTCCAAGAGCCAGGCCTGGGCGCCGCAATTTCAAATTACACGACGTTCCAACAGGATCCCGCGTCTTGTCTTCTTGTCCACAAAGACTACACAGCAAATCTAGTGGATCTCGACCTCCCACTAGAGTACTCTTATGTAATGGTGACCCTCCTACCAGTCCGCCGCAGGGACCCACCGTTGCATATACTCAACGTGTACTGCTCTCCCAAACTAAAGCGAGTGACTTTTGCGGACCTCTTTAGCCGCGCGCTAAGAGTAGCGGGCCGCGATCCCCTGCTTATTGTGGGCGACTTTAACGCTCCCAGTCAGCAATGGGGGTATCGCAAGGAGGAGTCACGCGGGCGTAAGCTGGCGGAGCTTGCGTCCACGTTGGGCCTCACCCTCCACACGGACCCTGTCCACCCAACCCGGCTAGGAAATTCCGTGACACGGGATACGTGTCCGGACTTAACCTTCACTCGCAACATACAACACGCAGACTGGCTCAACACCGAGGAGACCCTCGGTAGCGACCACTGCATCATTAACACTACACTACGCACACGCCCCCTCAAGCGTCCCAGAACACAAGCCCATATCCCAGATTGGATGAAATTCAGGCAAAATTTTAACTCACTTGATAATACACCCATTTCCGCGCAAGGCTACACAGCATGGTCCCAACAGCTGCTGGCACACCTTTCCTCGCATGAAACACACATCCAGCTCTCAGAGGCGGTCACGGACGTGGATAACCACCTTCTACACCTCTGGGAAGCCCGTCGCAGCCTCGTCCGCCGTTGGCGACGCCAGAAACACAACAGAAAGCTTAAAGCTCGAATTGCCGAGCTTACCCAGAAAGCGGCAGAGTACGCGGCCCAACTCGCCGACTCCAACTCGGTAGATAGATGCAACACGGCCGCGCGACAAATGTCCAGCCGAAACACTTGGCGTCTCTTTCGAGCCCTACTCGACCCAACCCAAACACGAACCGAAACACAAAAACATTTGCAGCGAGCCATGCACCATTTTCCTGGCAACACGACTCAACTGGCACAGAAACTTCGGGACCAGTATCTGTGTACAACCCAAGACCCCGTGGATCTGCGTACTCTTATGCAGGCAGAGAGAACACGGAGCTGGATCAACCTTTCCAGCTCCATGATCTGCGGGCGGCTCTCGCCAAAATGAAACGGGGCACTGCGCCAGGACGGGATAAGGTCACCGTCAAGCTTTTGACGAACCTGCCCGACTTGGCATACCAGTCCCTCCTGGAATACGTCAATGCGATTTGGCGCGGGGACACCCCCCTGCCAATCGAATGGAAAACGGCTTTAGTGACTTTTATTCCTAAAGCTGGCAAACCAATTGACACAGATAACCTCCGCCCCATCTCTCTCACCTCATGTGTGGGCAAACTAATGGAGACAATGGTGCGGGATCGGTTATCTACATATCTTGAACACAAACAAGTCTTTGCGAGCACCATGTTCGGATTCCGCCCACACAGATCCGCACAGGATGTCCTCCTGCAACTCAATCGGGAAGTCCTTGACCCCCTCGAATGCCCCCATAATGACCGGGTAGTACTCGCCCTGGATCTTAAAGGGGCATTTGACAATGTAACACATGAGATCATACTCACTAACCTAAGTCACACCGACTGTGGCCTCAACACATTCCAATACATAAGCCAATTTTTAATGGATCGTCAATCCTACATTCGAATTCAAGATAGAGACCATGGTCCTTACCTACTCGGCACGCGGGGAACCCCTCAAGGCGCGGTACTTTCCCCGCTGCTCTTTAATCTGGCCATGATGCACCTGCCGGCCCAGCTGAGTGGTGTCGCCGGCGTGCAGCACGCCCTGTACGCCGATGACATCACTCTGTGGGCCACACAGGGCAGCACAGGAGACATTGAAACCAGCCTGCAAACAGCGGCGACGATAGTAGACCGCTACGTCCGCCGCTGCGGTCTTCAATGTTCCCCTCAAAAATCGGAATTTGTGCACCTCCGCCCCTCACAGAAGTGCACAACTAAAATATCTATCTCTCTTGAGAGCGGTCCCATACGCGAAAGTGATGAGATACGGGTACTCGGACTCTACATCCACAAACACAGGCGGCCAGACACTACATTGGCCAAACTCCGTAAGGTGGGGGACCAGGTGGGCCGCATGGTCCGCCGGGTTTCCAACAAACGCGGAGGGTTACGAAGTAAGGATGCCTTGCGGCTGGCAAACGCCTTCGTAACTAGTCGAATTCTCTATTCGACTCCTTATCTCCACCTACGGAAACCAGAGGAGGACGCCCTTGAGGTCATCCTTCGCAAAATTGTTAAACGTGCCCTTGACCTCCCCATCACTACTTCAAACAGCCGGATTATGGCTCTTGGGGTGGTGAACACTTTCCGGGAGCTCCGGGAGGCGCACCTTACAAACCAGTACACGCGCCTGTCGCTAACGGAGTCGGGTCGCCGCCTTCTTGCTCGACTCCATATCCAACACCCCTCCAATGGAAGACAGGTTTCGCATCACGGAACTGTGGAGACGTGCCCTCCACGTGCGGCCTCTTCCAGCAAACATGTCACACGAAGACCATAATGGTCGGCGCCTGGCACGAGCGGAAGCGCTATCCCGATATTATGGCAACAAAACAGGTGTCTACTACGTGGACGCCTCCGGCCCTCACCACGGGGGATGGTACACGGCCGCGGTAGTTCACAACAGCAACACAGTTAACGGCCCAACTTTCAGAGCCCGCAGTGTAACACAAGCAGAAGAGGTCGCTATTGCTCTCGCGGCCTCACATTCCAATTCAAAATACATAATCACCGACTCGCGAGGGGCCTGTCGGAACGTCGAACAAGGCTGCACTCCCTTCCTAGCCTATCGAATATACCAAAATTGCATACGGGATACGGACCCCGCACACCGTTACCTCATATGGGCCCCTGCTCATCAGGGGTTGGCAGGAAACGAGGCAGCAGACGCAGCCGCCCGCGCGCTCTCTCACCTGGCTGTTTTCTCCTCCCCATCCAATCAGGAACCCGATTTTAATCCGGTCTATACATTCAAAGATATTACAGCATATTATCAAAATTGTCATCGCCTTTACCCTAGTCCATGTAAAGGCCTGAAGAAGGCGGACGAGCGGCTCCTTCTCCGCCTTCTCACCAATACATTGCTGTGCCCGGCAGCGCTAAAACATTTTGACCCCTCCTTTAGTGGCAGCTGCCCACACTGTAGTGCAGTGTCCTCTGACACCTATCACATGGTTTGGGCCTGCCCCTCCAACCCCGCTATTCCCCCCATCCCCAACCCAACCCGGGAGGACTGGGAGGCGACCCTGCTCCGCTGCAGGCCCAACAAGCCTTAGCCGGGCGCGCCCGGGCGGCGGCAACCGCCACTGGGGTCCCATACTAGGGACCTCCACCTAGTGCTTGTACGGATCGGTCCCTTACGGGCTGATCCAAACATACCTCCTATTCATCCGTAATAAATGTTTCCACCACCACCACCTAAAGCGAACGTTAAACCCCTTAAACTATAAAATATTCCTCAAAACCGGTTTGGGTGTCCGCCGATATATGTGACAGTTACTGCGCCATTTCCTTTCTTCAAATCTAGTTTCAAAAACTCAAATCTTCAATTTTTTTTGAACCGAAAAGAAAGTCGGATAACTGGCACCCCTGTGACGGTGCATGCCTCATTCTATTTTTATTTCATTGTAGCGATAGTGACAGATGTGCGGTGCATGCGTTGGCATTCACAGTGTTGTAGCAGGAACGCGGCACTGAAACTGTAGGCCATGGGCGTTATGTGTGTCCATTGGCTTTAGCGTTGACAACGCTCTTGACTCCGATCGTTTCGAGGAAAGGAGGGCGCATAACTTTCTCCCTCGGGCAGTGGACGCCTTAATCGCGCTTTGAGGTACGTGGCGGTGGGGAGAGAGAGAGATGTGGGCTGCATTCATTAGAGCTGACAACACTGTGGAAGACATGCGCCGCTGCAGCAATAAGCAACGGCGTTCATTGGGTGACCAACCTCCCGCGATCAACCTAAAATTTGTTTAACCGCCACCTGGAAAGGTGGGCGCGTTTCGTATCGAGTACGCGGAACAACGAACTCGACCTTAGAGGCCAAGCAGCGTCTACTTACTCGATACCGCACAGCTTTCACTCTCAAACAAGGTTCAGCAGTAGTTGAACCTCAGCTAATTTTTTAGCGGGAGCTACACTATATAGGCTACCAGTGGAGCATTTCGCGGTACACGCGAGAGGAAAGTTGTGCGCATGCGCCGTTACCATGGCAACCCGGGATGCCGTTTGGTATGACGTCACACCACGTTCTTTACCCGAACCGCGCGTCGTTGGATGCGCAACATTGCGTATAAAAAGCGGAAAAGTAATCGGCAGCTGTATCGCAGCGCTTGATATGGATGCACATAAGGAGATTCAAGTCGCTGCTAAACGGTGGTATAGACAAGAGAACATTAACTCTTCTTATCCTGAGCTGGTCGCCTGGCAGTTGGCTATTCAACAAAGAGAGAATGAGCGTCAGAAGGCGGAGAGCAGCGGAGACGCCCGAACAGAGAGAGGAGCGCCTTGCCAAACGGAGACGCCAGACTGCCGAGCGTAATAGACGCCGCATAACCGCCGAGATGGAGCCTATGGAAGGTGTCTGTCAACGACAACCAACTGAAGAGGATGTGAGGGCCCTTCGTGTGACTAATCACACCATTCGAGTTTCCGAAAGTGCAGCTGCGACCCGGACATTTAAAGCGGACATGTCTCTCATTGCTAAACATACAGTCCCAACAACAACCTCGGCCGTGGAAACGTACCTCCCGTTACGTATATCTTGGCATAGCGGAGCTAAGCCACTGCGAATTTTTTCTCTTCTTTTCGCCCCCGAGTGTAGAGTAGCAGGCCAGATATTTATATTTCAGGCCAACCTCTCTGCCTTTCCCGTAAATATACATACCCCCCTCTCTCTACAGCTCTCGCTACGTATATCCTGACATAGCTGAGCCAAGCCACT